>NW_017619484.1:2504877-2749877 GCF_001879475.1 Ipomoea nil
TTGATAGGTCTAGGAAAGGTGAAGAAATAGCAACTCAGAAGCTGATGATTAATTGGTGTTGGACATTAGGCCATAGTTGTTGTATTGAAATCTATTGAACCTTGTATCATATGTGATCATCTAGTGGAGTTGAGTTTCACCTTTATGTAGCCCCGCTGACGTAGGAGAAGTTCTCTGAACTGCGTGAACATATTCTAGGTACATTTCTTTTTCATGCACTGTTTTTATTATTTATTTTTTTCCTAATACAATACTAAATACATACGGTTAATTTTTTCTAAAAACCAAGTAGGAACCAAATAGGATTTCACCTGCATTCAAGACTCAGAAATTTACAATTGGTATCAGAGTTCGGGGACTAATTTATTAGTCCAGAGATCTGGGTGCTTTGTGTTTCTTGAACTCAGGAACACAGTTTATTCGTGTGTTTTTATTAATTTTGTTCTTCTATGTTGAAAGTACTAATTGTTTGTTGAGTGTTTCCGCATGGATGGACACATGCCACTAGAATTAACTGGGGCTAACTATGCCTATTGGAAAACCCGCACCAAAATGCATCTAAAAGCTCAAGGTGAATTAGTATGGAGATCTGTACTAATTGGATGGGAGCATCCAACTAAGGTTGGTGCAACACCAAATGAACCACTTGTGTCAAAGCCCAAAGTTGAATGGACAATAGTTGAAATAACGTTGGCTAACTACAGCAACGAAACTTTAGATACTCTTTTTTCTCTAATTCATGAGAGCTAATTTACCCTTATTGCAGGTTGTGATACAACAAATGAGGAGTGGAAAATACTTGAAACCACTTATGAAGGTACAAACTCAGTGAAACAATCCAAATTGCAGCTAGTCTAGACTGACTTTGAACAATGTACACAAATAATGTAATGAGTCCCCAAAACAATGTACATTATTTTTGTACTAACGGTACATTATTTTACAATATACAAAATATTGTTCACACAGTAACGATTGTAATTTTTTAAAACTCGGCTCAGCTCGACCTATTTCCACCCCTAGCTGCAATTCACTAATTCTTACCTTCTTGAAAAGCGAGTTGGGCATTCACTAGTTCCTTGCCACTGCAGCAACTGGTGGTGCAATTTGCTGCAAGAAAGAAGAAGAAAAACGAAGAAGAAGGATGGGGAAGGAAGAAGAAGAGCTTGAAATGACCAAATTTTCCTCATGATTAAATAATTAAAAATAGTTTATATTTTTCCGGTGAAAATTGGCCGGCCATTTGGCTGGAAGGACTAAATGTGTTAACAATTGCATAGTTATAGGACTAAATTGAGAGTTTTGAAAGTCAAGTACTCAAATTAACAACACCTCAATAGTCACAGGACCAAAAGTGCAATTAATTCTATGTATTAATTAAAGTGCGGAGCTACTATATTTCACAAAGAAAATTTGTAAAACTTAGTCTACAAAGGAGCCAATGTTAGGCACCAAAGATCAATCTGAGTAAGAGATCAAGTACTTTTGGAGAAAAAAAATATTTGTAAGTGTTGCATTGTGGGGGTAGTTAACTCCTTATATTTATTATAAGTCTCTCTGTAGTACTGCGAGTAATGGTAAAAGAGAATGTTTCATGTTGAACATGAAAATCTCGAACTAATTATTTGTGAGTAAATAAAGTACTCGTCAAAGTTTACGTAAGTTTGATCGAGATGATCAACTTACTTTAATAGAGAGACTAATTATGAGGTTAGTCGTTGAATTATTGATGGAATGGCTTAAAGCCCAAGAGGTGATGAATTCGTGGTGGATCCCACTTTTGTGGTCAAACGAAGCCATGGAAAGAATCACAAAGTAGTACACTCATTCATATGATGTGTGTACTGGTGAGGTTGAGCTACAACTCTTAATGAATTTATAAGCCTATGAGATGGGTGGTCCTATTGAGAAGGACTTAATGAATTCACCGCTTAATGATTCATACCCTAATTTGGGTAGTCTATATTGAGATAGACTTAATGAGATCACCTACTTGAGTGAAAATGGTTAGCCGCCTTTTATGAAAGATAATGGGCTATCTTTCTAGAGCACTCATGAGCAACCCGAAGTTAAGTTGGGCTAAATATATATGTAGTTTTTCGCGGAACTTACACAAGATCTAAGGTTTGATGCGTGTCACTATGGTTTAAACCTCTAGTCTAAGAGTTAAAGATTCGTTCACTCACTAGATAAGAGGATACAATGTACCACTGTGTGCCAGTTCAAGATTCGTTCACTAGCAGTTAATGTCAATCCTTTATACTTCTCAGAGTTTTCCTTATAATTCTCTTGCATTTGTGGGGGATTGTTGGGAAAATGCAAGTCTATGGATAATATTAGTGGTCCTCTTTACCCTGGTGATTTAGTCTTGATTAATATTCACCACAAGTTTTGTGATATAACAATTGCAATCGTTATGTTGTGCATCCGTATGCACCGTGTATGGTGTATACGGATGCAAAAATGACATCGTTTTGACGTTTAACTTTAAAAAAAAAAAAATCAGAATTGCATAACTACACATCCATAATTTCATAACTATACATCCAAAATTACATAACTACACATCCATCATTTCATAACTATAAATCCAGAATTGCATAACTACACATCCATAACTTCATAACTATACATCCAAAATTGCATAACTATACATCCATAACTTCATAACTATAAAATCCAGAATTGTATAACTACACTATGCATAATTACACATCCATAATTTCAGAACTACAAATCCAGAATTGCATACCTACACATCCATAATTTCATAACTAAAAATTCAGAATGAATGAATTAAAAAATGAACATATAATATTATTGCTGAGAATCGAAACTAATTTTTCTTTTTTTAAGTAAGACACGCGTTTTGATGCAAAACGATGTCGTTTTTGCATCCGTATGCATCATATACGGATATCATATACGGATGCACGACATAATTTGCCTAACAATTGGACTTGGGCAACCAAAATACTAATTCAATTAAATTGTAAGTCCGGCCCAATAAAGTATGAACGTGTAACTTGTGGCCTATATTTATTCTAATCTAATCAACCATTTCCCACCACAAAAAATACCTGAAAATAACTGTCAGCACAACATAAATCTCCCCAAAATATCATTAAAATTTTGTTCAAGAAACAAGAAAGAAGTGAATTTCAAGAAAAACCCAAACCACAGGCTGCACAGCATATACATACAACTCTGATGACTCTACTCAAAACACCACAACGATAACAACGGCCATGGCTGCTGCAGTTTCCCCTGGTGGGGTTGGACTCCACACTCTCAAGAACCCAGTCATCAAACCCTCATCTCTCTCTTCATTTCTTGGCAAAAAACTCGCACCCAGATTCAAACCCTTCAGTTTCTCCCCAAGGCCGGCTTCAAGATCAAGAAATAATCTTGTGGTTTTCGCGGTTGGAGGCGAAAGCTTCAGCTTTCTACACGATGTATTTCTGGGCGTTGGGGTTGGGCTTCCCTGCACGGTTATGCAGTGTGGGGACATAATATACAGGAGCACTCTGCCCAAATCCACTGGGCTCACAATCACTGTCCCTGGGGTGATTTTAGCTTTGGGAACTCTGTCTTACCTCTGGGCTACCCCTGGTGTGGCCCCTGGGTTCTTTGATATGTTTGTTCTTGCCTTTATTGAAAGACTATATAGACCTAGCTTTAAGAAGGTTTGTGGTTGGGTTTATAATGTCTTGATTATGCTTTTGATGTTGAATTTTTGCTTTGGGTTGATGTGATTTTATTGTGTTCTGTATTGGCAGGATGATATTGTGTTGGGGAAGAAGTTGGGAGAGGGATCTTTTGGCTCCGTTTATAGAGTTTCCTTGGCAAACAAGCCCTCAAAGCCCAAGGTTTGTTTCACAAAATCCTCTTTCAACTTCAAAATACAATTGTTAGACCATGGACCAGGTTCATCTTGCATTGTAGTCTCAAAATTAAGTGTCTTTCGTATGATATATTCTGTACTTGCAGTTAATGTCTATAAATAAATTGAAGCCATGGTAACTACATCAGATAATGGCCCTATTTGGTAAATGACTGTTAGCTGTTAGCTGAATGGGTTAATTAGAGGGTATAACTAGTTGATAATATTAGCTGATTGTAGAAGGTGTTTGGTAAATTAGCTGTTAGCTGTTAGCTGTTTGGTATAATTTCTTTTCTCAAAAAGCTAATTGAAAAAACTGCTTTGAGTAGCTTTTTGAATTTTAGCATATTGGAGTTGATTTTTTAACCAAGTCAAATAATTAATAGTGGTCAAATAGGCTGATGGGCTAATATTTTACAAAACAGGGCCAATATGTTAACAATATATTATTTGACTATCATTAACATATTCTATACCTACAGTTAACATGTTATGTGCATTCAGCACATAAATTGTTAACTGCAAACACATGATCTCAAAGTTATTTTGGACCAGGATTCACAATGCAAGATCGACCCTGGTCTGTGGTATAATTTGCCTTCAAAATATGAAGAATATATTTCAAGCTTTTCTAGTAACATGTTTTATGCTTGAACTACCAACTAAATGATGTAACTTATTTGGAGTGTAATTATTTAGGAACTGGTCCTTCTATGGGCTATTTCGCTCTGTTTATAGTAGACTGAATCATGAACTTTGCCTATTTCATATATGTGTTATGTTTAAATGCATAAAAATTCATGTGAGTTTGATCATGAAGTTCGAGTGATTTGTTTCTTTTTAAGGAACTTTATGCATTCATATACGTTTTATGTTTAAATGCATAAAAGTTCATGTGAGTTTGATCACGAAGCTCTAGTGATTGGTTTCTTTAAGGATGGTGATTTAGTCCTGAAAAAGGCAACTGAATATGGAGCTGTAGAAATATGGATGAATGAACGGGCGCGAAGGGCCTGTGCAAATAGTTGTGCTGATTTTCTATACGGGTTTCTTGAGGTATTTTTCCCACACTGCTATTTCTTTCATATTTTACAGACCAGAGAGTGGTTCCCCAACAATTTTTTTTTTTTTTTTTTTTTTTTTTAATAGCCGAACAGCTAATTTACACCATTTTTGTCTAGAGTTCTTCCAAAAAAGGAGCAGAGTATTGGCTTATATGGCGCTTTGAAGGGGAATCCACACTTGCTGATTTTATGCAGAGTAAAGAATTTCCGTACAATGTTAGTAATTCCTTTATTCTGTGTTTTGTTGATCTTCGATTCATTGGAATTATAGCATTATCCAGATTAAAGAGGGTAAAAATGATTGTCTTAGTTCAATTGATGGAACTATTAATTGACATTAAAGTATGTAAGAGGTTGGACTTGAGGTGAATGTATTGTGAATTGAGAAAGGGAGGGGAAATTTCAATTGTTATATACTTATATATTGTGGACTAGGGTCCACCATGCGCATTGTGAACCCTGTCCTAATTATGTACCCATAGACCTGCAACTAACATATTATGTACCTTCAATTTATTTATAGGTACATAATCTGTTAACTGAAGATACATAATATGTTAACAACATATACATAATCATAATGTCATTTTGGATCATGGTTCAAATTAGAAGGTGGACCCACATTGATGATATAATTTGCGGGAAAATTTTTCCTCATTTTCTTTCTAATCCAAGCAAGAGAAATGAAAATTTGCTACCCCATTTTTTTTTTTTTAGAAAAAAATAAAGGCGATACTTTCATGAATCATTATTGTGTGGACCATATTTTGTCTACGGTAAAATAATATACCTTCAGTACAAAAATAATATACATTGTATTCAGGGGAAGTACATTATTTTTTGTTCTGAGTGTACATTATATTGTATAATGTACATTCAGTACAAAAATAATGTACATTTAGTATATTAAAAATGTATTTTTTGTTATGGTCCACATAACATTGTTTGGACCATGGTCCACACAATAATAAAGGGCAAAATTCGTAAAACACAAATTCTTAAAGCTCTTTACATGGTGCTGACTGTAATTTTGAAGCAGCTGAGGCTTCAGTTACTATAAAAAAATCTTTGGGATCCAAGTGAAAATCATTCAATTATGTATTCAACAACTATATATGCAGTATTAGGAACTGACATTTTACATCTTGATGGTCTCAATTTCCAGGTTGAAGCAATAATTCTTGGAAAGGGCCGGGACTTGCCTAAGGGGTTGGAAAGGGAAAATCGAATCATTCAAACAATAATGAGACAACTCTTATTTGCGTTAGATAGTCTTCACTCCACGGGGATTGTCCATCGAGATATTAAGCCTCAAAACATTATTTTCTCTGAAGGTGATCGTCTTATGCAAACTTAGGTAGAAGTTCTCATCTATAATAAGTACTTAATTGATCTTGATTTATCCTAGCAGGTTCCCGCACATTCAAAATAATTGATCTTGGAGCTGCCGCGGATTTGAGAGTAGGCATTAACTATATTCCAAAAGAGTTTCTTTTGGATCCAAGGTAACTTATTACAATATACGGAGATAAAAATGGAGAGGGGAGGCAGGAGAAGTCTTGTTTTACATTCTTGCAGATTTTATAATGAATGAAAAAAGAGGAACGAAGAAAAAGGGGGAGTGATTTGCGTTTGATCTGTTGAAGTGTTTAATGCAAGAGTTTCAAAAACTAAGGGCCCGTTTACTAACTGGAGAATTTTTCTAGTTTTTGAAAACTGGAGAATTGGAGAATAGAAAACAAAACTATGTTTACTAGCACAGTTTTCTATTTTGAAAACTGAAAAACTTTTAAAAACTGTTTTCTAAATGGAAAATTGAATCATCTACTCCCTCCGTCCCTAATTGATTGTCTCATTTGCTTTTTGCATGGTTTTTAATACAACATAACAAATGTTATTAACTTTCCAATTTTGCCCCTCAAAAGTAGGTGTTATTTGTACAAAGTACAATTATACTTACCTCTAAAAATTTGAAAAGTCAAAGGGTAAATTGGGAAATGTAGAGTGATAGTTATGTTCAGTTTTGGAAAGATGACACTATTTTGTGACAAACTAAAAAGGAAAGTAAAACAGGTAAAATGGGACGGAGGGAGTATCATTTATTTGGCTGTGTATCACTATAACCATATTCTCACCATTATCTGCTTATACGTTACTATGATTACATTCATTATCATTTTCTTGTACTGTAAAAACAAAGATAAGATCACAGGAGAGTGATAGTTTATGCTCATTTTGGTTTTTACCGTTTTGCCTCCAGATATGCAGCACCTGAACAATACATTATGAGCACGCAAACCCCTTCTGCACCCTCTGTCCCTGTTGCAACGGCACTTTCCCCCGTTCTATGGCAGGTTTGGTAACTGAAAGGATCTATTTGTGTTCGAAACTAGAATTAACTTTGATTCCGTGATTGCTGATATCTTGAAACAGTTGAATTTGCCAGATAGATTTGACATCTACAGTGTCGGTCTCATATTCCTACAAATGGTAAGCACAAAATAATTTGTTGCAAGGGTATTATATTAGGGGAAAATAGAGGGTAAACTTAACCTTTGCTTATTGTCACACCATCTTTATTGTCTAAATTGATCTGATAATGTCTGTTTTAAAAAATATGATGCCATATTTTTAGTTTTGAAAGGAGCAAAAATGAGTGTGGAAATTCGTCTCCTTTTTTGCCGTTTCTCCTTTCTGTCTGTCTTACTAAATCTATAAAATTTGAGAGTGTGATAGTATTCTTCTCTTATAGGCGTTTCCAGGGCTACGGAGCGACAATAGTCTCATACAGTTCAACCGCCAGTTAAAGAGATGCGACTATGATTTAGTGTCGTGGAGAAAGACAGTCGAGCCTCGTGCGGGCCCTGAACTACGGAGGGGGTTCGAGTTGTTAGACCTGGATGGCGGAATAGGATGGGAGCTGTTAACGTCAATGGTGCGCTATAAGGCACGCCAAAGAATCAGCGCAAAGACGGCATTGGCTCACCCTTATTTTGACCGAGAAGGTTTGCTCGCATTGTCGTTCATCCAGAACCTAAAGCTGCAGTTCTTTAGAGCAACACAGCAGGATTACAGTGAAGCTGCAAAGTGGGTTATTCAGCTAATGGCAAAGTCAGGAACACAGAAAGATGGAGGCTTCACTGAAGCTCAACTACAGGAGTTTAGGGTGGGTTTGTGTGTGCTCTATATTATCTTTTTTGGGGTGACCCAGGGAAATCTGCAACCACTATCCGAGAGTGTGCACTGGTAAATCTCGCCTTGTGACCCTAACCAGCAAAGGATCACAAGGAGATAAACCAACCCTGGTTAATTCTCGCCTTGTGACCCTAACCGGCAACGGACCACAAGGAGGTAAATCAACCTAGGTTGTCCATAGCTGATCGGTTCAAACCAAGAAGACTGAAATTCGAACTCGTGACTTTGTAGTTACAAGTTTGTATCCGAGGGTGTGCAGTAGGTAAACCTCGCGCCCCTAGCCAGCAAAGGATCACAACCGAGGGTGTGAACTAGGTAAACCTCGCCTTCTGACCCGTAGGTTGCCTATCACAACCGAGGGTGTGCACTAGGTAAACCTCACCTTCTGACCCCTAGGTTGCCTATAGCTGATCAGCGCAAACAAAGGCTGGGATTTGAACTCGTGACCTTGTGGTTACAAGTTTGTATACGAGAGTGTGCAGTAGGTAAACCTTGCCCCTAGCCGGCAAAGGATCAGAACCAAGGGTGTGCACCAAGTGAACTGAACTTGTGACCTTGTGGTTACAAGTTTGTATACGAGAGTGTGGAATAGGTAAACTTCGCCCCTAGCCGGCAAAGGATCACAACCAAGGGTGTGCACCAAGTAAACCTCGCCTTCTGACTGGAAACCAGCCTAGGTTTCCTATAGCTGATCAACGCAAACAAAGGCTGGGATTTGAACTCGTGATCTTGTTGTTACAAGTTTGTATCCTTAGCCATCAGATGACTAAGGTTACCCCGTGTGTTCTTTATTTGATTGTATCACACATTGAGATCAAAACTGGCATCAAATCTTTAATCTTGAAATTGTTTTGTTATGCAGGAAATAAAGCCTAAGAAGAAATCAAGTGCACAAAGAAATGCTCTGGCATCCGCACTCCGGCTTCAGAGAAAGATCATAAAAACAATTAATGAGAGTATTGACGAGCTGAATCAAAGAAGGAAAAGCCTATGGTGGAGCAAATGGATTCCAAGAGAAGAATGAAACCTGTAAATATATACAGAATTGCTTTCACTTTTCTTGTTAATCACTGCCTAATTTGACCATAAAATAGAGATATATGTTAAAGAAAAGTTTATTTTAAAAATCACTTATAATTGTGATCAATTCAATTACTCCATCACTTCAAATTATCTTCCTTACTATATTAACATGTCCAAACTTTCAAAAAAAAAAAAACATGTCCAATAAATTTTATCCTATTTAATAAATCCAACCTTTATGATTTTATCAGTTAAAATACTCTCTACCGACTTCTTTTGGGTATTGTATGCCTTTATATTTGAGAATAATATATAATCTTATAACTTAATATTGATCATATCACTATATGATATTATTTTTTTATATATTATATTCAAATTAATGCATCAAATTACCAATATTTTATTTTTATGAAAATTTTTATTATTCAAACTTTACTAACAAGTTACAATTTGACGGCAATTTATATCCTAGGCGCGCGTTGCACTATGCGCCCAGATGCAAAACGACGTCGTTTTAATTATTTTTTTTTTTGAAATTTCCCGCCCCAGTGAATGGCAGTAGTTTTTTCTTTAAAAAAAAAAACCGCTGTTCAAGAATGTACATAATGTTACACTAGAATACACATAATGTTATATATGAATGTACATAATTATATAACAAAATATACATACTCTTTTTAAAAGATAATACACATAATCTAACATAATACATAATAAACATAAACTTTTAACATAATACACATCAACTCTTAACATAATACACACAAATTTTCTGATTCGGATGTACATAATTGTATAAAAAGAATGTACATAATTGTATAAAAAATACACATAACTGTATGAACCAATACACATAACGTTGTGAACAAATACACATAACGTTGTGAACAAATACACATAATCTCAGCAACTTCCTACCGCGTCTCCCAACACTACCCCAAAACGACGTCGTTTTGGGAAGCGCACGGCGCACAGTGCTATATGCGCCGTGGTGTAAGATATAACGATTGCAATTTGACACATAAGATAATATAATATGGTTCAGCCTCTACCCAAAACATAAAATATATCCCTTAACCCAATACAAATTAATAACAAAATTCAATTAAGCCCAAAAAAACAAATCATATACAATCCAGGGCCCATGAACACAGAACACAGAAAATTATTGTGTAGACTATAATCCACATAGTGGTGTATGAATTATAAAAGAAAGTACATTTTTAATATACTAAAAGTACATTATCTTTGTACTAAATGTACATTATAAAAAATAATGACTTTTAGTATTCAAATAATATAATTTCTCTGAATACAAAGTACATTTTTAATATAGTACATTACTTGTGTACTAAATATACATTATTTTATAATATACAAAATATGGTTCACACAGCTTGTGTGGGGCAAATTATACTGTGGACCCGTGTCCACCATGTACATGGTGGACACGCTATACATTCATAATTTCTATACTGTAAATTCATAATTTTTAAACTGTAGATTCATAAAATTTATAATGTAGATTCATAATTTCTGTACTATAGATTCATAATTTCTGTACTGTATATTCATAATTTCTAAACTGTATAGTTATCAAATTATGAATCTACAGTACAGAAATTATGAATGTGCAGTATAGAAATTATGAATCTACATTATAAATTTTATGAATCTACAGTATAGAAATTATGAATCTACAGTACAGAAATTATGAACCTACTGTACAGAAATTATGAATGTGCAGTATAGAAATTATGAATCTACTTTATAAATTTTATGAATCTACTTTATAAATTTTATGAATCTACAGTATAGAAATTATGACACTACAGTATAGAAATTATGAATGTACAGCGTGTCCACCATGCACATGGTGGATACGGGTCCACGACCCTAACACTCTGCTTGTGTGGACCATGGTCCACACAATAATGATTGCATCTCAAAAGTCCTAGCTCCTAGTGTAAATTTTTCTATAGACAATGGTCCATGTAACAGCGTGAACTATGAAGTAAAATAACGTGGAAATGTGAAAGTTACCTTTTGGGTACTTTAACGAATCCTAAAAGTTTTTAAAAATTATATAAGTCTTATTCACCTCTCTAGACTTGTAACCTAACCTTCACCGAGACCAACAATATACACTCATATTTAATAATCCATAATATTATTTTTATTGTTGTTTGATAATGTACCATTTTGCTAACATAACATGTACTCTAAGAGACTAAGACAATATCTTAATTTTTAATTGTGATGACAGTTCCAACAAAGATATTGCATGCCATGAACAATACCAACACAGTACAGTACAACTCAAACATATATATATGCATTATTTTCCACCCAACAAATTAAAAGCTAAGAGAGAAAAAAACACAGACACACACTGTCATTAACTCATAATGTCAGATTACAGCTGCAACAATACTGAACTAATTTAATCAAAATCTTAACACTTAGCTGTAAAACGAACATGGGCTTCTCAATTTATCCAAACATATATGCAACTCAGTTAGTTTCTTCTCTAATAATTAATTCCTTTGACGATAATATCCATCATGCAACAGATAATGAACAAATTAAACTCCAATCATATATATAGTCGAAAATGCATGTAATGTGGTAGTATATGACAAATTCCAATAAAATTAAACTGTGCTAGATTGTTAGGATCAAACGCTTATCACTACGCTAAAAGTTATAAGTACTAGTTTTTCAGAAGCAAGGTGCTGGACTTGGTCCATCACCGGCTTCCATCCAACAATTTTCTCTCCCAGCACACTAGCTAGGATCAAGCGTATACCACTACGCCAAAAGCTATAGCTACTTGTAGGGGTGGGCGTCGGTTCGGTTCGGGTGATACCTGAATTTTTACATCGGGTGTTACTTTGGATAATCCAAATTCTGCCCACCCCTAGCTACTTGCGAGAAAAATAATTTTATTTCCTTATATACCGCCATCATATTTTCTAGAGACAAGGTGTTGGACTTGACCCTTCTCTGACTTCCGTCAAATAATCCACTAGCCCCCAATTGATAGACTTGGCTCTTTACTGGTCTCCGCCCAACATATGTATATGACAGAATTCAATAAATATAAAATGTGCAAGTATATTATGATCAAACGCTTACCACTCTATCAAAAGTTATAGCTAGTAGTTTTTCAATGCAAGGTGAGACTTGATCTTTCACCGGCTTCCGCCCAACAATTCTCTCTCCTAGCACCTGGCTCTGATAGCACTTGTTAGGATTAAGCGTATTATTGCGTATACTACTACGTCAAAAGCTATAACTACTTGCAAAGAAGAAATTTTATTTTCGTATATACCATTATCACATTTTCTAAAAACAAGGTGCTGGACTTGACCCTTCAATGACTTCCGCCCAATAATTCTCTAGCAGCCATCAATTAATAGACTTTGCTCTTTATCGTTCTCCACTCAAGATATGTATATGACAGATTTCAATAAAATTAAACTATGCTGGCATTGCTGGCTGGCAGGCAATAAGCTTGAAATGTTGTCCAAGGGACAAGATAAGCTAAGGGTCATAGACTCATAGTAATACTAGAAAACCGGTTGTCCTCTGTGGAATGGGAGGAACACAAGACAGAGCAAGTGCGTGATTTTTGTTTTTTTATTTCTAATTTCTATTGCCCAACTAATAATACTTTAATCAATCACTTAATTGGGTTTTGCGCTTTTGTTTCTGCATTGCAAATTTGTGGAATCTTTTCAGCATGAATTACTGCAATTGAAAAGTAATTGTAGTTTCTTGGGGTTTTAACAGTTGATAATGTAAAGAATATTGGCACAGTATTTTGGGATTCACGCCAGGGTTAGCTTTGACTGTTATTTTCATCTATAATAGTAATGAGTTGTTTGGTATAATGGAATTATAATCCCATTATTATCAAATTCCATTAAATTTTTATTTCATCTATCTATCTATCTGCCCCAAATATATTTGCCAGCCTTTCTCTCTTCTCTTCGGCAATGGAAGGGACATCCAGTTCATTTGGTTCTCATTTCCGTGATTTAATTATTTCAATACAGGGAGAACAATTTAAGAATTAAACCCCTACATACTCCATCATATCTTCAACTGATTCTTGCATGTCAAACTGCCAACCAAGTACAAACATAAATCCATTTAGGGTGGTCCATTTCGAAAATTAATGGGATTAAGTTGTAAACTGAGGTTACCAATCATGTAACTTCAGATATTGCAGCCCTATCTACACCATAAGAATACGCGGGTAACGACACATTACGTGTTGGTGATGGTAAGTGCCTTTCAATTAGTCATGTAGGTCATGCTTCCTTTAATACCACATCTCGTTCTTTCCAATTGTCTAATATCCTTCATGTTCCTAGTGTGTTTACATCTTTATTATCTGTACACAAATTTGACTTAGATAATAAAATATTCTTTGAGTTTCACCCATCATTTTTTGTT
This sequence comes from Ipomoea nil, assembly GCF_001879475.1. Classification (NCBI taxonomy): domain Eukaryota; kingdom Viridiplantae; phylum Streptophyta; class Magnoliopsida; order Solanales; family Convolvulaceae; genus Ipomoea; species Ipomoea nil. The sequence continues at coordinate 2,518,510 of NW_017619484.1, forward strand.
GTAAAGGATATCAACACCAAAGATATTCTGCTTAAAGGCTATAGTCATGGGGGCCTTTACAGACTCCCAATTACCAAAACATCTCCTTCTGCTCTCCTTTCACCTCGTACTACTTCGTCAGTGTGGCATGATCGTTTAGGATATCCACATCATCGTGTTTTACTTTGCATTCTTCAGTCTTGTTCGGTTAGTGGGTCTAGTAATTCTATTCAATGCAATTCTAGTCTATGTAATGCGTGTCAATTGAGCAAATCCTCTCGATTCCCATTGGCACATGTTGCGTCTTCTAGTTCTAGTGTTCTTGACTTAATATACACAGATATTTGGGGCCAACTCATCTTTTATCAATTGATGGCTATCGTTATTTTGTTATTTTCGTGGATGATTATACTCGCTATACTTGGTATTTTTCCATGAAATTAAAATATGATCTATATGTCATATTTGATAAATTTCGTACAATGGTTGAATGACTTTTTAATAGAAAGATTAAAGCCATTCAATCTGATTTAGGAGCTGAATACAAGAAATTACATCATTCCTTTACTCAATTAGGTATCGTTCATAGGCAATCCTGTACCTACACCCATGAATAAAACGGTCGTGTCGAAAGAAAACATAGACACATAGTTGAAACATGTCTGGCTTTTCTAGCTCGTGCCTTTGTTCCATATAAATTATGGGATTATGCCTTTGAAACTGCAGTTTATTTAATCAATAAAATGTTATCTGTCGTATTAAATAATATGAGTCCTCACTTTAAAGTGCATGCTTCCAATCCCTCATATTCTTTTCTTCGTGTCTTTGGGTGTCTATGTTATCCATATCTCAGGCCATATAATCGTCACAAACTCTCATACCGGTCCTCTCCATGTGTTTTCCTAGGTTATCCTGAGTCGTTTCGGGGGTATAGGTGCATGGACTTACAGACTAACAAGATTTATGTGTACAGGCATGTAAGGTTTGATGAGACAATTTATCCTTTTGCTACTAACACTACTGTGCAGTCTTCGCAACTTGTGCAAAATGTTCCCTGGGCTGAATCTGTTCTTCATCACATGCCACCAGCTGCTCCTCCCCGCGGGAATGTCCCGATTCCACCAGCGGCACCTTCTGATCCGCATAGCAGCGACGACACACCGCCTCACACCGATGCTAACCCGCCAGATGTGCCCGAGCACAAACCTCAACCTGCCAAGTGGCCTCGCGGTCGTCCTCGAGGTAAATCCGTTAAATCCACAGTTTGAACTCACGAGATGAACACCCGCAGTCGCTCTTAGGCTCCTCCAACGGCTTTAACGGTTCAGGTGTGTCCTTCAGATCCTACTTGTTATACACATGCAATTAAGTTTCAAGAATGGCGTGAGGCTATGGACCAAGAATTTAATGTCCTTCTACAAAATCAGACATGGCAACTTGTGCCGTCTCAGCCAGGTTTGAACATTATTGGGTGCAAATGGGTCTTTCGTACAAAACGAAAGGCAAATGGCTCCATTGAGAGTCATAAGGCAAGACTTGTAGCAAAGGAGTTTAACCAGGTGCCAGGTCAGGATTTCTTTGATACTTTTAGTCCAATGGTTAAACCAACCACAATCAGGTTACTCCTTTCTCTAGCTCTATCGTCTGGATGGTTTATTATACAACTTGATGTTCATAATGTCTTCTTAAATGGAAATCTATCTGAGACTGTGTACATGAAGTAACCACCTGGTTATATTGATGCTCATCATCCAAATCATGTTTGCTTACTGAAAAGATCTCTTTATGGCCTAAAACAAGCCCCTAGGGCTTGGTTTAATCGTTTGCAAACTTTTCTACTATCTATTGGTTTTCAGGCATCGAAAACGGATGTGTCTCTATTTTATCACTCACAAGGATCTGATTGTGTATATCTGTTGGTTTATGTGGATGATATACTTATGATAGGAAATAATCAGGACCTAATCACTCCGCTAATTGCAAAACTCTCATCTGTGTTTAAAATTAGAGATCTTGGTGAACCAGGATTTTTTCTTGGAATTGAGGCAATTAAATGCAGGGATGGAATTTTGCTTTTGCAACAGAGATACATGCATGACATTCTAAAACGTGCTGGAATGGCAGAATGTAAACCATTGTCTACTCCTATTTCTTCCTCCAAAATCGTGAGTACCAACACAGATTTATATGATGATGCCACACAGTACAGGAGTTTAGCAGGTGCTCTACAGTATTAACTATCACTCGTCCTGATCTTTCCTTTGTCGTCAATCAGTTATGTCAAAACATGCATGCTCCTACCATTACTCACTGGGGGCATCTAAAAAGAGTCTTAAGATATGTTAAAGGAACTATTAATTTTGGTTTACGAGTCAGGCAGTCAACTTCAAGAGAAATTCATGCCTTTTCTGATTCCGATTGGGCTGGCTGTGCAGAAGATAGAAAATCTACAAGTGGCTTTGCTGTATTTCTTGGTTCTAATCTTGTGTCATGGTCTGCAAGAAACAAAGAATTGTTGCTAGATCTTCTACAGAGGCCTAATATAAAGCTCTAGCAGATGTTTGTGCTGAGGTACCCATGTATTATGTCTCTTTTACATGAACTTCATGTCCCAAATATTCCTGTTCCAAAGTTATGGTGTGATAATCTTGGAGCTACATATATATGCACCAATCTCATATTTCATGCACGCACCAAACACGTAGAAATAGACTACCATTTCGTGAGAGATAAAGTTGTTGCTGGAGAAATACAAGTTAATTTCATCTCAACTAAAGATCAACTTGCAAACATATTCGCCAAAGCATTGCCTGGTCCTAGATTTTCTTTTCTTAGAGACAAGCCACAGGTTACAAGTATACCATGCGCTTAAGGAGGAGTATTAGGACTAGTATTATGACTTTGTATTTGAGTCATTATACGACTCCCTATCCTAATCTTCCTATGATTCCTCTTGTATATATACTTCCCTATGTATAGTTGTAATTATAGTTCATATAATATAATTTCTCTCAGTTCTCATGGATATGACCTCGATTTATGAATGCCTTTCGTTTCTCTTACTGAGTAAGAACATTTGTATTTGCTATTAATTCATTATAATTAGCACAAAGTAATAACTAATCGTAAAATTATAATATTTGTATTGCTTATAAAAAAAATGTTTTCAATATAATTTAGCCCAAAAAATTTGACTTTTAATGTACTGAATTCACTTTTTATTTGATATGTTAGCCATACATGTATTAGATATGAATGAAAACTGAATGCTGAAACTGTGTTTATATTTGTCAAAAAGAGGATAAGATGAGATCATTAGTTAGTAGTCACTAAACATTAATTAAAAAGTTGGTTAAAGATAATATGCATTGTTTAGTACGATTCAACTGATGAATTTGTCCATTATCCCACTGCTTAATTATATTGTTTAGGTGGATCCAACAACAAACCTATACTAATAAGAAATGGTTTCCTTTCACAAATAATTATGCTTTAATTTGTTTTTCATTTCATCAGCACCATTGTAGGGTAGCTAATAGACTATGCAATCCCTTCCCATATTGTTTAAGTAATTAAAGGCATAGTTATTATGTGGGTGGGTAGATATAAAGAATGCATACAAATTTAATTTGTATATGCATGTCTATGCCATATGCCAATATACATGACAGTCATCACTACGTCCCACTTAATTTGTTATATATATATATATATATATATATATATATATATATATATATATATATATAAATTCCATTATTTTTGGTCCTACTGTTATAGGGACATTTCCAATTTCAATCAACTTTAATTTTTTTTGCCACTTTAAAATCACTGTTATTTAATGTGTTCCACTTTTAGTCCACCGTTAATATTTCCGTCAAGAGGTCGTATAATCAAAGGTTATTTTGGTCTTTTTATGTTTGTCTCTTCTCTTTTAATCTAGGCGCTTCGTCCTCCTCCTCCGATATTCGAAGATGGCTCTTCGAACAACGAGAATGGGAAGCCAAAGCTACATCGTTTCGTTCGTTCCAACATAGGCCGGCGAGGTTTCTTAGGTTTTAGGTTTAATGTTCTCATTTCTTTAGTCAAACATAGTCTTGGATGAGAATAAATGTCAAAATACCCCTAAATTACACGGCCTCTTGATGGAAATACTAACGGTGGGACTAAAAGTGGAACACATTCAATAATAGTGGTTATAAAGTGGCAAAAAAAGTTAAGGTGGACTAAAATTTGAAACGCCCCTATAACAGTAGGACCAAAAATGGAATTCTCTCTCTCTCTCTATATATATATATATATATATATATATATATATATATATATATATATATATATATTCTTTTAAGTTTGTTTCAAAATAATGTCAATTATATTAATTTAGACACCATTAAATTTGTTACTTTCCAATTTATCCTTCATTTCAATCCTTTAAACTTTTCTAGATGAGCAATAATATCATATACGACATGTTTTCTTAAAAATTATATAAAATACAATTACGTCTTACAAAATGGTTCACTTTAAAGAGTTAATTTCATTTTTGGTCTTAAATTTATAGGTGACACTCAAATTTTTTTTTTTTTAATTTATTTATCAAAACATCCGTATGTGATCCTAATATTATTGTACCATAACCCTTTTTGGTCCTTCGTCAACAAAACCGTTGAAATGTCGTTAAATTCAAATGCATTCCCATCATATTTATACAAAGTGAGTTAACTCCATTATATTTTTATCAAGATTGCAAAAATCACGCCTAGGCGCTAGGCGGCGACCAGCGGCCTAGAAATTTGGTGGAATTGCCGTTCTAGGTGGTCGGCCGCCTAGGCGCCGAGTAGGTCGCATGGACTAGGCGGTCGCCTAGGTGGCTTAGGCGGGAGTTTAAATAATTTTTTTTAAAAAAATATTTTTTATTAAAAAAAAAAAAAACAGGCGCCTAGCGATTTTTTCAACCTTGATTTTTATGTTAACTTTTTTGAAAATTTTCATAATTGAAGACCAAAATGACTTTGTATTTAACGACATTAAAACTATTTTGTTGATAGAGGATAAAAAATGGTCATGCCACAATAATACAGGACCAAATGTAGATGTTCTAATAAAAAAGGACGAAAAATGGTTTGCCACCTATAAATCTAGGACCAAAAATTAAATTAACTCCACTTTCAATATGCAATTTTTTACGACTAAATATATATGCAAACATGGTAAATTCTATAAAATCAACGAAAAGGTTAAATTTTAAATCTAAACCGTAAATGTTAGACCTTAAGCAGTAAAAAGTGAACCACTTGACCAAATACAATAAAAATTTTAGTCATAAAACTCTAAAATCGAAACCCTAATCGCAATGTATTTTCGCATTTTTGCAAGTGCAAATTTTTAATACTAAATATGCAAAATGTTAACACTAAATGTACAAAACTCTAATACTAAATGTGCAAACCTGGAAATTGCATATTTTAGTGTTCGTGTTTGCATATAGTAAAATTGGTGTTGTTACCCCATATATATATATATATATATATATATATATATATATATATATATATATATATATATATTAAAATCTGATCTAGTGCGTTGAATTTTATATCAATCAAATGTAGTTCAAAATGTTCGATATGCACCCACTTTTGTACATTCTACAAAACTTCACTACTTTTATACAAGGACATTTTAGAGTGAATTTTGTTGATTCAAAAAGCTGAATGATTAAATTAATAATTAAGATCTAAAAAAACACTATTATTCCAATTACCATGTAGTGTAATGGCATTTCAGTTACCATTTCACATGGGTGGTCATGAGTTTGAACTCCGGTGGTGGGAGTTTAGATTCTTTGGGCTAAAAATGTTTGAGAAAGTATAATACATATATTATCTTGTAAGAAAATCACGTGTTAAAAAAAAAAAAAAAAACACTACTATAGCTAAGAAATCAAGAATGATATATATTACCTCAATTTAATGTGCACAAACACAAACACACACACAAATATATAGTGCGTATGCATACTTGAGAGAAAGTTTAAACTATATATGGGAAAAAAAAGTAATAATAAGAGAATGGAATTGCTGATGCTGACAGTAATAAACACTACTAAGAAAGGTTTATTATTACTCCGCATTAATACTCTTCTCTCCGAGTAAAAAAAAGTTCAACCTCAAGGTATTGATTTAATAGATGAGAAATCTCACTTAAAGATAAGGTAATGCTCAATTCACGACTCAAATATTGAGGGTTTGAATTGGATTTTTTGTGCACAAAAATATATAATTTTGTGTTGTGTATTAAAGTTAAATTGACTCGATTTACTTTATCATAGTTCGCTTAAAAATCTAGGTTATTAAAAAAAAAAAAAAAAAAAAGTAAACAGAAGTCCTTGTACATATGCATGCTGTAGCAAAAATCAATAAATACTTTCCAAATTTGGATGGTCATCACTTGAAGCATGGAAAACTTCAAAATACTATATGAAAGAAGCAAGATGATGCATGGTGAGTCATGAGACAATATGTTTGATTCATTATAATTAATTAATTAATTAATTATAAATACGCTAAGTTAATATTTAATTCTCTTAACGTAAACATATATAACTACTAATTAAAGTGAATAATTTAATAATGAATAAAAAAAATTAATCCCACAATCATTAGTGACTAATTGATTTGATCTCATGTTAATTAAATCCTAAAAATAATACTATAATAAAAATCCAATTAAAATAATATATATATATATATATATATATATATATATATATATATATATATATATATATATATATATATATATATATATATATATATATATATATATATATATATATATATATATATATATAGGGAAGGGATCAGGTGCATTTGTTGTTTCCCGTACGGATGTATGGTGGATTAATGTGCGTGAGGTTTATACTTAATGTGCGTGAGATTTGTACTCAATGTGCCTGAGATTTGTACTCAATGTGCCTGAGATTTGTACTTAATGTGCGTCATGTTAATATGCGCGAGTTTTGTACTAAATGTGCCTGAGTATTGTGTTTAATGTGCGTGAGATTTGTGCTTAATGTGCGTGCGTATTTCAGAATTACGAGCTCAGAAGGAAGCATAACAGAAACTCACGCAGATTAACGCCCAAGCTTCTTGTTACTTCTTCCTTCAATTTGGCCATGGATTCTGGATTATCAGCTACCTTCAGTGCAGTTGAATGTTTATATAAATGATGCACGCACAGTAAAATTTTCACAGCAGCTAAGTGTGGACTTCTGTTGTATTATTCCCATAATTTTTAACCACCATAGCTTGCCTCCGCATCATCATCATCGGGGAGGGGGCAAATGGCTACTGGGGATGGGGAAGAAGCTGACATCAATATTTTCTGCTACATTTTACACTCTCACGCACATTAAGCACAACACTCATGCACATTAAGCACAACACTCACGCACATTAAGCACAACACTCACGCACATTGAGTACAAATCTCACGCACATTAATCCACCGCACATCCGCACGGGAAGCATTCACCGCACGGGAACCTTTCACTATATATATATATATATATATATATATATATATATATATATATATATATATATATAATTTTGGTTAACCGTTCGGTTAATTTGGTTAATCGAAGTTTCAAACCGAATTAACCGTTAAACGAAATTTTAAAATATAATTTAACCATTAATTGAATCGAAAAAAGTTCGATTAAAAAATGATTAACCAAACTTTGTTGCTTAACTGAAAATTGGGCAACGTAAATGCAAATATCATTTACAATGTTTCAATTGTTGCCAAATTAATTAACATGAAATGTCAACAACTGAGAGAGTAATTTGGGATGATATTTGTCATTTACAATGTTGCAATTGTTGCCAAATTAATTAACATGAAATGTCAACAACTGAGAGAGTAATTTGGGATGATATTTGTCTCTCTTTTTTTTTTTTTTGAATGCTACTAACTCTATTAGAATGTAGTATCTGTTCATATATGCCTCCACTGAGGCTCTAACTTACAACCTTCCAAATAAAAATCTAACCCGGAGACATTAGACCACATAGTCTTGGTGGATGATATTTGTCTCTACATTATTTATATCGAAGGAGATTCACTAGATGCAATAATAAAATTGAAGGATGCTTCCGAAGAATGCCCTGTGTATTTGTATCAGCGCTCTGCCTTTTGGCTTTGTGTAGTTTTTATTTTTATTTTTATCGAGGTTTGCCCCGCATACTTGTTATTTTATATGCTTTCTAGGGTGGTCGTTGGTCGTCTTTTGCATTTAGATTTTAATTATGTGTTATTTGGTAGTCTTCTGGATGAACCTCTATTTCTCGGTTTGATGAAATAGCGTCCGTCCACAAGACTCTTGATCTACTAGACTAGACTTTCCTCTTTACCAAATGTAGGCATATAGTTTTTGTTGTCTCTCACTATCAATGTGATAGACTTTGAATTTTCTTTTGGATCGGAGTATGCCCCGTGTATCTATGTAGTCTTTGGGATAATAATAATATAATTTACCATTAGTAGCTCCGGTTAAAAATTGAAGGGTGAATTTTTGTTTTAAAAAAAAGTTTTATTTGAGTATTTTTAAAAAAAAAAATAAAAATGAACAATTAACTCAATCTATTTAAATAGATTTAAATAGTTTATCATGAGACAATTTTCTCCCCTAATCACAGACAAAGGACAAAAATCAATTGAATACGGAATAGGAGTTTGAATATATTATTTAATTTATATAATAAATTTCACTACTCACAACATAAATTATTTGTCCTCTCTTGGTAGGGTTAGGGAATCTCAAGTGGGAAGTGGACCCTTTGGGGACCGGACTGTCTGGGCATGGTGAGATAGGGCCTATAGGGGTGGGGAGGGGGGGCACCCCCACACCCCGGGAGATGCCCCTATACTCCTCCTATTCAACTTGGGACCACCCTCCACACATTCTATAAGACCTCCCCCAAACTCTCCTTCATTTCCATCCTCAATTCACTTCATCTTTCCAACACAAAGTTCCCAATCCATCAATCAATCAATCTTTTTGTTATCTAATTTGGTGAAGATATGAAGATGCTGAGCAGCAGTAGCATGGGAGGCTCCAAGAGGAGGATCTCCTCAACCAGAGGGCTGGGAGGTGTCCTAAGAAAGCAAAGGGCTAGGCTCTACATCATTAGGAGATGTGTGGTCATGCTCCTATGCTGGCATGATTAATTCAACAAATTTTGCAACCTATATCCAAAAGGCCAAGTTTCATCAAGTCAAGTTGCGACCGGCTATAATGCACTGCGGGCACTGGATGGTTATATATGAAGCTCGATCACTCGAGGATGACGACGATAATTTTTCTCTTTCTTCTCCTATTTGGGATTGTACAAAGCACGGTGGAGAGTAGTTAAAAGCGGTTCTTAACAATTTTGGTATGGCTAGTTAGTAAGTTTTAGCTAAAGCCTTTTCAGGGCTTCTTGTATACATGGGATGGTTTGAACTAAGAAAAATTGATTATTTATGTTACATCTTGTTTTATGACAAATTTATTTTCCTTTTTAAAAAAAATTAATTGAAGATTTAGAGGCTGAATGAAGGTTGGGCTTGTAAAAAGCAATTTTAATCTTTAGGGAGGGGGAGGGGGGGGGGGGGGGGGAGGGGTTATATATGTATGTACACACTACACTATACACTCAAGTGATCTGGAAATTAAACTTTGGCCTGATTTGGAGATGTAGAAAAGGATGGATGCTTCAAACCACGTTTAAATTTTGAGCTTTGATGAGATTAGAATATTGATCTCCAATTTTAGTTTAAAGTGAAAAGAATTGAAATTATATATCACAAAATATATTATTAAAAAATGTCAAAGATTAAATCGGTAATTTCGATATAGTATGGATCATTTCAGTAATTAACTTTTGATAGAGGAATAGAAGATTAAGGTTAGTTGTGAGTATGGGCAGTATTAGTTATTTATTATATAAAAAAATATTTGATAAATTAAACGTTTAAGCTAGGTTAGTTGATAAGACTTATACGAACATAAAACATTCTTCTACTTATTTAATTATTCTTAAGTATTTTAGATTTAAATGTAAATTTCATAGTAATTTAAATTTGAAAATTCTTGTTGTTGTTAGGATATGGCAAATAAGCTTATTATCAATTAATGTAAATTTCATACTTGTCTATTTGCAATATGATTAAAATGAAGATAGTAAATAGATTTTTCATTTTACATTTTAATTATATATTGACCTTGTTTGGTAAAATAATTAGCTTATTAGCCAATTTTGGCTTATTTGACCATTATTAATTGTTTGACTTGGTTAAAAAATCAATATTAGTGTTTCGTAAATTAGCTTTTTGTAACTCCAAAATGCTAAAATTCAAAAAGTTTTTCAAAACAACTTTTTCAATTATCTTTTTGAGAAAAAAGAAATCATACTAAACAGCTATCAGCTAACAATTAATTTACCAAACACTTTTTTCTACAATCTGCTAATGTTATCAACTAGTTATACCCTCTGATTAACCCAATCAGCTAACAGCTAACAACCATTACCAAACAAGACCGTTATATCCTACTAATCTAAAAAGCTAAGCTTCCGTTTTCAACGTTTTAGTCTAAATTTAGCAATTTGATTTTTTTGAAAAGATGTTAGCAATTTGATAAAACAAAAAAAAATAATAATAATAATAACAAATTAGTCATCTACCAAAAAACCATCTTATTTTACCAGGTAAGTACTAACTAATCAATCAATAGTACTATGTTTGTTCTAAAAAATGACTTTATTATTCTTTTTATTGTTGATAATTTATATAAAAAACTTAAAACATTGATACAATACACAAATTTTTAACCCAACTCTAAAATAGATTTTCTTTGACATAACTCATTAAATAATTTGATGTCACCATCAACCTAATCTTTGGCTTATTCCTCTTCATATAGCTTTCTTCACGGTGGTGCCATATTCTTGCTTTGTGTAATGACTATTGTGTATAACTCCAAAAGTTGCAGAGCCTTTTCAAACTACGAATCTACCAAATCACAACTTTATTCATTACCCATTAAAATAATTAAAACTTGCATTTACTTTAAACAAAATTTAAAAAGATATTTAAGATAATAATCTCACTTCAAAAGAAACTTATGTAAATAGTAATGTGTAATCATTTGCCAATTGCATGCCAATTTATCACACATCAGTTGAGATGAGTAAGATTAGATCTTCTTTGGATCACGTAAAATATTTGACTACAACTATACTGAATTTCTAAATTTTATTGCACAATAACTAAATCAAAAAATGGTCACAGTCATTCTAAAAACTTTAAAGTTCTACTCGTTACAAGCATAATTAGTCTCAATATTTGAAATCATACGGCTAAGGCTCTGTTTGGCAAACCTAGCTGAAAAGCTATAAGCTAGGAGCTGATAGCTGAAAAGGAGCTGAAAGTTGAAAAGCTATAAGCTCGGAGCTAAAAATTGAAGAGCTGTTAAGCTAGCTGTTATGATTGAAAGTGTTTGGTAAAATTAGCTTTTTGATAAGCTGATAAATGTAAAAAGACTAAAAAGGACATCTTTATAAAATTTAAATTAATTTGTTTACATATTAAAATTTAACATTTCGTCTTCCAAAAAAAGTAAACACTTTTTAAAATAAAACTATTAGCATGATCATGATCTAGCATCCCATAATGAAGTAGCAATATTGTTGCGAATCTCCTTCATCTCCATAGAGGTGTGACTTAAATTTTCTTTGATGGAGGTATTACTACTTTGAATTTGAGATATTAGAGGTGTGACTTAAATTTTCGTTGACGGCTCTTGTTCAATTTGAGATTGAAGCCATATTGCTAATTTTAAAATAACATTAATAATAATAATAATAATAATAATAATAATAATAATAATAATAATAATAATAATAATAATAATAATAACAACAACAACAATAGCAACAACAACAACAACAACAACAACAACAACAACAACAACAACAATAATAATAATAATAATAATAATAATAATAATAATAATAATAATAATAATAATAATAATAATAATAATAAGCTAAAGTTTCAACATAATTGTTTAGCAGGAAACAAGACTAAGGAAGGGATTGACGTGAAAGTTGGGATAGGGGAAGAGAAAGGGTTTTAATTCATAAGGTTAAAACATGTCATTACTTTAAAATAATAAGGGTAAAGATGAAAAAAAAGTTAGGAAGCTAGGAGCTTATTTTGAAACGCTACCTAAAGTAGCGTTCCAAAATAAGCTCTTATTTTAAGCTAGGAGCTTGTTTTGGGAACATTACCAAACAGAGCTTATAGCTTATTAGTAGCTTAAAATAAGCTATAAGCTCCTAGCTTAGCGTTGCCAAACAGAGCCTAAATAAATCCGTAGTCAGACAACAAAATGATGTTCTATATTCCGGCCTCTAGAAGGTTTACTCTCTAATATAGTTAGCCTATCAGTCAATTTTGGCTTATTTGACCACTATTAGCTGTTTGACTTGGTATGTGAGTGTTTGATTAATTAGCTTTTTTGTAACAATTTATTGTTCAAAAATTCTAAAATTCAAAAAGCTACTTAAAGTAGCTTTTTTGATAAGCTCTTTAAGAAGTCATTAAACCTACTAACCTAATCAACTAACACATCCATTTTCCATTATTTAATAAATGTATAAGCGAAAAATATTGCTGGGTGGAGGCTATTAATCTAAAAAAGTGTGATTATGATATGATTGCGATGACATTCAAATATTTTACTTATTTCATTAATCTTCATTTATTTTATTTGAAGGTTTTGGTCTTTAATTTAAGCATATTGTTTTATCCCTAAAATCCAAGAAAATTAAAGCATGATCTTTCAGTTTAAGACGACGCCAAATTCAACATGTTAGATTGCAACCGTAGGGTCTTTAATGATTTGAAGTGATTGATGGCACCAACAAATTAATATTAAAATTAACTAAACTTATTGAGCTTTCAAAAATTGAAGCACTGTTTGAAAGCACGCCTAAAAGGAGCCGAAAGCGCAATTTCACCTAGTCTATCATGCTTTTCTGCGTCTTTTCTCGGTCAAAAAATTGTTGCACACAAACATGCCCTAATAAATGATTGCTACCAAGATGTAATCTAGTTTGACAGCGTTTACACCTTGAGGGCTGGAGTGGAGAGGCTTTTAACTATGCATCATGGCAGAAAGGAATGCATTTCAATATAAACTAGTATATGTCCATGACAATGTCTTAAATGCTTTTTTAAGGCTAATACTTTTTTTTTTTTTTAAATAGTAAATATATTTGTTTATGTTAATTTTTGAAAAAAAAATCATAACAATAATTCGTAATCAATTTGAGTAAGTAAATATTATTCATTATTTGAAAATTAAGATTAAAGTTTAATATAAAAAAAGTTCAAATTTACCATGAAACTGAACACAAAAATGCAATCAGAACATTAAGCTCAGAAAATGTAGAATTAGATCCCTCAGAAATGTACAATTAGATCCCTCAAGTAATCAAATCTGTTCAATTATACCTAATATAAGGTTAATCTCTTCCTCAACAAGTTACCATGCCTGCCACATGGCGCCTACCTAATAGTTTTTTTTTTTTTTTTTTTTTTTTGAGAGGAAACAAAGAGATTATATTAAACGAAATCTGAAGTCAGTACATAGGAAATTGTTTTAGGTGATGGGTTAATAATAATGGTTAATTTGTTTGAATTGAGTTATAAATGAAATATAAATTAGGCAACTTGATGTTCATAATGCTTTCTTAAATGGAAATCTGTTTGAAACTGTTTATATGAAGCAGCCACCTGATTATATTGATACTCAATATCCTAATCATGTTTGCTTGCTTAAGCTTTCTTTGTATGGCTTAAAACAGGCTCCTAGAGCTTGGTTTAATCGTTTACATACGTTTTTACTCTCTGTTGGGTTTCAAGCATAGAAGCCAGATGTGTCTTTATTCTATTACTCACACTACTCTGCTTATGTGTATTTTTTGGTCTATGTTGATTATATACTTGTGATGGGAAGTGATCAGGATCTTGCGACTCGTTTGATAAAAGAGTTATCTGATGCATTTAAGATTAGGGATCTTGGTGAACCTGATTTCTTTCTTGGGATTGAAACAATTAAATGTGATGATGGTATTTTACTTTCGCAACAGAGATATATGAATGATATTTTGAAACGTGCTGGAATGGCAGAATGTAAAACATTGTTTACTACTGTCTCTGTTTCGAAATCTATACCCTTTAATGCAGATTTATATGAGGATCCAACATAGTACATAAGTCTGGCAGGAGCACTACAGTATCTAACTATCACACGCCTAGATCTATCATTCGTAGTCAATCAATTATGTCAACACGTGTATGCTCCTACAGTATCACATTGGGAACGCCTAAAGCGAGTTTTGAGTTATGTAAAGGGAACAATTAATTTTGGTTTACGTATACGAAAGTTAGCATAAAGAGAACTCCATGCATTTTCTGTTTTTGACTGGGCTGGATGTCTTGAGGTCCGTAAGTCCACGAGTGATTTTGCTGTGTTTCTTGGATCCAACCTTATCTCTTGGGTATGTAAGAAACAAAGAACTAGCAGATGTCTGTGCCGAAGTTACGTAGATAGTCTCCTTACTGCGTGAGATTAAAGTGTCAAGTATATCTGTTCTAAAATTATGGTTTGACAATCTTTGATGCTCATACTAAGCACGTGGAAATTGATTATCACTTCGTTCGAGATAAAGTTGTTTCTGTAGACATTCAAGTTAATTTTATCTCCACAACAGATCAACTTGCAGACATATTTACTAAAGCTTTACCTAGTCCTAGATTTTCTTTTCTTAGAGACAAGCTACAGGTTACTAGTATACCATGTGCTTGCACTACTACAAAAAGGCCTTTAACGTCAGTTTTTTGACATATTTAACGTCGATTTTCATTCGACGTCGTCCTTTTAGACATAGTATATAAGAGATACGACGTCGGTTAAAAACTGACGCCGTATATTTTTTTTTATCTAAAAAATTAACTTACGACATCGGCTATTTATATACAGCCGTCGTATTTTTCTTTTATAAAATAATTAATATACGACGTCGGTCTTTTCGTTAAGGCTGACGTCGTATTTATTTTTAAAAAACTAATAATACACATACGACGTTGGTTATTTTTATAAACCGACATTGTAAGTGTATTATTATGTTTTAAAAATAATACGACGTCGGATATTTAGTAAAACACCGACGTCGTATATTAATTATTATTATTTTTAATTATTATTACGACGTCGGTGTTTTACTAAAACTCGACGTCGTATATTTATTTTTTATTTTTTAATATTAAAATTATTTTATGATTTCTACCAAAACCTGTACAGTTTTACAATTTCAATTCACATCAACCTACAGAACCTGTGCAACAATTCAACATTCAACATCAATTAATAAACATTAACTAATTTGAAATTAATATAAATAACACAATTCATTAAACTAATTCAAGCTACTAAACATGAAACTAATATAAATAACACAGTTCATTAAACTAATTCAAGCTACTAAACATAAACTAATTTGAAACTAATAAATAACACAATTCATCAAGCTAATAAACATAAACTAATTTTAAATGTAAATTATCAACTAAGAAGCATTTTATTAACCCATTCATCAATAAGAAAGTTAGACCATTTGTCTCTAACTTCATCAATCTCTTGTTTGTTGTAGTGCAATCTTCCTTGTCTTTCCAAAGTCTACAAAGTTCAAAATAAATAAAAATATTAAATAAACAAGTATTTTTAAAAATTTGAAGGAGAAAGATATATTATTAAATTACTTGCCTTATCCATTCCTTTGCATAGGTTGTTGGAAACAATTTCCAACATGAATTTAATCACATAATAGCCACATTCGGTAGTTCCTTTTTGTATAGCACACTACATTTGAATTACAATAAAATTAAAAAAAAAATTAATAAAAAACAATAAGCTTGCATGTTTTACAAAGTGAATGAAGTACTTACCGAACATGTAGTCCATTTCGGTGAATGATTTTGTTTCTTTCCATTCAACATGCTTATTGCAGCCATACACCTATTAATATAAGACATAAAATATAGGTAAATACTTGGCATCACTACTTTAATAACAACTACTAATTATTTATATAAATTTACATACGTTTCCATTATATGTTTAACATCTTCACGTGTCCCTGACCAAGTGAATCAAACCAATAAATTTCATTTAGTCAAGGACAAATCACCATCACCATCCAATGCTCACTACAAATAAGTAACTTATTAGTTTTAAGTGAATATAATATATAATAGAAGTATATTATATATAAGTACTTTTATTTAAAACGGAATTAATACTTACTTGAGAACATATGAGGCTAAATATACATATTTCTTCCCATATTGCATGGTGGCATTTATATACGATTTTCTGTCATCTGTACTATTCATTTTTGGTTGAATGCAATATGGATATAGGAAGCCATACATCTCGTTTGATGCCAACTCAAAACTAATGTAAGTACCCATATTCACAAACACAACCAATTATATATAGATTACTAAAAATTATGATGATATTATAAATATAAAACTGTTATGAACAAATAATACTAAAGAACTTATTACCATATAAAGAACTGAAATAGAGAAACATTGATGATCTCCATATTTAAGAAACGAATTATCTCCACACTTTCAAGTTGCAAGTCATACTCAATGTTGCCCATAATACCACGAGCCACATGGATCACAAGATTGTGTATAAGACGGCTAGTTATTGTAGAGGCCTTTTTGCATACAAGAGTCAAATAATCTGGATCAGCTATATGGAATTCTTGATGATGGGATTGCACAGAAGAGTCAATTTGGTCTTTTCTTTTAACTGTGAATTATAATACAAGTAAGAATTATTATTTTAAAAAGTAAATTACTTACTATTTTAAAATAGAAATATTTTCAGTGTACATATCACATCAGCTTCAATACATAACTCTACCAGCATCTTTGGCCATATAATAAAGTGTTGAAATGCAGTACCTAGAAGCTGAACCTCACTGGTGGGGATTGGTACATGTGCACTTGGATCAATAACTTTATTTACGCTCACCTTCACTTGATTTACATCCAGTACAACCCCATGAACCTGTCAACCATTGTAAGCTATCCCATATGCCACTGGACGTCTAATTGTATCTTCTAAGAACAATTGGCATCGTGCCCCTAACTGCATTAATTTTTAATTAAGAATCATATAAAATGTTATTGATAAAAAATAATAAGATTAACTATGAACGACTACTTACCGCCGGTAAATTAGTAAAGGGGCCCGGGGAACTAGCTTTGTCACTTTGAGATTGTGGCCTAGCATCCACACATATGTCATTCCCCTGCTGTGACACCCCGAAAATCCACACTCCAATCCATGAATTAATTGAATAATTAATTCTATTTCTCTTGAGGAATTGATTCATAAAATCCTGATTTTTAATACTCAAGGACTAGTATTTGACTAGTCAATCTTTAAGTTGTGTTGTACCTTGTGCTTTGAGAGGAGTTCCCTTGTTCCTTACACTTTCTAAGAGTTAGTAAGGGTATCCTTGTCTTTTCACCAAGAGCTAGTGTTGTAATCTAAACCTAGAAGACTTTTTCATTTCATTCCTTACAATTCCTAGAAGATATCTCTACCTTCTCTCTAGAAAAGAAGAGTAGCTTGTTCTTCAAGCCAAGTGAGTCCTTTGTCAAGATTCCAAGTTTTGCTTCCAAGATTCAATCTTTCACCTATTTGGGCATCTAGAAGGGTAAGATCTAAGCTTGTTTAGTCTTTTTGGTTCCATCTTAGTTGTCTTTTTCTTAAAGGTAGGATCTTTATGATCTTTTGGTTTGATCTTGAAGTGGGTTTGGCTAGTGAGCTTAGTGGAGAGCTTGTTGTGGTGTAAGAGAAGTCTTTTGGTCTTCAAGACGTAACCCATGCTCTACAAAACCTATTTTGCTTACCTATATATGATTTCTTGGACTCTACTTGTGCTTTGCTTTGAAATGTGAGTGTTTATGCATTTATCTTGTGATATTGCATATCTAGAGCTTGTGTTTAGGGTTCCTTTGTGCCATTTCTTGGCATGTTCCTTGGTTCAAGTCATTTAGTTGTGTTTGGTGAGATTTGGTGTGTTTTGGACTTGAATTTGTGTTTGGAGGAGAAAATCCCCGAAGGGATTTGTGGTGATATCGGGACGTTCCCGCGGGCGGGGCACCACCTGCCGGCCTACCCGCGGGTACAGCCTCGTGGGATATTGTTCCCGCGGGCGGGACCACGGGTGGGGCACTACCCGTGGGTCCACCCGCGGGTACATAGTTGTGGCGATGTCGGGATTTGTTCCCCGTGATTCGGTTGTCTTGGTGTTTGATCTTTTGGTTTCCCGTTGTTCTTTTGTGGAACTATTTGAGTGTCTTCTTGATGTTTCGTAGGTCTAGAGCTATATGGTAGGTATCCATGTAGGATCTTTGGTGTCTTGATTCGTGCTAAGTGTTCAACATTGTGTTTCGTTGAACCAAGAGGTGTCTTGTGTGTTCCTTGGAACTATCTTGAGTTTCCCCGTTGATAAGCATGCTAGTTTGTTGTCTTAATGCTAGCGTGTGTGTCATTCGTACCTTCCGTTTGGTTGATGATAACTTGCGTTATTCATCGTTGTTGTCGTTGGGTTGTGACCCGTTCCTTGATTGAGTAAGTTTCATACCTTCGTTGTGATCCGTTGTTTGATTCGTGTGAGTGGTGGTGCATGTGTGGCTCTACCTGGATTGCACGATTAGTGGTATGGGACGCTAGTCACCAAGGTATTGCAGCGGTCCTCGTGGTGGCCGTGACATGATTATGGAGTTGTGTTCCTTCGAGAAAGGTTCACGTGATTGGGGGATAACATTGTTTTATCCGGGCATGTGTTGCCGTGATTGGTGGTGGTTCGTTGGTGGTCTGTTGGTGGGGGACGACGGTCCCGGAGGAATAAGGTTGGACTTGGCTGTACAGGGGATTCTGGAGTAATGGTTGGAAAGAAGGTACAAGGTTGGGGGTAGCCATAAGGTTGGAACAGGGCATAAGGAAGGCATATCAACTCGTGATGGGTGATGTCACGAGGGCTTGTGTAGCCGTTGTTGTGTGATCTTCTCTCGTGACGTGTGTAGTCACGGAGGCTTGTGTTGTTTGGCATGTGTTGCCGTTGAGTGAGTCTTTATCCTTGTGTGTGGTTAACCTTTGTGGTTGGGATGTGTTCCCGGTGTTATCCTTGTGAGTGGTGAGTCTTGTGTTGTCTTTTGATCTTGGCTTTTGACTTATATATATGTATTCCGTTTCGAAAATGGTTTTTATATCTTATATCTACCTATTTATGATACTTAACGGTATTGGTGGGTTACCATCATCTTTCGCTGACCGGGCGTCGCCCTGATGTTTATCTTTGTGTTCTTTCAGGTGTTGAGTAGTCGAGCGCGATGTCTAGAGCCTGGTAGCTTAGCACCTGTATCTTTAGATTGTGTTTTCGTGGCCTGCGCGCCAATGGTTTTAGATTGTTTTAGATTGATGTTTTGGGTTAGTGTGATACACTTGCAGATTGTCGCCTTAGCGTTACCTAGTGTGGTATACATGGCATAACACCCCTGTTTGGATTTCTTTTATCCAGTTTCCGTTTATCTTCTGCTGTGCTAGTTTTGTTGTTAATCTGCATGTGTTAAGACTTGTTTTTAGGTCTTGTTGTTTTGGGGGTGTTACACCTTCTTTGATTGTATAGATTGGTGAACAGGAGTCTGCAGAGAATCAAATTGCAACATTATCTCAGCCATCCGTGCTTCAAATTGCTGAGTTAATCGCTGACTCAATTCCTCATGCTTAGAATTAAATTGCTGATTTTGTTTTTTATAACGCTTGTGCAACAGCAGCATCAACCAATCGTTGAACATCTTCAAAAGTCTTTTGACGACGTTTTGCATGGCAAAATACACTTTTGATGCCATGTCCTATTCCCATGGCTCTAACACGTCCAGAATGCTCATCAGTACCCAACGCAACAGTCAATGAATCTTGTCTTCCATCCTCAACAAATTCTCCTTGAGAAATTTGCAACTCAGGAGCATCCTAACATATATAAAAATTATTCAATCATAATTACTATTAATTTAGTAAATTACAACATATTTACTTACAATTTTTTCCGCCACCAATCTAGTTGATTCGGTGCGAAAATTTCCTGACTTATCCATTCTTGTTTTCTTCCACTTTTCTGCTCTACGTGGAGGACTTGGAGGAGTCATTGTATATGACGGATCTGAATCAACACATGTTTTTTTTTTCTTTCATCTTCTCTTCCATCATCATCTTCTCCAACCTTTTATAACCTCCTCAAGCTAAAAGATGTGGATGAATATTCTTAGCTTGTATGTCTTGATATTTTTTTTTCTTTTTGCCTACATAAATACAAAATATTAATCAAACTCATTCCATGTCTCTTGTTCAAAATATTGATAGAATAATAATGATACCTCATATTCTGAACCCGTATGATGTTGAACAAACTCATTCCATATCTCTTGTTCAAGGAAGTCGTATTTTTCACATGGGTTCTTTCCTGCAAAAAAATCATATATATACTTGTTGACCAATTTTGTTTTAAAATATTTCCACCGATCACCCACATAGCTTATCTAATGTTTCCTCATATCAATTGTTTAGGGAATATCATAAGTACTCTACAAAACAAGATTATTTTTAGTAAGAAATGTAGCTATATTAACTTTTTGTATAAATCTAAATCTTAAAAAAGAAAAGTTACCAGGATATCATTCCAAATATTATCCTTAGTCTTTTTTGGGACATTCGGCCATTATCTATTGTGATAGGAACATTGATTCGTCCCACTAATGCAACATAACTTTTAAATGCAATGCCAGTTGGCCCGGCGACAGGATCAAATCCATCAAACTCAATTTGTTGTTTCCCCAAAGTAGAATGCTGAAGAATGATTTTTTGCATATGAGTGGCACCCCTCGTCTTAGAAGTAGTATCGCTACTTTGAGTAGTATGAGTACCTCGTGTTGTCCATCATCATTTGCTGAATCCATACGCCTATTTAGAAAGAAAAATAATTAGTAAGTGAAAATATATAGAAGTATTAAAATAAGAAAACTAAAAAACAGAATAAATACTTAATTAAAGCATTACATATAATAATCAATTCTCCCATATCCCTTCATGATGATCATCTTGTATGCATGGCACTTCATCTATCTCATTAACTACAATAGCGGGCATTAAACTTGAAGAAAATGGTGGTATTTCCCCAATATCAAAACTAACATCTTCATTCTCATCTCCAGTAATTTGTCTCTTTCCATGAAGAACAATTGACCATTTTTTATCACAAGACTTGTTTTAATACTTGTTTTGCATGGGATGCCATTATGAACTGCTCATTTTTGTGTCCTTCCCGATTAAAATCTACAAGTGTAAATCCTAACTCATCAACTTTTACACCATGTTTATTATCTACCCATCTACATCGGAACACCGGCACCCTAAACAAAACATAATCAACTTCCCATATTTCTTCAATCACACCATAATATGACAACTCTGCAAACACAGGATTTGTATCTTTCGAACTACTAAAATGCATTGAATTTGCAACCAAAGCAACCCCACTGTTTTGCATAGTGCTCTTTTCATCTTGAGATTTTGTATAAAAAGAAAACCCATTAATGTCATATCCATTATGACATATGACATCCATACCAAGACCATGAGCTAACCATGAAATAGTTTCAGAAACATTATTATCCACATGTCTGTCCTTCAGGGATTTTGCTCCCTAATCAAGGCCCTGTATTCAGCTAAATATGGTTAAACTTCACTTGTATTATGCAAGATGTACAAGTGTGCATGCTTTACATCTTCACGAGGCATAGTATTCACTTTGATTCCTCGAGTACCCTTCCCAACAATTCTTCCTTCATGTTGATACTTTTATAAAGACCAATAGCCTCTACCCCTGCCAAATATTCAGTACAAAACTCAGTAACCTCCTCATCAACATAGCTTTCAATAATAGATGCTTCCGGCTTATATCGGTTCCTTACATAACCTTTTAATACTTTCATGTACCGTTCAAATGGGTACATCCACCTTAAATAAACTAGACCACAATGTCTGATCTCTCTCACCAAATGCACAAGCAAATGAACCATGATATCAAAAAATAAAGGTGGAAAGTGCATCTCTAGCTAACATAGTGTAACAATAATGTGATTTTGCAATTCATCCAATTTGTCTAGATCAATAACTTTCCCACATATTGCATTGAAAAAGAAACAAAGTCTTATGATGTTATATCTCAACATTTTAGGCAATATGCCTCTAATAGCCACTGGCAATAGTTGTTGCATTAAGACATGACAATCATTAGACTTCAACCCCACCAACTTTAAATCTTGCATATTAACAAGTCTACTGATATTCGATGAATACCATTGTGGTACCTTCACTCCACCTAAACACTCACAAAAACTTATTTTCTCCTTTCTTGATAAAGTATGAGCAGCCAGAAGCAAATATATATGTTTTCTTATCCCTGCAACGTGGAGCGAATGTAGGTCGTATACACATTTCAACAAAATCCAATCTAGCATGGAGTCCATCTTTAGTCTTACCTTTTATGTCTAAAAGAGTTCCAACAAAACTATCACATACATTTTCTCCATATGTATCACATCAATACTATGTCTCACATCTAGTGTCTTCCAATATGGAAGATCAAAGAATATAGATTTCTTTTTCCACGGACTCTTCTCATTTGTAGGTATCTCAACATTATATTTTGACCTCTTACCTCTTTGAGATTTAAGCTTTTGAGTCTTACCAAAAGTAACATTGATGCATTCAACCCGTTCATAAACTTGATTCCCAGTCAATGGTTGTGGAGCATCTGTATAGGCTTGTACTCCTCATGTAGACAGTCTTTCTACCATGAACAAGTTGATGATAACATGTATTATCTTCACATATGGGGCATGCCTTATGACCTTTGACACTATATCCAGACAGGTTTCCATAAGCTGGAAAGTCATTGATTGTGCAAAAAAGCATTCCATGTAACTTAAAATTCTCCTTCCGGTATGCGTCAAACACTAACACACCTTCACCCCCATAATTGCTTCAAGTCATCAATCAAAGGCGCCAAAAATACATCTATATCATTACCTGGTTGTTTTTGCCCAGAAATCATCAAGCATAATAATATATATTTGTGTTTCATACACAACCAAGGGGGTAGATTATAAATTACCAACATAACTGGCAACGAGCTATGCTTGCTACCTAGGTTCCCGTGGGGGTTAATATTATCAGTACAAAGTCCAAGTCTAAGATTTCTCGACTCGTGGCCAAATTCAGGAAATGCATTATCAAATGTTATCCATTGAGAAGAATCAGTCGGGTATCGAAGCTTGCCATTAGAAATTCTTTGATCTGCATGCCATGTTAAGTTCTTTGCATCGCTTGGATTTGCAAACATGCGCTTAAATCTTGGAAGAATTGGGAGATACCACAAAACTTTAGCTGGTGGACTTTTCTAACGTACTTTACCAGCAACATTCTCTCTTGTTTTATAACGAGATGCCCCACATATTGGACATGCATGCAAGTCTTTGTAATCATTCCTAAAGAATATGCAATTGTTAGGGCAAGCATGTATCTTTTTATATCCCATACTCATGGGACACAAAATCATTTTGGAATCATACGTACTCTTCGGAAGTTCATTACCATCTGGAAGCATATCCTTTACTATTTTAAGTAACGCAGTAAAGCTCTTGTCACTCCACCCATTCCCAGCTTTCAAGTTGAATAATTTTAATATAGCAAATAATCGGGTATATTTACAACACCCCGACTATAAAGGTTGTTTTGAATCATTCAATAATTCATCCAACTCATTTGACCGATTGGTAAACTCTTCTCCAACATCGCAAAACATTTCATTCAATCGATCTTCACATTCACCATCTTCATTGTCAACATACATGTTAGACGCCGTAGCCGCATCGCTTTCACTGTGCCATATCCATTGTGTATAATATGGATTAATCTCATTAACGATTTGATCATCATATATGACTTCTTGACATAACATTTTCTGATTACAATATTTTTTACAAGGACACAAGAACCTCTTATTACTATTTGGAAGGTTATTCTTTGCAATGTCTAAAAATTGTCTAACTCCATCTTTGTATTCCGTACTAAGTCGAGAGGCATTCATCCAACTTTTATCCATCACAAACCAATCTAAAATAATACTAACCCTAATTAAACATTTGTTAACACTATTTTAACAAATTTCTATAATAATAACTACTACAATTCGAAATATAAACACAATAATTCTTAAAATTCAACATACATATACAAAACAATTTCTAAAATTTGAAATATCCACAAAATAATTTATACAATTCGAAATATCAAAATATATAAAAAATTATTCATAAAATTTGAAATATATATATATATATATATATATATATATATATATATATATATATATATATATATATATATATATATATACTAAAAATTTCGAAATATATAAACACAATAATTCATTACATACACAATAACACATAAAATTCAAAATATACACACAATAATTCATAATATACCCAATAACTCATAAAATTATAAATATATACACAACTATTCCTAAAATTTCGAAATATACACAATAATAATTTATAAAATTCAAAACTAATAATAAATTCAAAATATAATTATAAAATTGAAATTATACATAAAAAACAAATAAATCAAATTATACATAAAAAAAGGATTTTAAATAAAAATAACGTACCTTGGCGATGTTCAGCGAGGCAAGGGTACGTCCGGCGACGCTGTTGCGGTTAGGCATTGTGGCGAGGCGAGGCGACGGCCGGCAACGACGAAAGGGAGGGGGCCGACGACGGTGGCGACGAGAAGAAGAAAACGGTGGAGCCGGCGGTGTGGCGAGTGGATGGAAGAAGAAGATGTGTGTTGTTTGAATGAAGTAGCAGACGACGGCTTAAACAAAAGACAAAAGAATATGACTAAAATAACTATACGACGTCGGTGGTTAACAAGAACCGACGTCGTATCTTCAATAGTAAAAATTAAAAAAAAAATTGTAATATATATATATATATATATATATATATATATATATATATATATATATATATATATATATATATATAATTAATGATGTACGACGTCGGTTATAGGTCTAACTGACGTCGTATTTTTTGTAAATTTTTTATTTTTATTTTTAAGACATATAACGTCAGTTGTTTGAAGAAACCGACATTGTATGTCTTTTTTAAATTATTTTAAATCTTT
Organism: Ipomoea nil; assembly: GCF_001879475.1. NCBI lineage: Eukaryota > Viridiplantae > Streptophyta > Magnoliopsida > Solanales > Convolvulaceae > Ipomoea > Ipomoea nil. Next base: position 2,543,954 of record NW_017619484.1, read on the forward strand.
AACGTTAGTTTATTGAAAAACTGACGTTGTATTGGAGACATTGTAGATGATTTCTGCAGTATTGTTGAGGGAGAGTATTAGGACTTTTTGTATTTGTGTTACATTATGAGTCCCTATCCTAGTCTTCCTAGGATTCTCTTTAGTATATATTTCCTCAATTTGTACAGTTGTAATTACGGTTCAATTTGGTCATCTAATACAGTTTATACAGTTCTCATCATGTCAATATATCATGCAATAGCATGTAATTTACATGTAAAAATTTCTAAATGAAAATTTTTAAGAGTTTGACAATTAATATGAAAGTTTTTATTATTTGATTGTACAATTGACTTTTTCTAAATAGCTCAAAACTTATTTGACTATTTTTTCTTATTAAATAAATAATTTTCACTAATTTTGTTTAATGATAATATTACATATAATATATGAGTCACAATTACTTTATATTTATTAATCAATTTTAAAATAAGTTAATTTTAAAAAGTTTAGAAAATCATTTTGTTACATGTAATATAAATTTGACTGCTTTTAGCAGAATATAAATTCACAAAACTATCTTAGAAAATCTTGCATTGATTATCTGGTCCACATACACTCAGCATGGCTATTGCCTAAACCACTGTAATTTGACTACTTTTAGCTGAAAAAGTACATTAATTTTTTCGTAAAGCCATTTTGTCATTTTGCAAACATATGATCACTTGATTACTTGAATGATGAGCAAACAGTCAAGCTTTAATTTTACCCTTTTCCTCATTTTGACCATTCATTATTGTTATCATTTTCAATTATCACAACAAAAGAGAAAAATATATATAATATCTACTTACACTATTGAAAATCATGATGTTATTTTATTATTACACTTTAATTATTTCTTAATTTAATCATCAATTATTATTATTATTATTATTATTACTATTATTATTATTATCATTATTATTATTATTATTATTATTATTATTATTATTATTATTTTATTTTTTTGGGTGAGAATTTAATCATCAATTATGCTAATACTTATCGATTCACTGATAAATTAATTATTTAGCCAGATTTTACTTTTAACTTTAATAACATTTTTAAATTTAGTCTTCTCTGTTACCAATGCAATCTTATTTTCATTAGATTTGGGAGTTAAAAAGCAAGTTGTTAACTATCTCTGGATAGATTTCGTAATCTTATCAATCTACCAGTGTAAGGTTAGAGGATACAATCTTTCAATTAAGATTTTTTTTTTATTTTTTTTTTGTTTATAATTAATATATGAAATAAAAGTTAAAGGACATGGCATGATTATATATATATATATATATATATATATATATATATATATATATATATATATATATATATATATATATATATATATATATATATATATATACACACACACACACACACACACACACACACACACACTCACACACACATGGTTGCAGTGCATAGCGCCTAGGCGGAATCTAGGTGGCGCTAGGCAGGCGCCAAAAAATTAGTGGCAGACTTGCAGTTTGATAATTTTAATGAGGTTGTTTTCAACATTCAATCAAATAACACATCCAAATAAATGAAATAATGATAATTCATAAGTCAAAACATCAAAACAATATTAACAAATAAAAATACTCAAATATGAAATACTCAAATACTTAAATCATCTAAAGATTCAAAGTATCAAAATAGTCTATGGATGATTGGACCATACGAAATTGGACAAAATCATTCCAAATCGGACAAAATCGATCGATTCCGCCGAGTTGGCCGACTAGGCAGATTTTGACCGATTTCGCCGCCTAGGCGCCCAGCCGATTTTGGGCACCTGATAGTGAAAGCGGAAGGGCGTAGGGGCGCTTAGCGCCTAGGCGGGTGCCTGTGTGTGTGTGTGTGTGTGTGTGTGTGTGTGTGTGTGTGCGCGTGTGCATGTGTGTTTGTGTGCGCGCGTGTGTGTGTGTGTGTGTGTTTGTGTGTGTGTGTGTGCGCGCACACACACTGTCCGCTCAGGAGAAAAATGAGAATGCATGACATTCGTTCACGTGACCTGATCTAACGGATGAGAAACATTGATTTTTCAAAATATGTACCTATAGTTATAAGTAGTTGCACCCAGAGACGGAGCTACCTTCGGGGGTAGGGTGGCCTTATCCCCCCTCCCCCACCCACCCCCACCCTTATCCTAAATTTTTTCGTAAATATGTATGTATATATGGATATAGTAGGGATAAAATACACTTTTGGCACCCTTCCATTTTTTTTTAAAAAAAATAATCTATTACGGAGTATGTTTATATTAAATGAACTCAAAATATATATTAAAATTCAAATGTGCTTACATGAACAATTCAGGGGGAAAAAATTCTATAAGTATATAACTCAGGGGGAAGAATTGTCATTTTCTCTTTTCTTTATTATCTTATTTCTTTTATCAAGATTTTAATAATGAATGGCATTAAGTATACATTTTAATTTTAAAAAAATCTCCAAATTTGAGATATATGCTTTGGTTTTATTAGTTATATATGTTGATTAATTAATTAGTGATTTATTGTGTGTTTTAATTATTTATTTACATTTTTAAGATGTACATTTGCTAGTTTAAATGATTAGTTTTGTAATTGACAAAAATTAATATTGATTATTTAATTCGTTTTGATTTTTGTCTTTATCTCTCAAATTTTGAAATATTCAGTTAACCAGTAAAATGAATATAAGTTAATTATGAAAAAAATTGGTGACAAAATAATTGACAAAACTTTTTATTTGATGTTAAGTGACAATCTATATTTAAATAAATTTTGTTGTTATTGTTATTATTATATTTGGTGTTTTGTGAAAATTTTCTAAAGTAATGATCGACACCTGTGTCGATCGTACTCATATAATTATGTATTTCATACTTTATTACACATAGTATAATTAGAAATCATTATCAATAATATTCACAATAATGTATGGTATATATAATAATATGGTGTGGTTAATTATAATGTCGACTAACATTGTAAATTTTATCTACTACATCGGCCCCCCAACTCAAGTTTTCTGGCTCCGTCCTTGGTTGCACCTAGGTGCAACTACTTATAATTATAGGTGCACCTAGATATAACATTAGGTGCACTTAATTTTGATGCTCACTATAAATTTTACTTGCACCTATAATACATTTTACGTGCAGTTATAATACATTCTAAATGCACGGAGGTGTATCATACTATTATATGAAACTGTTACTTGCACTTGTAATACACTTTACTTGCAATTCGATGTTCAATTATTTATGAATATGCCACCACATTTTTTAAAAAAAATCAATGTTTCTCATCCGTTAAATCTGGACACGTGACGCGCGCGGGATGGTTCTCAGTTCTTTCCTGGGCAGCTGTTCACATGAATGTGTGCCCCTATATATATATATATATATATATATATATATATATATATATATATATATATATATATATATATATATATATATATATATATATATATATAAAAGAAAGTTCAAATGCGGCGGGGTTTTCTCATGCGGCGGAATTTTAGAATACACCAATAGTGTTAACAACATGCACCAACAGTGTAAGGAAAACACACTACAATGAAATGCAAAAAAAAAACACAATAAATACACAACAAACCCCAAAAAAATACATCATATAACTCACCACACCCGAATGATGTATTTCGGTACACTGTATGGTGTTTTTACTCACGCCTAATGGTGTGTTTTTGGTGATGCGTACCTAATTTATATGTGTTTTTGTGATGCATTTTCCTAACGTTGATGGTGTATATTTGTTGAACTATTCGTGACGCCGCACCTAAGGACATCGCCGCACTTGAACCTTTCTCTCTCTCTCTCTCTCTCTCTCTCTCTCTATATATATATATATATATATATATATATATATATATATAAGAGAGCTCATATGTGGTCATGTCATTAGGTGTGGCGGTGTGGTCGTATCTGTGTCGTTGAATCAGTTTAATCTAACGGCAATGGCTAATATGTGGTCATGTCATTAGGTGTGGCGGTGTGGTCGTATCTGTATCGTTGAATCAGTTTAATCTAACGGCAATGGCTAATACTAAGGATTTGGGGATTTTCGCGTGTGGGGGTGTTATGGTAATTACAGTGGCTATTTGTAGCGGCCGGGTTCGAGAATACACCAACAGTGTTGACAACATGCGCCAATAGTTTAATAAAACACATCATAGTGAAATACACCAATACACCAATAGTATAGTCCCGAACACTGTATGGTGTATTTATTCATATCTAATGGCGCGTTTTTGGTGATGCGTACCTATTTTGTGTATGTTTTTTGTTATGAATTTCATAACATGGATTGTGTATATTTGTATAACAATTGGGGCGGCCGCACTGACCACACGGGAAGGCGTTGCCGCACCTGAACTTGGCACTAATGGGAATCTACAAATACACCAGAGTAAGGCTAATAATGCACCAATTACACAAATAAAACACACAACAATGTGATTTTCCCTATTCCGGTGCCTTATGACGAGTTTACCCTTGAAGTTCGCTGGGTAGGAGAATGTGCGCGAAAATATTGAAAGAATCTTGATTAATGTGATTCATTGGATCTATCTAATCTTATGGCCTGTAATTGACCATATGACCACACCTAACAACATGGTCACATGTGATCACCCCTCAATATATATATATATATATATATATATATATATATATATATATATATATATATATATATATATATGGTCAAGTTCCTGTGAGAACAGGTCTTCCCGTGCGGCATACACTATAAGGTATGCATAAATGCACCACACAGTGTTCAAAAATACACCATTTTGTGTGGTGTATTTTTTTTGTGTGGTGTATTTTTTGACATTTCATTCTGGTGTATTCTCAAACACAGTATGGTGCATTTATGCATACCTAATAGTGTATGCCACTGACTGCACGGGAAAATCTGTTCTCTCAGGAACCAAAATTTATATATATATATATATATATATATATATATATATATATATATATATATATATATATATATATATATATATATATATATATATATATATATATATATACATATAGGGAAGGGATCAGGAGCATTTGTTGCTTCCCGTGTAGATGTGCGGTGGATTAATGTGCGTGAGGTTTATACATAATGTGCGTGAGATTTGTACTCAATGTGCCTGAGATTTGTACTTAATGTGCGTCATGTTATTATGCGTGAGTTTTGTACTTAATGTGCCTGAGTATTGTGTTTAATGTGCGTGAGATTTGTGCTTAATGTGCGTGAGTATTTCAGAATTACGAGCTCAGAAAGAAGCAGAACAGAAACTCACGCACATTAACGCCCAAGCTTCTTGTCACTTCTTCCTTCAATTTGGCCATGGATTATGGATTATCAGCTACCTTCAGTGCAGTTGAATGTTTATATAAATGACGCACACACAGTAAAATTTGCACAGTAGCTAAGTGTGGATTTCTGTTGTATTATTCTCATAATTCTTAACCACCATAGCCCGCCTCCGCATCATCATCATCATGGAGGGGACAAATAACTACTGGGGATGGGGAAGAAGCTGACATCAATATTTTCTGCTGCATTTTACACATTCACGCACATTAAGTACAAATCTCAGGCACATTAAGCACAACACTCACGCACATTGTGTACAAATGTCACGCACATTAATCCACCGCACATCCGCACGGGAAACAACAAATGCACGGAAAACCTTTCACAATATATATATATATATATATATATATATATATATATGTGTGTGTGTGTGTGTGTGTGTGTGTGTGTGTGTGTGTGTGGGTGTGCGTGTGCGTGTGCGTGTGCGTGTGCGTGTGCGTGTGCGTGTGTGTGTGTGTGTGTGTGTGTGTGTGTGTGTGTGGTGAGGTTACCTTTGTCAGGAAAGGTGGTGAGGCTTGATCTGGTACGTCTATTTGTTTTTTAGGATAGATGGGATTAGGCTGAATAAGGTGCCACGTGCGTGTGTTTAGTGTGCATGTGGGGGTGTTGATGTCTTTTTTGGTGGTGTCTTTATCAGGTTGTAATAATTGATTAGCAGATTTTATGGGCTTGTGCACTACTAATTATGGTATTTATGGGATGATTAAATATTTCAATTGTGTCGTCTCTTCGCTTTCTTATAATCTCGTTCGTCCGTTCCTCTCCAAATAAGCGTTGGTGTCTCTGGCGTCGTTTCTTTTCCCTGCGGTTGACGGAGATCCCTTCTCCATCTCAGTCTCCGGCGGTCTTCATGGCGGGGTCTTCATCACGCCGTCCCAAGCGACAGAGGCAGGGATCTTCTGCACGCATTCCAGGTATCCCGTCTGCTTTGAGTTTGTGTTCGACTTGTTTTGTGTATATGGGGTGTTGGATGTTGTTGCATGTGGGGGGGTGGGGGTGGGGTGTTGGTGTCGGTCGACGGTTGCATAGGGTGGGGTTTTGTGCGCCGGTAGGTATGTTGCTTGGTGTTGGTTGATTTGTTTCCGTTTTGTAGGGTTTTTACATGGGCTGAGTTTTTTTTTTTTTTTTTTTTTTTTTTTTTTTTTTTTTTTTTTTCCTGCGGGTTTCTGCGGGGTGGTGGCATGGGTTGTGGCGTTTCTGGTGTTGTCGGGGGGAGGGGTGTGCGTGTTAGGTGATGTGATGAATTGGGGCGAGCTGGCTGTGGGTTTTTTGTTTTGTTTTTTGTTTGTTTTTTTTTCTCTGCGGGTTTCTACGGTGTAGTGGGGTGGGTTGTGCCGTTTCTGGTGTTATCGGGGGAGGGATGTGCGTGTTAGGTTTTCGGCTTGTGCGTTGGGATTTTTCTAACGGTTGTTGTTCATGGGTTTTGTCGCAATTTCATCCCTTGAAATTTGAAAATTTAAAAAACAAGTTTACGTTGTAAATGACTTTTAGGTTCAATATTTTTTTTCGTAAAGCTATTTTGGTTGGTGAATTTTTATTGTAAATGTTGGTGTGTTGTTTTTTTTATTTTTATTTTTTATTTTTAATATTTATGGGGTGGTTTTCGTTGTTATGGCTTGTGCGGTTGTAGTTTATATTATTATTAGTATTATAATTCTAATTATTATTATTTTTTTATTATTGTTATTTGTAAATATATTTCTGTGGGTTGGTATCATTTTTGAGTTGTTTGGAGGTTGTGTTTTTGGATTCTTATTGGTAAGCAGTTTAGAACTGTAGTGGCTTCTATGCGTGCAATTCGTTTTTACGTGTGTGCGTTTGGCTTCAATTCTTTGTTTTGACGGATATTATCAACCAGCAATATATGAATGTATGCACTGCTAAAAGTTGAGTTTAGGCATACGAGGCAATATATGGATGTATGCACATTCTGGGTTTGAGATAACCCTTCTAGCAGTTTCGCCAGAAATGTAGTGTATATTATGGCTTGTGCGATTGTAGTGTATATTATTATTAGTATTATAATTATAATTATTATTATTATTATTATAATTATTTGTTAACATGTTATCGAGTATTAAATGTTGGTGTGTTGTTATTTTATATTTTTATGGTGTGTTTTTGGTTGTTATGGCCGGTGCGATTGAGTTTATAAGGGGTGTGGTTCATTTTTTCTTATTTTTCCCTGCATTCTAGTATGTCTGTCGTGTGTGCGTTTCAGGCATTCGGCTTGTGCGTTTGGTCTTAAGTTAACTTTGCAGTACGTTGTTTTTGTCGCACTTTGATCCCTTACAATTTAAAAATTAATGACAACAAGTTTGGGTTGTGTTACGAAGGTTTTTATGTCATGGGTTATTTTTTTTTACGTCTACCATGTTTGTTAACCTAATGTCCTGTTTAGCTAACCACATATCATATCAAAACACAATGTCTGATTGCCCGTTCGACTTTTAAAAACTCAAGACATTTCATACTAAACGCACAGTGTAATGTGATTTGCACACACTTCGGACACTTAGCGCACAGACTTAACAAAATAGATGCACAGACATACAGAAAACCAAAAAACACTTGCACATACCTCCTTCCGCATACAGCATCATTGTTGAGGAGAGAAACTAGTGCGTCAACTTTGTTTCCGTTTACACATGCTTAAATACATCTCACACACTATCAATTCTAATTTGTTGCCATTAATATATTATTCAATCACATAATTAGTTGATCCTTTGCATGGAATATATTCCAATTTATTCCTAACCATATATAGCTCCAATATTACAATTACATATTCACCCTTATGCATAGTCTACTACCTTAAATGGATAATAAATCTCCTTCAATCTCACCCTTTGATATGCAATGATTTAATGGATGAGATGAGGCCTCATCATCTCATCCATCTAAGTGACCTCATGGGATTCGGAGCCTGGGTTGAGTTCAAATGAGGACAACAATATATAGAGGACTGTGAGGACAAATAATGGGCACACAATAAATTAACAAATCTAGCACGCGACATCCAAACTGTGGCACACGACTACATTCAGCCATGCACATGACATACCGGCTAATGGCACACACTACATCTGTCCTCACAGTCCTCTATAATATACTTGTCCTCATTTGAATACACATTTATATATATATATATATATATATATATATATATATATATATATATATATATATATATATTTTGAAAGCACGATTATTAAAGAGTTCTAGTACGTTATCATTGTGACAAAATTACACTCAGATCGGGCTCCATGAAACAATTTGTTTTGGGATTGTGAAGCACCATGCTTCAATTGTACAAGTATATGGAACCCGCCACCACTAGGGGGCATGCAAAACATCATCCTCATATACATATATAATCTTTTTGTGCAAAAATGATGTTCAACTCCATTTGAAAAATTTACTTTTCCTTTGATCTTTAAATTATACACGGCTAGAATTATTTTGGATCTTTAGTCTCCTAACATCTCCCATTTGTATCTAACTCTCAAGTCTCAATCAAGCATCTTATAATATTTCTCTCTCTCTCTCTCTCTCTCTCTCTCTCTCTCTCTCTTTTCTTTTTATTTATTTATTTATTTATTTTTATTTTTTATTTTTTATTTTTGCATGCTAACTATATATTATTTACAATGTTCAAATATGAGATTTTTGTTTAAAGAAAATAAAATCAAACTTTTTTCATATAAAACACTATTGGCTGCCAAAATTTATGCAGCTTGAAATAATTTTAGATTAATATTATTAGATTGGTTAGTGGTACATAATCAGTCAAAGTAGTTATAAATGTTAAACTACTTTCTTATCTTAAAATTGAGATTATGATTGTGTGAGATAATCTTGTTTTGATTCTCCTGTCCATAAGCAAACAACATGAAACACATTTATTTTATTTCTTTTAGAGGGTATGTAATGTTGTCCAGCTAACAATTTGTTTAAAAAAAAAAAAATTAAATTAAATGGCATGCCAAGTAGTAATCAATCTAATTATCAAGAAGAGGCATGTTGGTCAAATCTTGTTTTTGTAGGACCAGAGTCTTTGCTGTCCAAATAAAGTTCACCGTGCCACGTATACGTTTGAGAATGACTTCCAATAATGGAGTGGGAACCAACTTGCAACTTATCTTATGCTAAATTGATAGTTTGTGGCTCTTTGAAAGAAAGTCAAAAATTTAAATTTTAGTGGTGAGATATTGATTTTTTGGGATACAACTTTAATTGATACAGAAAGTAGAGAAAGTATATTGAACATATACTATGTTATATTAAATATTAATAGACCAGGACTATGTGGTCTAATGGTACTCGGGTTGGACTTCCATTTGGAAGATTGTGAGTTCGAGCCTCAGTGGAGGCGTTATTAGCTCTTTGTGTTTCAGTAGGTTGAGAAAGTATATGAACAGATACTACATTGTAATAGAGCTAGTAGCATTCAAAAAAAAATATTAAATATTAATAGAGTCGATAATACTAAAAAATAAATTAATTTCACTTTTGATCCCACGACTTTTGAGGTCTTATCACTTTTGGTGCGTAACTTTAAATTTTTTCAATTTTGGTACCTAACTATGTTATTTTTATTAATTTTGGTCCTTCTGACCAAATTAACGGCAAAATATTATTGGATTTTATATTTTATGGGAAAATTATCGTCATCTAAAAAAAAATCTTCATGAAGAAAAGGAATATACTCAATGACTTAGCTTAATTATCCTCAACAAGTAAGTGTTCATTGAGCAACACACCGTTTATTGCATGCAGTTCTTCAAACTCCCTAGACGTACAATGCCTTCAACACCGGCCTTTTGTCATTTTCCAAACCCTATATACATGTATGCTATTAGGTTTTATTTACTTGGATTGTATTAATTAAATAAATACATCTGCCATTGGGTTTCCATTTGATTTGATTGGATCACATTACTTAGATTTCTCAACCGACTTTATAACTTTAATTTATGGCACTTTTATCACTTACTAGCAAGTGTCCCATGCGATGCACGGACTATTATTAATTTAACAAATGAGCAAATTACACTTTTTGTCCTATAACTATACGGGGCGTATTAATTTTATCCATGACTTTTAAAACTAACAATTTAGTCCTTTAACTATGTTTTTTTTAGCAGATTTGGTCCTCCAGCCAAATCACCGGTGAAATTTGGCCAGAAAAACTTAAACCTTTTTAAACTTTTTATTCATGAGGGCAAAATAGTCTTTTTACGTAAGTTGTTTCTTCTTCTTCGCGTTCATGAGCTACGGCTAACAGTTGCCTCTGCTTCCAAGAAAGAACAACTCCAAGAATCGAAGCCCCAAGTTCAAAAGCAATGTATGATTTTTATCCTCAGCTTTTTCTTCATGTCTACTGTGCATTTCTTGATTCATCTTCCCCAGATCGCACGGTATAAAGCTCTATAAGATATCTAAACTCCCAGAAATATTCGATTCCCAATTCTAAATATTCTATTTCCAATTCTAGCCACAACCATCCTCCCAATTCCAGCCACGACCAAAACATAATTGTAGTATTGGTTGTGGTCCTGTGGATGATGGTTTATTTATAGTGTTGAAGTAGGTGTAGATGTTCATGTAAATATTGATTCTGAATTTTAAATTTATCTTCAATCAATTAATGTTAGAAACATAACATAATTATTGCAATGTTAATTCTCAATTATGGATGAACAATTATTACTCAAATTAATTTTGTGAATTACTCTCTTATCCACTAAAATCTTTTTGCTTATTATTCACTTTGATTTTCTTTTCATCTTTATTTAATTATTTATGATGATTACGATTAGGGAAAATTCTTCCCTAATCATTTTGCTTTAATATATATAGAGATAGAGAAGAGATAGAGATTTTTCCCTAATCATTTTGCTTTAATATAATATATTTTATAAATTAATGATATAGACATGGTATGTTGACTAATTTAATAATTATGTTGATGTTAATTTGATTTATAATTAAAATTACATGAATTTATAAAGTAATGTGAATACAATAAATGCTTTCACACTTTGGAGGGAAATAAATTTCCCTAATCATTTTGCTTTAATATATATAGAGATAGAGATATAGAGATAGAGATAGAGATAGAGATAGAGATAGAGATGTTAAATCACATTACTAGTCTTCTTAGATCGAATCTGATGCTTACTTCCTTGTCTCTTATGCTCTCTGTAAACAAAGAAAATTGAATAAAATATAGAAATTCAAAATTCCGAATTACATGTCAAGTATCAATGCGGTGTGGGTACAAGTTTCTGGATGATCCTCTGATTCTTCAATTGATGTCTTGAACAGTCCACCATTGAAGGGCCTCCAGGTTTCAAGTGGCTTAATCTTCAAAGAAGGGCTTGTATAGTTTGTTCTTCTTGAAGGGCATCCGGGTTCAAATGGCTTGATCTTCAATAGAGGTTTGGATCAACATGCATCAACATATGGAGGAGGGGCTTATACTTTCAGGATCACATTTTTATTGTGATCTCTGAATAAACTTCAGAGTTCTTTCTATGATTTTTCCTAGAATGTGTGTTTACATAGAAATGAGAGCCCTATTTATAGTTGTAGGATAGAAGAGTTGTGATAGGTTCAAACTCTTTTGATATTATCTAATTGAAGAACAAAGAAAAATATTATTTATCAAAATTTAAGTGTCTACAAATGCCCCCTCGAGACTTGCTTGTACGCCACTTGAGAGCATATGACACTCGAAAGTATGTAGTGAAATAAAGTCTCGACACTACAACTTAAAGGTATAAGGCCGTTTCAACTCGTGCCAAGGAGCCTTGAAAGATATGAGGCCGTTTTAAACTCGTGCCAAGGAGTCTGAATATAAGGCCGTTTAAACTCATGCCAAGGAGTATCATTTAGCTTCCTCCGTTTCAAATTTCATAGCGGTTTGCCCTCATATCAGTTGAAAGTGTCTATGAAGAGATGAGAGGCAGAGCTCTCCCACTGAGCGTGCCAATTTGTAAACAAAGAAAATTGAATAAAATATAGAAATTCAAAATTCTGAATTACATGTCAAGTATCAATGCGGTGTGGGTACAAGTCTCTGGATGATCCTCTGATTATTCAATTGATGTCTTGAACACTCCACCATTGAAGGGCCTCCGGGTTTCAAGTGGCTTAATCTTCAAAGAAGGGTTTGTATAGTTTGTTCTTCTTGAAGGGCCTCCGGGTTCAAATGGCTTGATCTTCAATAGAGGTTTGGATCAACATGCATCAATATATGGAGGAGGGGCTTATACTTTCAGGATCATATTTTTATTGTGATCTCTGAATAAACTTCAGGGTTCTTTCTATGATTTTTCCTAGAATGTGTGTTTACATAGAAATGAGAGCCCTATTTATAGTTGAAGGATAGAAGAGTTGTGATAGGTTCAAACTCTTTTGATATTATCTAATTGAAGAACAAAGAAAAATATTTATCAAAATGTAAGTGTCTACGCTCTCTATGGTCTCTCTTCTAAATGAAGACTCTTTTAATTTGATTTCTTCTAAAAGTTGTCATGATCTCTAATGCCTTTTGTCTTCTCTTTAAGGTCCATTTTGTGAACACTTTTGGTTTACAATCAACTAAGAAAATGTTTAAAATGTTTTGTTTCAACGTTAATTGATTTTTGGCCTTCCAAATATATTTAAAGGTTAATACTTAAACTAAATTATGTGGAATATAATCTAATTTCCAAATTAAAATGTAAATCATTATCAAAATCTTAAATGCAACCATTCCTAACAAAATGTAACACAATAGTTTAAAGATTGAGTAATCTAACTAATATAGAGAAAGTTGATTACGTCAGAGTAACACTACCTTCATCCAAGACTAATTAAAGTGGTTGTACCACCAACTTAGGATAACTGTAGCACTCAGAGTAGAAGGAAATGTGAAAAAGGGACTAAAATTAGATCTCATTGTTTGTTTCACGCCACAAGGTTGGCGGACGGTAGACCAACACAACCGTAAAACAATTCAAGGGAGAGAACAAGAAAATAAATTGACAGTGTTATTGCTAGAGATTTGAATTTTCAACCCCCCGTCAATGTGTTCCTAGAGGGGTATTTATGCCAGATTTATAGTATTAATATTTGATGCACCGTCGGTGTATAGATTCTATACACTGGCGGTGAATGAGGAGATGACACATCATTAAAAAATAAAATTAATATTAATGATATTGATGCTGAATTGCTGATAGAGGAACCCACCACACTTGTTCCATGTTTGACTTTGGTTTGGTAATTGGTATTATTACCTCTGTTGTATATTGCTATGATATTCCTAATGTTATTGGAAAATGAAACTTTGAATCCTATGTATATATAACTATGATGTGATTTGGAAACACTGTTTGAAAGTATGATGTGGCATATCCCTCCTTTGTATATCCTTGATTTAGCCTTTGATTATGAAACTCCTAGGTTTAGTACCATTGTTATATCTCTTTGAGTTGTACGTTTTTCTAATTCTGAGTATTATTATATTGTCATCTGTTTCTCTTTGAAGTGAGTTTGATTTCAAAGTATTTTATGAAAGTGGATCCCCTATTCTTGAATCTACTATTCTTGTTGTGTATAAGTCTTTTGAAAACCTGGCCTTTATGTAGAGCTGGTTAGATGGCATATTTGCATATAAGTTGCAAAGTCTATTTTGGCTATCAAATTATATGTATGTAGTTTTACATGATGGAGTGGAGTTTTACTTAGCATTCGTTAAGCTAATGTATGTTTTCAAGTTTGGAGTTGTAACACCCCGTGTTACGGCCCTTAATCCCGAATTAATTATTTAATTAATTCCATTAATAATAATTAAAAAGGATTTAATTTGATTAGAAATCCCTTTAATTAATTAAATGTGGTCCACCACGGATCATGGACCCTTGCCTAAACTAGAGTCATAAGCCTATTAGGAATAAAGAAAGTATACCTTTACTATTCAGATTATGGTTAGGATTCTCTTTAATTAATTAATATGGTCCACCATGGTCCATGGGCCCTTATCCCTAAAGCCAACCCCTTAGTTCTATAAGGAATAGAATTAGTAAACTCATGCCACTTAGACCATAATTAGGACTCTTAATTATATAAATAGGGACATAGAAGGCACCTAGAACACACACAACAAATAATCCCTCACCACACAAGAAAGTTCCAAGAACTCCCGTAGTAGAAATCAAGAAAGGAAAAATCTTAAAGAAAGACCCTTCATAGCCAAGGAAATTAATTAAGGCTAAGAGGTAACCCATGTCTCAACAAAACCTATTTTCATAGTTATGATTTCCCCCGTAGGTTTTCCCCATATTATTGTGTATTGATGATTTGTGTTATTATTGATGATTGATGGGATAATTCCATGGGTGATCTTGATGATGAAAGGTTCCTGATAATTATGGTGTTCTTGGTGATTATATGACATTCTTGATGATTATATGATGATTGTAGGATGTTCCTGATGTTTATATAATATTCTTACCGAATCTTGATATTAGAAGATGAATCGTGACCTTGTTGATTTAAAATTGATTAGAACCCTAGGTTGTATCGGATGGAATTATTCTTGGTATATTGGGTGGGAATTCGCATGATTGGGTGTTTATTAAGTTCAGAAAAACATGATAGGTTATGTGCCGTTTGTTTCCTGATTTTGATCCGTTAATTGTCTACGTGTGTTATCAATTGCGTTTGAAAATGTCTAAGCATGGTTTCGGGTTCCACAAAGGTTCCCGGGACGTTTTTGATGAAAAGAGTCAGTGGGGGGTAGGGGACCCGCCACCTACCCGCGGCCTTCTTGGGCAACGCCGGCAGCGGGCAGCCGGCGGGCGGGCATCTGCCCGCCGGGCACCCGCTGCCCGGTTTTGCTACCGCCGGCGGGCAGCCGGCGGGTGATCCCTCACCCACCGGTTACCCGCTGGTTTGCACCCCAATTGGGGATTTCAGCTTCCCAGTTTGATGTTCCCCCGACCCCCGTGGTGTCCCAACGGACTCCGTCTATCGTGCCGATGTCTAGTTTGATTTTCGGGTACCGTTCGTAGGTCGTATGAGTCTTATATATTGCATGCTAGTTGAATTGGTATCCCGTTGACCTAGGTGAAAGAAGTATGAAACCCTTAGGAATATTCTTAGTATGTGAAGGATCACGCATAGGTTTTGTTATACGTTTTCTCCCCCTTCCCAATGTGTTAATGTGGGTTGCATGTGCTTGCTGTGTGTTATGTGTGCATGTTACCCCGACTTGGTTGAGATCAATCGGGCTATACGGGCAGTCGGGTGGGCTGAGAACCATACCGGCTGTTAACCAGGCTGGTAGAGACCGGTCAGGTATATAAATATTATATAGGACTAAGATCCACTATACGGGCAGTTGAATGGGTTGAGAACCATCCCAACTGTTAACCAGGCTGGTAGAGACCGGTCAGGTATATAAAGATGATGTATAGGACTGAAGGTCCACATGGGCCTCGGTGATATGACCCACCGACCGGGATACGCCAGGCGGTATGGGGCCAACAAGCCGAGGAAGGTTGTAGTCCACCGACTTGAGTAATTAGGCGGTGTGTAGGGCTACGACTGGCTGCGATCCACCGAGTGGTGGGACATCGGTATGCAGGACCGTAGTCTCCGAGGATCTTTGCCCACCGACTGAGTTTAGCTCAGCGGTGTGTCGGGTTTGATCCGCTACGGCCCGCCGATTGTGCGCACCAACGGTGTGTAGGGTCGTAAGTCCCCCCTTGTAAAGGGGATCACGGTCCACCGACTGGGCGCGTCAGCGGTGTGTCAGATCGTGGTCCGACGTTGAGTTCGTCAGCGGTTCTCCAAGGGTTGGTTGTGATCAACTCCCCTCGTACTGCGGTACTGAGGTAGGGTGCTGCGGGGCCGTGTTAATGCTATAGGCATTAACCCTCATGTTCGGGGCATGCGATTGGTCCCGTGGCGCCATCGATGATTATGTGATATAAATGATGATTGAATGATGATGTGTTTGAATTGAAAAGTGATCTGTGACCTTAGATGCGTATTCCTTATGATGTTATCTCTACTTAAACCGTTTATCATTGATTAATGTGCTTGTCCCTATTTGCTGAGTCTATTCCTGGTTTTAAAAGCTAGAGTCTCCTAAGCATATATCTTCCTGCTTCAAAATGGTTTTCCTATATCTATATCTATATATATACCTATATTGTATTTCAACGCGTTGGAGTGGGTTACCAGCATCTCTCGCTGAACAGATATATTTGGCTTTCAGGCACAGAGAAGTAGACACTAGAGCGCGCTAGCACCCCGTACTCTATTATATTATGTTTTGGGATTTAATGAGAATTTACCTTTATTTTATAAGTCTTAAAAGTTTCAAAATTTCGGGGTTTTACAGTTGGTATCAGAGCCTAAGTTTGACCCTAGGATAAGACTCGTAAGACCAGAATTTAGGACATTAGGCTTGAACTCTAGGTATTTAGAAACATAGGATTTAGGAATCTTAGGACGCTCAGTGAGATTGTGAGCCTACCTATCATCACATAAACTCCCCTCACTTTATCCCTCACTAATTTAAAGAATTTTCCCCTTCGCTTATCACATCAAGGTAAGGGTACAACACATTAACTCTTCATTCCACATACTTACCCTAGAAATTTGTGATGTCCTTGCATGCTTTTACCTACTTTGTTACTTATCACTCTTTGATTACCATACTTGTTCATTTGCATAAGCATATGTTCCTAATTGATTTTTAGACCAAGTTAGGAACTGCATACTATTGCTTAACTATTTGATCAAACATGCGTTATTTGAATATCTATTACTTGATAAAGTATTTTTTTTTTGTAATTTTATTCGGCCTATAAGAGCTCACTTGTCCTAATCATAATCGACCAATATAGTTAACTCACTAATAACCCGATAAGTACTTACATGGGTTGCACGGAGGGAAATTCTGGGGAACATAGCTTTAATTAAGAAGAGGAAGAATGAGGCGTAGGATCCTTATGATATCTAGTTGAAGTCTCCCATATTCCTCATTAGTATTATAATAAAGTGATCCCTTGAGTTTTCCATACCCCTTTCGTTGTTCACATAAGTATGGAATTCCTTGAAACTTATAATTGTGCATTCTCGGGGCTTTTTCCGAAGTGATTCCTCCTTCACAGTCACGTTCCAGTGGGGCCTTGGTAGGAGGTCGACCACCCACCACGTGCCCACTGCCACATTCCAGTGGGGACTTGACAGACGGTCAACCGCCCACCTCGCGCCCACTGGTCCGGTATGTTTTCTTGACTTCTCATTTTTATTGACCCATTGTGCCTTTGTGTGTCTCCCTTGATACTTCCTATGTGTTTAAACGTATAAATAACAATCTAATGCTTGAACATGAAAATCAAATTATCTTCCTAATTGATTTGTTTATATGTCACATAGAAACTATAAGGACTGATCCTAGTTCTAGAAATCTAAACCCTCGGATACATTGTGTATTAAGTTTCGACCCGAAATTCAATCTGAGTGAGACCGGTAGAAACCTAAAACAAGTGGTCATCTAGAAATTATCCTTGGAAAAATATATTGCGCCCCCAAACTATCTTAAAACTATCCCTCTAGACCTTGGTCCATGTTGCATAATAGACCACGAGCTTCCCATACCTTGTTTAGGACCCTTTACCACTAAGATAAGGACCCCCCTAAACAAACATTTATACATAAATAGGTACATCACTACTATTCTAGATATATTCCCCTAAAAACTCCTATCATATATATATATATATATATATATATATATATATATATATATATATATATATATATATATATATATATATATATATATCCAAAATATGTAGTAAACCCCAATTACATTCATATGCTACACTTACACCAAATTGTTATTATTATTATTATTATTATTATTATTATTATTATTATTATTATTATTATTATTATTATTATTATTATTGTTATTATTATTATTATTATTATTATTATTATTATTATTATTATTATTATTATTATTATCATCATTATTTTCATTTTTATTGCACCCTAATCCTAAATCACCTTGCCTAATCTAAAAAAAATGGTTGCGTCATGTACGGTACGTCCCTATACGCTTAAATCTATATATATGTGTATAAACTTGTGAGCCTATAGAACATCCTCCCCTATTCATACGTATTCACATAAATTGTTACATTATATACAACAAATCCCTAGCCCCCAAACTATACACATGCACCCTAGCTACAATAATCTTACGCACACCTATAAGCTTGCCCTTAGCATATCCTAACCCTAAAATATCATTCCGTACAAATTGCATCACTATTATATATATACATATAGATACACATATCCTGGGGTAGCTCTAATTCTACTTTTCCCCCTCGCATGACCGCCCTGTTAACACTCCTACCTTCCCTAAATAATTAAAAACTTTAGTCTCATCATCAGGTCATCAATTGATTTAGGAATTAGCAACCAAGGGTCTTCAACTCTAAAGTTATTTAGGTATCCCGGGCTTCTAGAGGTAAGATTTATGCTACCTAAAATCTAATTACCACCAAGATAAAACTAATTTTCCTAAGTGCTTGTGCGATTAAATTCTCAAGATAGAACCTCTAGTACTTGTGAACCTAGGCTATCTTACTCGTAATTTCTAAAATATTTGTATGCAAATTGCATGGTCCAAACTATAGGTTGAAATTTACATTGTGCATTACATGTCAAATCACATAGCTCACATGTTTATCTAAAATACACACTTACACGCATTCATGTATATATACAAAGCACGTTAGACAAAAACAGTATGTTATAAGGCGTCCCACTATACATATATACAATGTTATTGATTACAAGCAATCTGCATATAAGCGTCAATACTTGTTATGTGATCACCCACCGTTACCCATGATGTACAAAATAAAGATCCAAATTCTATTGTCTCCCCAGAATTTATTTACCCCATAAAAAGCAAGAGCCTTCTTCCTAACTACTTACAATCTTTTCCTCAGAATTTCGCTATTTGAATAATATTGTTATATGATTTACGACCCTCCTGAATTTATATGACAAAAGTTTGGTTATGCAATGATATTAAGCACATAAATTTAATTGTTAAATCATGCACTAGACTAACATGTGGAATAATACATATATGTGCTTTGTGATTCCATGGGACTAACGATTATTTAAGACATGAAATAGGCCCACATGCCTTCACACTCTATGCCTATAGACTTAAGAAATTGCATATTTAGCATAATTACGATTGAACACATATAGGCATGCCAACTTGCAGGTTTTGCATATACCATAAATAGCTAATTATCATACATGTTAGGCTTGTTATTTCGTAACTGTGAATATTTGGTATAACTGCTAAAGCACAAAGATTAGGCATAGGTCCGACATATATGGCATCTAGGATCACAACATGCTACACTACATAATTAAACACATGCATCCATTCGTAAATGAGGTTCGCCTGTGTTGATATATGTGCATATATACTTTATAATAATTATGTGACTATCCGAATCTGCACCGCATAATATTTTCCTCTCATTTAGGTACATAAATAATTACATGATCAGCCCAACTTGCGATCCTATATGTTAAATTATTATAAAATAATTAATTAAAGAACATGCCATGTGTAAGACTCCTATGTTATGTATTAGTCACCCGTAAAACTTACATATTGTATGTTGCATATTCATGACCTTGTTATTTGATGCATTTTAGTTAGGCTCAAACCCAGTGAATTTATATGTGTATGTGTATATATTTCCCATATAATACTTTCCTTATGAACTACTATACTAATTCGGGTTCTTCACCCCAAAATGATTTCTAAGCTTCGGGGACGAAGCTTCTTGTAAGGGGGGGGGGGGGGGGGGGGAGAGAGTGTAACACCCCGTGTTACGGCCCTTAATCCCGAATTAATTATTTAATTAATTCCATTAATAATAATTAAAAAGGATTTAATTTGATTAGAAATCCCTTTAATTAATTAAACGTGGTCCAACACGGATCATGGACCCTTGCCTAAACTAGAGTCATAAGCCTATTAGGAATAAAGAAAGTATACCTTTACTATTCAGATTATGGTTAGGATTCTCTTTAATTAATTAATATGGTCCACCATGGTCCATGGGCCCTTATCCCTAAAGCCAACCCCTTAGTTCGATAAGGAATAGAATTAGTAAACCCATACCACTTAGACCATAATTAGGACTCTTAATTATATAAATAGGGACATAGAAGACACCTAGAACACACACCACAAATAATCCCTCACCACACAAGAAAGTTCCAAGAACTCCCGTAGTAGAAATCAAGAAAGGAGAAATCTTAAAGAAAGACCCTTCATAGCCAAGGAAATTAATTAAGGCTAAGAGGTAACCCATGTCTCAACAAAACCTATTTTCATAGTTATGATTTCCCCCGTAGGTTTTCCCCATATTATTGTGTATTGATGATTTGTGTTATTATTGATGATTGATGGGATAATTCCATGGGTGATCTTGATGATGAAAGGTTCCTGATAATTATGGTGTTCTTGGTGATTATATGACATTCTTGATGATTATATGATGATTGTAGGATGTTCCTGATGTTTATATAATATTCTTATCGAATCTTGATATTAGAAGATGAATCGTGACCTTGTTGATTTAAAATTGATTAGAACCCTAGGTTGTATCGTATGGAATTATTCTTGGTATATTGGGTGGGAATTCACATGATTGGGTGTTTATTATGTTTAGAAAAACATGATAGGTTATGTGCCGTTTGTTTCCTGATTTTGATCCGTTAATTGTCTACGTGTGTTATCAATTGCGTTTGAAAGTATCTAAGCATGGTTTCGGGTTCCACAAAGGTTCCCGGGGCGTTTTTGATGAAAAGAGTCAGTGGGGGGTAGGTGGGGGTAGGGGACCCGCCACCTACCCGCGGCCTTCTTGGGCAACGCCGGCAGCGGGCAGCTGCCCGCCGGGCACCCGCTGCCCGGTTTTGCTACCGCCGGCCGGCAGTCGGTGGGTGATCCCTCACCCACCGGCTACCCGCTGGTTTGCACCCCAATTGGGGATTTCAGCTTCCCCATTTGATGTTCCCCCGACCCCCGTGGTGTCCCAACGGACTCCGTCTATCGTGCCGATGTCTAGTTTGATTTTCGGGTACCGTTCGTAGGTCGTATGAGTCTTATATATTGCATGCTAGTTGAATTGGTATCGCGTTGACATAGGTGAAAGAAGTATGAACCCCTTAGGAATATTCTTAGTATGTGAAGGATCACGCATAGGTTTTGTTATACGTTTTCTCCCCCTTCCCAATGTGTTAATGTGGGTTGCATGTGCTTGCTGTGTGTTATGTGTGCATGTTACCCCGACTTGGTTGAGATCAATCGGGCTATACGGGCAGTCGGGTGGGCTGAGAACCATACCGGCTGTTAACCAGGCTGGTAGAGACCGGTCAGGTATATAAATATTATATAGGACTAAGATCCACTATACGGGCAGTTGAATGGGTTGAGAACCATCCCAACTGTTAACCAGGCTGGTAGAGACCGGTCAGGTATATAAAGATGATGTATAGGACTGAAGGTCCACATGGGCCTCGGTGATATGACCCACCGACCGGGATACGCCAGGCGGTATGGGGCCAACAAGCCGAGGAAGGTTGTAGTCCACCGACTTGAGTAATTAGGCGGTGTGTAGGGCTACGACTGGCTGCGATCCACCGAGTGGTGGGACATCGGTATGCAGGACCGTAGTCTCCGAGGATCTTTGCCCACCGACTGAGTTTAGCTCAGCGGTGTGTCGGGTTTGATCCGCTACGGCCCGCCGATTGTGCGCACTAACGGTGTGTAGGGTCGTAAGTCCCCCCTTGTAAAGGGGATCACGGTCCACCGACTGGGCGCGTCAGCGGTGTGTCGGATCGTGGTCCGACGTTGAGTTCGTCAGCGGTTCTCCAAGGGTTGGTTGTGATCAACTCCCCTCGTACTGCGGTACTGAGGTAGGGTGCCGCGAGGCCGTGTTAATGCTATAGGCATTAACCCTCATGTTCGGGGCATGCGATTGGTCCCGTGGTGCCATCGATGATTATGTGATATAAATGATGATTGAATGATGATGTGTTTGAATTGAAAAGTGATCTGTGACCTTAGATGCGTATTCCTTATGATGTTATCTCTACTTAAACCGTTTATCATTGACTAATGTGCTTGTCCTTATTTGCTGAGTCTATTCCCGGTTTTAAAGCTAGAGTCTCCTAAGCATATATCTTCCTGCTTCAAAATGGTTTTCCTATATCTATATCTATATATATACCTATATTGTATTTCAACGCGTTGGAGTGGGTTACCAGCATCTCTCGTTGAACAAATATATTTGGCTTTCAGGCACAGAGAAGTAGACACTAGAGCGCGCTAGAAATTTGGAGCGTAGAGTAGATAGTTTCCCTTTCGGCCTGCGTGCCATGCTCATGTATTTACATTATTGAGGATATTAGTTAGTTAGCCTGTGCACCTGAGTTCTCTAGCTCATGTGTGGCATAGCACCCCGTACTCTATTATATTATGTTTTGGGATTTAATGAGAATTTACCTTTATTTTATAAGTCTTAAAAGTTTCAAAATTTCGGGGTGTTACAGGAGTAGAGGTAATCAAGAGAACGCGGTCTAGTTTGTGACGTGTAACCCTACTTTTTGCCTTAAATAGCTTGAGATACTCCTTTATTAGACATATATGTTTTATTTTGATCTTGATGTAATAACCCTTGGATTTATGTGTTAGTTTTGGATTTGATGAGAACTTAGTATTTTGCCTTAGCATTTGGGTTATAGTATTGACCTAAGTGTGGTGTGACGTCCCTAACTAGTTGACTTTCAGCTTTCACATTTTTGAGTAATTTAGACAGTTGAACTTTATTTCTGTTGAGATTAACAAGAACAAGAAAAATAACAATGGCATAAAAGGGTAAAGAAGACAAGATTTACGTGGTTTGACAATGCCTACATCTACGGGAGTGAAAGTATTCTCTTATTATTTGTGATGGTGATCCACGTGATGAGATACATTAAATATATTTATAGGCATATAATATCCCTTTCACTCCTGTTCCTTATATGAGACAAACTCATATTCATAATCCTTATATGAGACAAACACAACAAATCTCCACCTTTGCAAATATGCTCTCTAGGAGAAAAGATAACTCAACAAATCTCCACCTTGGCGAATATGCCCTTTAGGAGAAAAGACTTATCTCACCATCTCCACCTTCACATATATGCTCTTTAGGAGAAAAGACTATCTCCACCTTGGCGAATATGCTCTTTAGGAGAAAAAGATAACTCAACAAATCTCCACCTTAGCAAATATGTCCCCTAGGAGAAAAGACTTATCTCACCATCTCCACCTTCACAATTATGCCCCTTAGGAGAAAAAGATTTATCTTACATATACACATGGGTAGGAACACCATGCTCATCCCAACTAGCCAGCCACATGCATACACAGCATCAAACGTTACCTAGTGCATGTACACGAACCGCTTCATCCCAAGCCATTCGCCCTCAGCCGTCGACTTGTTATACCAGCCGCGACTCATGCTAAATGCCCGTTCAACTGACCTCCTGCATCTGGCCCATACCAGGTCCATATCCCCTCCTAGTATCCATGCTGCCCCAACACAACAGCGCCCCTGCAAAGTCACACTAAACCCGTGTGCCTTGCCCAATGCTCCACTAACTAGTTGTTGCCACTGGTTAGCAACACGCACCACGCAGCATCAAACGTTCCCAGTGCATGTTCACGAACCGCTTCATCCTGAAGCGTCCGTCCATATCAGTCGTGACTCATGCCAAGTCCGCCCATACCAGGTCCATGTCTCATGACAAGCCCAACCAATACCAACCGTGACTCATGCCAAGCTCGGCCCATACCAGGTCCATGTCTCATGACAAGCCCAACCCATACCGGCCGTGACTCATGTCAAGCCCGACCCATACCAGTGCCATACTAGCCGATACCAGGTCCGCGACCCCTCCTGGTATCCGCGCTGCCCAACACCACAACGCCCCTCACCACCTTCACATCTAGACTCTAGAAACGCCCAACAAGTCCAAACAATGTTCGAACTTGTTACTAGTTACCGCTAGAACATCACCTTCAGTATAATAAGAGTCATCGGCCTGAACCACGTTCATAGCTTCCTGCTTCTTCAACTCATCCCAATCAGCCTCTTCCAGATTAGCTGGCTTTTCCGCCCTCAAGGTTTTCAGAAGGCCCTGATATGCCAACAAATCCTTTACCCTAGACCGCCATAACCCAGAATTCCCTATACCATCAAACTTTGATACCTCGAATTTTGTACTTGAACTGACCATCTCAACAGTGTTCTGATACCAATTTGTTGAGATTAACAAGAACAAGAAAAATAACAATGGCAGAAAAGGGTAAAGAAGACAAGATTTACGTGGTTCGGCAATGTGCCTACATCCACGGGAGTGAAACAGTTCTTATATTCATAGTGATGATGATAGTGGTGACACAACCGCTTAGGGATACAACCAATATATTTATAGGCATCTAATCCCTATACACTGGGTCTACCCGTTTCACTCCTACTCCTAGTATGAGACAAACTCATATTCCTAATCCTTATGTGAAACAAACACAACAATTTCTTTATTTTCTCTTTTATTCTTTATATTTCTGTATTAGAAATTGAGGGTGTTACAACCACATTGCCTATATATTTCCAACATGCGTATCCCTTTAATTTGTTAGCGTAATTTAAGTTAGAAGCTAAGGATAATTTAATTGAATAATTTGATTGAATGGGTGTATAAATAATTAATGTAATGATCTGATTACTAGTGCTTGGAACGTATATAGTATTGCTTTTCACTCGTATACGAACAGAGCGGAAATGATCGGTTGCGGCCTTGGGGGAGTGAGAGTTGAAGAAATGCGGGGCAGGTGTGTCAGATTGCACAGATGGAAGCTGAAACCCCAATCTAATCTAATATTGGGTTGTCGGCCACACAACAATTGGGGTGAGGACTGAAAGAAGAAGAAGCCAAACCTCACAGTCCAACATTTTGTTGGTCAGTCAATATGCATGCATGGCAGCCTTATCCTCCCCACGTGCACTTTCCCTCTTCTTCTTCTTCTCCCTCCCCTCTTTTCTTTTCATTTAATCATTCATCTTCCATCTCCATCTCTATCGATCTCGGATCTACGTGTATACCTCGGGGTGCTTGTCATCATCACGTTTTTCTTTGGTTGTAACATAATGATTATATATATGTCTCAATAGTGTAAGAAAATACAAAACAATGAAATGAAAAAATACATCAAATAATACACAACACATCAAAAAAAATTACACCATATAACTCTATACTCTTAACGGTGTATTTCAGAACACTGTGTGGTGCTTTTATTTATACCTAATGGTGTGTATTTGGTGATGCATATTAAATTTGTGTGTGTTTTTATAGTGCATTTCCTGACATTGATGACGTATATTTGCTTAACTATTGGTGCAGCAACACAAGAAGGCGCGACCGCACCTGAACTTACCCCTCTCTCTCTCTCTCTATATATATATATAGAGAGAGAGAGAGAGAGAGAGAGAGGGGTTGCATTCAAATGCAAACACCCTTAAAATACAAACATGTTGACATATACCGTGCACACACCTAAATGCGGGCGTGCACACAATCGTGGATGAAAATGCACACATCCAATATAGTATGCATGTGTGAATCCACAATATTTAGGCCGGCGTGCAAACGTCCATGAACGACAGTGCACATAGGTGGACATCACTCAAAATCATAAAAACTAATCACAACCTTAGATACCCAAAATTCAACGATCCAAAAATGTCTGCATGTTTGTATTTTAAGCCCTGTTTTTACATGAATGTAATATATATATATATATATATATATATATATATATATATATATATATATTTAGGGAAGGGATCAGGTGCATTTGTAGCTTCCCGTGTGGATGTGCGGTGGATTAATGTGCGTGAGATTTGTACTCAATGTGCTTGATATTTGTACTTAATGTGCGTCATGTTAATATGCGTGAGTTTTGTACTTAATGTGCCTGAGTATTGTGTTTAATGTGCGTGAGATTTGTGCTTAATATGCGTGAGTATTTCATAATTACGAGCTCAGAAGGAAGCAGAACAGAAACTCACGCACATTAACGCCCAAGCTTCTTGTTACTTATTCCTTCAATTTGGCCATGGATTCTGGATTATAAGCTACCTTCAGCGCAGTTGAATGTTTATATAAATGACGCACACACAGTAAATTTTGCACAGCAGCTAAGTGTGGATTTCTGTTGTATTATTCCCATAATTCTTAACCACCATAGCCCGGCCCGTCTCCGCATCATCATCATCAGGGAGGGGGCAATGGCTGCTGGGGATGGGGAAGAAGCTGACATTAATATTTTCTGCTGCATTTTACACATTCAGGCACATTAAGTACAAATCTCAGGCACATTAAGCACAACACTCACGCACATTGAGTACAAATCTCACGCACATTAATCCACCATACATCCGCACGGGAACCTTTCACTATATATATATATATATATATATATATATATATATATATATATATATATATATATAGGCGAGTTCAGGTGCGGCAGTGTCTTACGGTGCGGCAACACCAATAGTTCAACAAATATGCACCATCAACGTTAGGAAAATACACCATACAAAACAGAGTAAACAGAGCCCCGCATCACCAAACACACATCATTAAGTGTGAGTAAAAACACCATACACTGTTCGGAGATACACAATTGGGGGTGGCCTGGTGAGTTATATGGTGTATTTTTTTGAGTCTGTTGTGTATTTTGTGATGTTTTATTGCATTTCATTGTGGTGTGTTTTTATTACACTGTTGGTGCATATTGTTAACACTGTTGGTGTATTCTGAAATTCCGCCGCACCGCCGCACGGGAAGACCCCGCCGCTTTTGAACTTTATTCTATATATATATATATATATATATATATATATATATATATATATATATATATATATATATATATATATATTCTTTCACTTATATGCAAATTGCAACTGTTTTTTCACGTGGTCTTGTTTCGTCTTCCGGTCTTCCCCATTAACTCATCCAATTAACCACAAACATCGCCTATAAATGAGACTGATGTTCTAACACATGCATCTCTATATATCATATCAATTTTGTATAGTCAAGTCCATGCCGGCCTATATAATTGAGTTGGCATTATGTTTAATATTACTTGAGCGGGACAACACTTATACTGGAATATTTATAATAAATTTTATCAAAATAAAAACACTTTCCTCCCCAATGAATTACTCAAAATAAAGTCGAACTCCTATCATAAGATAAATAATTTTAATATTAATTAACCTAACTTGACTAAAAGTTGAATAAAATATAATTGGTGATTGTATAGGGGTGATGGGCAGTTAAGTTTAGGTAACAAGGAACAGTTATTGGTGATTGTATACAAAAATAGTTATTGCTGGATTTGGTGTAGACAACAATATCTGTTGGTTTGTGGGAGCAAGTAGCCATAAGCCATTAGCCAAAAGCCATGCCTCATGAGTCATGCCTGCCCAGGAATATCATACTGTTACACCTGTTGGTACAATATCTTATATCATACAGTTTCTTTGCATGTGACGTGTTAGGTAAAGTTTCCATATTTCATTAAATTCTACCCTATGCCCTATGCCGTATGCCCTATGCCAACACTCACTTCTCATAATGTTTATATTTGTTTGTTTGTATGAGTGTTAACCTACTGGTTTATTAGAGCAATTTCAATAGTATTGCATTTTTTGAGGTTTTTGTCAGTCCAAGTATAAGAGAAGAGCCAATTACCATATAGTGTGATAGCATCTCGATTATCCATCTAATAAATAGATGGTCATAGGTTTGAGCCCTAGTGGTGGGGTCTTAGATTCTTTGAACTGAAAATGTTTGAGAAAATATAGAACACACCTAGCTGGCATGTGCAGGCACGACAGTGCGTAAAACTCACAGTTCGAGCTTGTTTTTCCTCAAAGCTGGGGCTTACAAAAATCTTAAACTTGTAGGAAAAAAAAGACTCCAAAAAAAACCCCTCCCACACCAACTCAAAAAACCTAACATAGTTTTTTCTTCTGCAAAATACCCTTACATCAAAAACAAAAAAAAAAAACTTTATTTTTAACAATTTTTTTGTCATACCACGAGCTGAGGTGTACGTCTTAAGACGATCATAAGTGTAGGAGGCACCACTCGAACTAACCCTCGTTCACACTGGGCCGGCCTAATTAAGGGGCAAAGTGCTGACCAGATTGGTTTTTAAAGTAACTTTCATACGAGAAGGGGTTCGAACTCCCGATCTCTCTTAAGGGACAAGATCAGAGTGCACGGCCACTCACGCCAACCAAACTGGTTAGTGGTTACTTACTTTTAAACATTTATTACTAACTTGGGACATTTTTTTGACATTATTAAGTTTAAAAATTTTGCTGACATACCAAATCATTCCTAAAATAAAATTAAAAGATGGGAAAGAAAGTGGCTTGGAACTCATTATACAATTTTAGATAAATTTTCAAATTTAATATTTATTTGCTACAATCAGGAAAAAAAAAAAAGAAAAAAAAAAAGGCATCATGTTTTGAGTAGTTGTTATAGTCAAGTAGGGGAGAAATTTCCAAGAATGTGAAGACCCACCCACCCTAGTGTCAGTGAGTCAGTCGTTATACCGGGCACCACGGTGCACATAGCAATGTGTGTTCCGCGCTTCCCAAAATGATGTCTTTTTGTTAATTCGTGTGGGGAGTTAACGTGACAGAGTGTATGTGTATTCTGTTATATAATTATGTACATTATGTTATACCATTATGTACATTATGTTATACAATTATGTACATTTTTTTATACAATTATGAACATTTTTTTATACAATTATGTACATCCGAAATAGGGAACTTATGTGTAATATATTAAGAGTTTGTGTGTATTATGTTAAGAGTATGTGTATTATGTATTATGTTAAATTATGTGTATTATCTTTTCAAAAAAGAGTATGTGTATTTTGTTATACAATCATGTACATTCTGTTATACAATTATGTACATTTTCGAAACATGAATATTTTAAAACAGGTTAATAGCCGACACATGAAAAGTGAAATTTTCTAAAAAAAAAAATACAAAATGATGTCGTTTTGCACCAGGACGCACAATGCAATGTGCGCCTGGCGCACGATATAAATTGCCCCCTAGTGTCCCTTCTCTAAGCATATCATGTGATTGTTAGAGTCCTAGGTAGACCAATATCTTTAGATCAAGTTGTAAGCCCGTTTCTCATATCATTTACTAAAGTTAAGTCTAGACATATGCGGGCCTCTAATAATCTCTAGCTCTTTGCCATGAAACTACTATATTCTAATCCTAAAATAGTAAAATCCAGCTTATCTACCTTAACCATTGAATGTCCCTCCAACCAGATAAGAGGGCATTCATGTCCCCTCCATAATTTCAGGGAGGATTTCCAGATTGTTACATCAAAGGGGTTGGTGATCGAATTTATCCAGAAACTAGGCATATATATTTGCCTAGTAAATTTTTGTTAGAAAAGTGACACTTTTCATATCTTAATAATGATTTAGTAAATTTAGTGGTTCAATTTGTAGCTATGCTTTGTGTGCTGAAATAGGTAGTGGTCAAATGGGTGAAACATAATTCTCATGATTAAAGGTTCATGAGATCAATTCTTGCCAACATTCTTTTGCCCGAGCTCATCACACAATAATTTACTTCTTTTATGCGGTTTGCGAGATATTACACAAGTGAAGTTTATGACCCAAAAAAAAAGTGTTTTCCTCAGAGTATAATCAAAATTATTGTAGATTACTCATTTTGTAGCGGAAAACGTGAACCCTTTTTAAGTATTAAGCACAATTTTTAGTCTTAATATATTTTATGTTTAATTGAATTATGAGCTTCAAAAGAAATGCTTGTATGGTAGAGAGAGAGAGAGAGAGAGAGAGAGATATTTTGAAGTGCTTCGTCAATCAACCAACCTACGTTCACTCTTCTCCAAAACTAGAGCCTTGATCACAAAATTGACATCTAGCTTCTACGATTTTCAAAAGTCTCAACTTGTTACTCCCGCTCTTTCTATATCACCAAGTAGAGGTACAAAAGTTGTCAACATAAAAGAATGTTGATGATCCTCCAACTTGATATAGACTTGGCGCTTGAATCTTCACTTCGAGTTGGCCAAAGTCTTATCTAGATATTGAATTGTAGCTCTTTTCTCTTCTCTCACTGGTTAGGAATAATTGTAATAGATTTTGATATGTCAAATTGTATTTTAGAAACCTCGATTTTATTTTAAGTGTTATAAGTTTGTTTTTGTGACAAGCCCAAAGGAAAATCAAAGTGAATTTCCGAAGAAAAAATATGCATAAAGCTAGAATAAATTCCAAGGAAATATATATGATATTTAGAAGAAAAATACTTACATGCAAAGTTGAAGAAAATTCGAAGAAAATAAATAGAAGAAGACTAGACCGCTGAATATTGAAGAAGAAACTCAAGTTGCATGAAGATTTTTTGAAGATAAAAAATTGGTAGAAGAAAAGAAGTACATCAAGAAGAATATTTTATTAACCAAAAATCTGTTCAGTTGAAATAGTTGGAACCCTGATGTTACTACACCCAGGTTTAAGGTTTGAGTTTTACCCTCTACATTTTTAAAGGAGGATTAATTAAGGAGTGGAGATATGTAGCCATGCATATTACAAAGGAAGATCAATATGAGCTCAAGTTATTAATGGAAAGTGACTAGTCCAAAATAGAAATAGCCAAGGTTTGAGCAATTATTGAAGATTAATTCACCATATTAGTTTGGAGCTCAATATGGCAAATGAAATACTTTTAATGTTTCACACAACATTGAAAATAAGATAAAGTAGTTATCTTTTAGATTGAAAATGCTACAAGACTATCTGACAAGAATTAAATGTTGAGATTGTCTTTTTCCAACAGACAAATTCTCAAACACCTATATAAGGATGAAGATCGTCTAAAGATGAAAAACTCGAACCAATTACACAACAACAAGAGTTGCACGAATTCTACAAGTTTTCAAGAGAGAAAATTTTATAACAGTTGGTTCCGAGCTTACAAAGAAATATTCAAATGCTAAAATCTTCATCTTTAATTTGAGAAACTAGCTATTTATTGAAGAATTCATCCAGAAGTCTCAAAGTTGGAAGCAAACAAAATCTTGTTTTTTCAAAACAAGTGGTTTCTCTACCGGAGTGTAGATAGAGGATTGCACTTCAAGAAATTTCATATTTAGTGACAACAGTAGTTGTCACCAGAACTTTCGATTTTGGTCACTATTGAAATTAGTGACCAATTTTTGATGTCGTCACCTGTGGTCACTATATCCTCTACCACTATTGTAGTAGTGACGACTTTTGAAAAGTTGTCATAATTACTCAAGACATTGTTACAATGTTTACATACACTAAAAAGTAGTATTTGAGTGATAACAATAATGGTCAAAATAAATGTACAATTTGTGACCAAATATATTATTAAAAAAAATTGATCTAGTGACAACTAAAATCATTCAATTAATTATTATTTTTAATATATATATGAAAACACTTTAGTCATAATAGTAGTACTTATGCTCCATCCACATTGTTATCAACAACTAATTTTACAGTCATGATCACATAAGACTTTTCACAAACAGTTGGTGGGCAACCAATCTCAGACTCCATTAATTTAGTACAAGTCAATCGCATATGCTCTTGGAGTCAACAGTTGGTGGGCAACCAAACCAAGCACAATTGGTCACTTTTCGAGAAATTCAGTCCACAATCATATCGCATAAGCTCCCGTCCTATCTCGTCCCGTCCCTGCAACCCCGTCCCATTCCCATCTCCGTCCCCGCGAGAAATTAAATTGGGACGGAGATTCCCCATTTCCTGTCAATTCATAGTCAAAATGTTAAATATAATTTTGCATTTCCTCATATTTAATCTGTTAGGAATAAAGTGTAATGGTTTTGATATGCCAAATTTGTATTTGTAGATCCCCCAATTTTATTTATAGATCTAGTAGAGTCTTAGACCATGATCGGGAAATTATTTAAATATGAAAAGAGAAAAACAGAGGAAGATGCATGAAAATAGAAGAAGAAGATATAAAGCCTAAAATCAAGAATTTGTCTGGAGAAAATGACAAATTGAAGAAGAAGATGAATGATACAATAATTCACGTCAACGCTACTCAAAGAAGATATCCCAGAAGAATTTTCGTGAAGAAAATTAATATTGGAAGAATGCATGAAATTGACTTGGAGATCAAGCATCTATGGAAAGAAAGGAGTACATCAAATGTGATTGGAGATTTAATTAAAAGTTGTATGGACGAAGTGGATGATGCTTGATATATTATGCGAAATGACTCAAGTTCAAAACTCACCATCAATAATTTTACAAGGTAAAATTTGAGAAGCCAAATTAAATTAATCTGATGGAGTTGGGCGCTAGTTTAAGCTTTGGGTGGCAATTGAGATGCAATTGCACTTGGGAGCCGTGGCAATTGAGATGCAATTGCACTTGGGAGCCGATTGAAATTGGGAGCAAGTTTCATATGGGAATCAATTGAAATGTTCATATGGGAATCAATTGAAATGTTCATATGGGAATCAATTCAAGATGGAAATTGGGAGCAAGTTTCATATGGGAATCAATTCAAGATGGAAATTGGGAGCAAGTTTCATATGGGAATCAATTGAAATGTTCATATGGGAATCAATTCAAGATGGGAGCCAATTGAGGTTGTAGTATGGGATGCAATTTCAAGTTGGGAACCGAATTGAGGTTGTAGTATGGGATGCAATTTCAAGTTGGGGACCGATTCAAAGAAGACATGGAGATCAAATTGAATTACATGGAGATTACATGGAGATGAAATTGAATTGAGATGAAATTATTCAATACCAGGAGAAGTCTGGGAGACAATTTCGAAGTCAAAGTCAACAATTCAAATTGGGAAGCAATTGAAAGCACCAAGAGCAGTTTGGGAGCCAATTGCAAGTCAAAGTCAATTGGGAGCCAATTACAATGGAGAAATTCAAATTGGGTGCCAATTACAAGCCAATTGAAATTGGGTGTCAATTACAAATGAGAAATTCAAATTGGGTGGAAGTTCAAAACCAATTTGAAGTCTGAGAACACCCAGACGTGAGAATGAAGAAGATGAAGATGAACTTACAGTGAAAATATTCTCACAAGGAAAAATACTAGTATGGGATTAAATTTATGAATATTTTTAAATCCCAAAGATACAAGGACCACTCCAGAGCTGATCAGAGAAGCCGTTCTACACCCAGATATTCCCACTCAACGTAAAACCAGAGGAAATATCAGATGAAGTTTGGGAGCTCATTTACATGGAGATGAAGATCCATCAAACGGCTAGCTTATCCTTTCTGACATCTTTGCAGAAGATAAGATAAGATCTCTGACAAAAAGACACAAGATTTCAAAAATGAGAGCGTCTCTTTCCAACGGACAGATTCTCATTACCAGCTATAAAATGATGAAGATATGAAGACTTGAAGAGAAGAAGAGTAGTGAACGAAAAAGTGTGAAGAGCAATAGAGCAAGAGCAGAAAATTCGAAACTCATCAAAGAGATCGAATAGAGCAATTAATTAAGCTTGAAAGAGCATAGAGCAAAAATCTCATTTGGTACAGAGCATACCAAAAATCTTCAAGTGAGAAGTGAGAAAAGAAAAAGAACTCAGAGAGCTTCAAAAGAGAAATATTCTGAGAGTTCTTAAACAGAGCAAAACAGAGCAAAAATATCAAGTGCTTTACTTGATATATTCAAAGAGAGAAAACACTAAGAGCTATCAAGAGAAATCATTTCAGAGTGTTTATCTTCATCAAAGAGACCTGCTCATCATTGAAGATCATCTACAGAGTCTCAGAAGTTGGAAGCAAGACAACACTTGTTTTGGAGCAAAACAAGAGAAGGGAGGAAAGTAGCACAGAGCTGTGAAATCCTGGATTGTCACACGGAGCTGTGAGATCCGAAGCAGCAGTGTCGGAGGCACTGGGCGTGATTGGTGTGGGCTTGGTGATCAAAGCACCAGATCACGGGATACGCTTCTACCGGAGTGTGGAAGACGGGGGGAAAGTAACGCGGAGTCGTGAAATCCTGGGATAGTAGCGCGGCGACGTGAAACCCGAAGCAGCAGTGTGGTGTCACTGGGCGTGATTAGTGCGGGCTTTGTGATCAAAGCACTAGATCACGGAAATTCATTGTATCTTGGAACCAAGGAGTGGTAGATATAGTGAATTGCTCTTGGAGATAAGAGCAAGTGGAGTAGGAGGATTACACCACCTCGCGAACCACTATAATTGTCTTGTGTTCTTTACTGCTTTCTTTACTTACCGCTCTTTACATATTCGCTCTGCACGAGATATACTGCTCACACATTCTCACACACACTTTATGTTTATTTATTTCCGCTGTGCACCATACTCTAACAATCTAGTTAAGAGTTTTGGTTTATCTCTGGCTTATCAATTGTTGTGCTGTGCGAAAAAGTTTGAAAGTCTATTCACCCCCCCCCCCCCCCCCTCTAGACTTTCACCTTACCTCTTTTGGGACCAACAATTGGTATCAGAGCCTGTAGCCTATTTGAGTCAGTTTGTACCAACCTTTGGTATTTAAACACGTTGCCCAACTGGGTTAACTATTTTTTACTGCTAGGCTGATCCATTCTACAAGTGTGTGAATTGGATTAATCTTTCATATCTCTCGTGATGATGATGAAGAAAGATTTAGCTCAAAATCTATTATTCTCACTTGATAAATTTGATGATTGGAAAGTTCGTATGCAGGTACACTTATCGGCTTTACACGATGAAATGTGGGAAGTTATTTCCACTGGCCCTATAGAAATATTAAAAATCAATACGGCGTTTGTTATATCCCCGGATGCTCCACAGTACGTACAAAAGCCAAAACCGGAATGGACATCGGATGATAGAACGCGGAATAATCTTGACAATATTGCCAAGGATATTCTATTCAAAGCCGTAGATGATACAATATTTCCGAAGATCCGAAAGTGTGCCACTGCCAAAGAAATATGGGAAACTCTCATCAAGATTGGCGAAGGAGATGAACAAGAAAAAGACAATAAGCTCACAATCGCCATGAAGAAGTTTGAAGATTTCAAAATGCTCTCAAATGAAAGTGTTGCAGACATGGAAGCTCGAATGATCAAAGTTCTTGGAGAGATTAGTGATCTTGGCAAAAATATTAGCCAAAAAGAAATTAATCTCAAAATCCTACGAGGCTTACCATCTGCATGGGATATGAAGGTTACGGCTATGCGCGATCACCGAGATCTAAGAATGTTGTCAACAGACAAATTATTTAGTGATCTAAAGGAATATGAGTTCGAAATGAAGGCCAAAGATGATGATGTTCATGAAGCTCGAAATGCTGCTCTAATGGCCGAACAACCGTCAACCTCCAGGTCAGTAGAAAATAATGTTGATTTTATGACTGACAAACAATTTGCTCTTTTTGTGAAAAGATTTAAAAGGTTTATGCGAAAAGGAGACAACAAAAATTCTGCTCGTGGAAAATTCATCTCTCGCATAACACAAGAAGAAAAATTTGAAGAAAATAAGGATTTGTGCTACAATTGCCGCAAACCCGGACATTTTAAAATAAAATGTCCGTATCCGATCGTTAGCAAGTATCAAGGCAAAAATGTTGAATCTACGCCGAACAAATCCGAAAGCAAAAGGTTCAAGCGCGACAAAAGAAAAGCTCTCGTTAGCAACGAACCAAACGAAAATGATGATTCGGAGGAATCATCATCAAGCAATGAAAGTTCATGTTTGGATGATGATACAGCGCTAATATGCAAGTCAATTGAGTTGAGTACAAGTGAAGATTGTCTTATGGCTCTTGACGCAGAGGAAGAAGAGGTAACATCTAATTCTTTCACTTCTGTTAATTCTTCTTTTTCTCGTGAATCTATTGAAAATCTAATGCGAGAATGTCAAGAGATTATGCTCACTCATCCTCAACTCAAGGAGCGCAATAATATTTTAATTCTTGAAAAAGAAGAAATGAATAAAAAAATTGCAAGCTGCTTTACTTGAAGTGAGTAAATTGAAGAATGAAAATATTCATCTTCAAGAAGAGTGTAAAGCAAGAGAGGTTAGAGAACATAATCTTAGAGCTACTATTGCTACGTTCACTAATTCGTCTAAAATTATAGATAAAATGGTGAGCATGCAAAAGCCATCAGGAGATAGAACCGGAATTGGTTATGACTCCACATGTTCTCAAACCCCTCAAAATCTGACTAATTCTACTACTACTTTA
This sequence comes from Ipomoea nil, assembly GCF_001879475.1. Lineage (NCBI taxonomy): Eukaryota > Viridiplantae > Streptophyta > Magnoliopsida > Solanales > Convolvulaceae > Ipomoea > Ipomoea nil. The sequence continues at coordinate 2,580,884 of NW_017619484.1, forward strand.
AATAATAAAGTTCAAGTGGTAAAATTTGTTAAAAGTCAGAATAGCACAATGAGACAAGGACTTGGCTATCAATCAAACGCAAAGTTGAATGTTGAAAGGCCGAAACAAGTTTATACTACGGCAAAGCAAAAAAAATTCTACAAGCAAAGATATGCCAAAGAGTCAAGTGCAAAAAGATTTCATAGAAAAGAGGGAAGCTTTTCTAGAAATAAAGTTGGGAAATTTTACCCCACTCAAAAATATTGGTTGTGCAATAGATGTAATATTTTTTATAGACCAAAGCAACCATTCTCTTCCCAGGTGCAAAAATATAAAAATAATTTTCAAAACCCGGCGCCAAAAATATTTTCTAATGTGAGTTATGATTATCGTTTCTCTAATGGTTACAAATCGCCTCATCTTAATTCAATAAGATCAAGGTGGGTTTGGTTACCAAAAATCACTAACAGTAAAGGACCCAAGCAAATATGGGTACCTAAAGTTAAATAATCTTTTTTGCAGGATGTTTGGTACATCGATAGTGGTTGCTCACGCCACATGACTAGAAATAAATCATATCTAGAGAATTTCAAAGAAATCGATGGACCAAAAGTTATATTCGGAGGAAATCAAAATTATGGAATTACAAAAGGAGTTGGCACGATCAAGAAAAATGGTTTGAAGATTGAAGATGTTTCTTTCGTTGAAGGATTAAAATTTAATTTGTTGAGCACTAGTCAATTTTGTGATAAAGGCTATCTTGTAGAATTTTCTAAAGATAATTGCCTAATTAAAAATGAGCTCACAAATGAGATTATTTTATCTGGAAAACGGCGAAAGAATATGTATGTTGTTGATTGGAGCACAAGCAAAGATTCAGTGTGCTTAATGGCCAGAAATTCGAATGAAGCTAATTGGGAATGACACAGAAAGCTCAACCATTTAAACTTCAAGACTATCAATCAGCTTGCAAAGAAGAATCTAGTAGAAGGCTTGCCAGATATTATCTTCAAGAAGGACCAAGTGTGTGATGCATGCCAACACGGAAAGCAAATCAAATCATCATTCAAATCAAAGACACACGAGTCAACGTCAAGACCGCTAAGCTTACTACATATGGACTTATTTGGACCGGTTGATCCAATAAGTGTAAGTGGTAAGAAATATACTCTCGTTGTTGTTGATGATTTTTCCAGGTACACTTGGACCATGTTTCTCAAGAAGAAAAATGAAGTTGAGCAAGTTCTACCGAAGCTGTTGAAGCAATTACAAAATGAGAAAGAATTGCAAATATAAAAAATACGAACGGATCGCGGAACTGAGTTCGTGAATGGAGTTATACAAGCTTTTTGCAATTCACATGGAATTTCTCATCAATTATCTGCCGCAAGAACACCGCAACAAAACGGTGTTGCCGAAAGAAGAAACCGGACGCTCAAAGAAGCCGCACGAGTGATGATTAGTGCTGTCGGTCTCCCGGAACGATATTGGGCGGAAGCTATCAACACTGCTTGTTACACGCAAAATCGAAGCATGATCCATAAGCAGTACAAGAAGACGCCATATGAGCTATATAAAGGGAGAAAACCAAATATTGGTTATTTTCATATTTTTGGATGCAATTTTTTTATTCATATTAATGATAAATTGCATCTGATGTTATCACATCTTTGCTTGTTTTTATAGTTATTTTGAATCATCTCAGTATTTAAGTTCTTTAATTTTGCTTATTTAATACATATTTTCCTTGCTATTATCATTTAATTATGGTTCACACTTGTTTTGAATGTTTTACGATGTTTGTTAGTGTTTTTGAACCATTGTAGGTCAATTCTATGAGCAAGGGAAGTTCAAGGATGAGTTTGGAGCAATTTTGGACAAGTTCGGGGACCAGAAGGCTCGACGCGTCGAAAATTCCAGAATGTTTTGTGATCGAGACCCGCTGGTCTCGACGCACGAAATTGTGCCAGCTTAATACAAAAGGGCGTTGGCTTCAGCATCCCAATTCAACTTCAATTCCAAATTCCAATTCCAACTTCAATCAAATACGGCAATTTCTTTATTTAAATATAGGAATTATAATTTGAGTCCAATTTTGTACAAGATTCCTATTTCATCTCAACTTTGTACCCACTATAAAATCCCTCCTTCCTCAATCCTAATACCAAACCGGGAGACCGAGAGAATTCAGAGATTCTTGGAGACAAGAAGGAGAGAAATCAAGAGCTACAAGTTGTCTTGGAAAGCAAGAAGAAGACTAGGGAGATTTGGGAAAATCGTCTGGTTAATTCTTGTACTCTTTTGATGATTTGTAATTCTTTATTTATATTTGCTATGTATAATTTAGTCATGCTTGGCTAAATTCTTTAGAGATTCTTGGGTAAAAGTGTTTATGAACCTATGTGCCTGAGCTCTCAGTGTCTTTAATATATTATTATTTGGGTTTAATACTTGTGTTGCAATCGTGATAATATTGTTTGATGCTTGTAATTAACGGCCATAGTTACTAGCTTCATAGCCATGTTTGTGTCACCAATGGGAGTTGGGGCATAAATTAGGGTACACACAATTGCACCTAATGATTGGACCTTGGGAAAGGGGAACTTATTAGGGGAAGTTTATTCTAGATTGTTGCCAATCGGGAGATGGTAGTAATTAGGAATAATTGAATGCTGATCTTCGATCTTATTGGGTGTTTAAGCCACGGGAGTGGAAATTCACTAGGAATAGAGATTACGGGAGTAATTCGATTCCACTTTGCATTCCCACAGAAATCTTAATTCCAAACTAAATATTGCAAACGATAATTGGCACTAGGTGATTAAATACTTGAATCCCATGAATCTCAACTTCTCTCTAATTGTTTTCAAAATCCTGAACCTCTGTTTTATTTTATTTATTTCATGCCAATCAATCATCTAAGTAATTGTTAGGATTAGCTCTAATGAATAAGTTAGTAACTAGTGCTTGATACAACCACTTCCCTGTGGATCGATAACTCGTACTCTGAGAATTATTTGTTTGCAAATATACTACGCATCGGCATCCAAAAGCTTTTGATGAGCGTGCAGATGAAGGAATTTTTCTAGGATATTCGACTACCAGCAAGGCATTCAGAGTTTTGAATAAAAGATCAACGGTGGTTGAAGAATCCATACACGTGGTATTTGATGAAAAATCACAGATCAAAAATGATGCACTAGACGAAGAAATTGAACAAAATGTAACAAGTGTCATATTGATTTTTGTGATACTAATGATACGTGTGAAGATGATGTTTTGCAGGGAATGGATGAGTTGGAAATTAATTCTCTAGAAAATCCCATCCCTAATCTAGAAGAAGTTGGAAATTCTTTTAATAATAATTTTGGGAGTGATGCCGCACGTGAGAATGAGGATGCAGTACAAGTTGGTGATCCAATTAGTGATCAAGTTACTGGTGAAGTTGGTGGTCAATTACAAAATGAATTAAATGTGGAAATTCGAACCAACTCTCCCAGTACACAACAAATGTATCCACCCAGTACCATGCACCCATTTGAACCAGATTTAAGATGGCTCAAAAATCACCCTCCAGAATTAATTATTGGGAATATTCATGAAGGCGTGAAAACAAGATCGTCTACCATGGAAGCATTGTTCACATGTTATCTATCTCAGATTGAACCAAAAGAAATTGACGAAGCTCTCAATGATCCGGATTGGATAAATGCTATGCAAGAGGAGCTCGATCAATTCAAAAGAAATGATGTTTGGGAACTTGTTCCAAGACCGGCGAACCACAATGTTGTAGGAACCAAATGTGTCTTCCGGAACAAAGCAAACGAAGAAGGCGTGATTGTTAGGAATAAAGCAAGGCTCGTTGCAAAAGGATACTCTCAAGAAGAAGGAATAGATTTTGATGAAACTTTTGCACCAGTGGCCCGACTCGAAGCAATCAGAATTTTCATAGCCTACGCCGCACACAAAGATTTCACCGTTTATCAAATGGACGTGAAAAGCGCATTCTTGAATGGTCTACTCGAAGAAGAAGTTTATGTCGAACAACCCCCAGGTTTTGAGGTAAAAGGCGAAGGTGATAAAGTCTACAAACTTAAAAAGGCATTGTATGGGTTGAAACAAGCACCTCGAGCTTGGTATGATACTTTGTCAATGTTCTTGATAAGCTGTGGATTTACCAAAGGCGTTGTTGGCAAAAATCTATTTAGAATTCAAGATGGTGATCATATTTTATTAGTGCAAATATATGTTGATGATATTATTTTTGGAAGCACTAACAATTCTTTGTGTGAGAAATTTTCGAAGCTTATGCAGAATAAATTTGAAATGAGCATGATGGGTGAATTGAATTACTTCTTGGGCTTACAAGTCAAACAACTAAAAGAAGGAGTATTCATCAATCAAGCAAAGTACACCCGCGACTTGATAAAGAAGTTTGGCCTTGATGGAAAATCATCGATCAAAATTCCAATGAGCACATCAATAAGGCTAGACAAAGATGAAGATGGAAAGGATGTCGATCAAACAAAATATAGAGGAATGATTGGTTCACTTCTATATCTTACTGCAAGCAGGCCGGACATTTCTTATGCTGTGGGCGTGTGTGCAAGATTCCAAGCAAATCCAAAAGAAAGACACCTCACCGCAACAAAGAAAATCATACGATATTTGAAAGGCACAATCAATGTTGGATTATGGTATCCAAAAGGTACAGATTTTACTCTAACAGGTTTTTCAGATGCGGATTTTGCAGGTTGCAAAATAGACAGAAAAAGCACTTCCAGGACATGCCAGCTCTTGGGGGGGAGGCTTGTTTCTTGGTTCAGCAAAAAGCAAAATTCCATCGCAACTAGTACCGCCAAGGCCGAATATATTGCTGCAGGAAGTTGTTGTGCGCAAATTTTATGGATGAAGCAACAATTGAAGGATTACGGAGTTAATTGTGATGACGTTAGTATTTATTGTGATAATACTAGTGCAATCGCTATCACTCACAATCCGGTGCTTCACTCAAGAACCAAACATATCGACATTCGACATCATTTTATAAGGGATCACGTTGAAAAGAAAAATCTGAAGATCGAATATATCCCTACGGAAAACCAAGTTGCTGATATTCTCACGAAGCCTTTATGTGAAACGAGATTTTCTACCTTAAGGCACGAGTTGGGAATGATCGAAATGAGCAAAGTATCACTGGACTTAATCTCTCTATTTAAATTGATACTTGTGCTCAAAATAAATTGTTCTATATGAATAAATTGTTTTATGTGTTTATATGCATGTTTTTATTCGAAATTTTTATATGATAAAACTGCAATATGTGTTAGGATCTTATTTGTGTATTTACATGTGTTATTTAACGTGAGATCATATGCCATGCAAATTAATTTGATAAAATGTGCAATTCGTGATTTATTTGATAAGTTGTTTAAAATTGCATGTTTTAACGTGTTAATCAGTTTTTGAGTATGTGTTCATGTTTCTGTAAATTAACTAACTTGTTTGCATGAACAATTTGCTCTAAAATGATTTACCGTGTTTGTTTAATAATATATATATATGTTATGTGCAAAATGTGATTTAAAGTGTTAATTGTATATGTGTTTCGTGTATATGCAGTATATGTGATATAAATTGCTATAAAATGTTTTAGAAATCTAGAAGTTAATATTTTTGTTAGTTTCTAAAATATTTTGGAATCTGACTAATGTGCTTTTTATATAAAGTTGTTTCTAATTATAATTTAGGAATATGTGTGTTAATTTTGTTAGTTTCCAAAATGTGTTTAATTTTTGATTGGAAATTACCGTGTATGAGTTTAATATAATTGGTATGTGTGATTAATTATTTGTGGAGTAATTTTTGCTACTAACGAGATGTTTGAGTGTTATTATGTTTGTGGTACACGAATTTGAGAAGGAAATCAGGAGATAAAGGAGGAAAATTTAGAGTTTAATTGGACATCAAACCTCCACCCATAAACTCCTACCCTTTCTAAACCTCCACCCAACCTAAACCTCCCCCCATAATCCCCTCCTATATCAGCACCCTTCCCAACCGATTCGTTCTCTCTCAAATCGTCACCCTAATTCCTCATTAAATCTCCTAGAAAACGCTACCCATCACATCCACCGCTTTCTCGACGAATGAAGAGTCATGAAAGCATTCATCACACCTTTTGAAACCAAACGTCGGCTATATCCAAAGAAAACCTTTCACCCTTTTCATCATTAGGACACACGGTTCTAGCACCTTCCTAGGCCTATAAATTAGGACCTGAAGCAAACAAATCTGTGTGGAGATTTCTTTTGTTTGTATCTATTTTTTTTTGCAGGCTTCGATGACTCCAAAGAATCAAGAAAAGAGAAGATCTTCCAGGAGAGTGGCCGAGCAAGCAAGACAAGCGATGCTGAGAGCTCGACGTGCTGCAAATGGAGGACATGAAGTTGGAGACACACCTAGCGATCCTCTCATCCTATTCTCTGAAGAAGAGGAAGGACAACCACCAACCAAGGATTAAGTTCAAAAAGGTCCGAAAGTCTCAGCAGTGCAGCTACGACGTTCAACGCCATCACCACTGTCCTCTCGTCCTCTAACCCGCAGCTTCAAGCGATCTTCTCAACTGTCAATGGAACCCGGATTAGTCTATACTCTGAAATCAAGCTCTCCGTCTCCACCGCATGCTGATCCTGAGACTAATCACGGCGCTGGTCTCTCTGCTGATGAAGCCTGATGTGACCTGATCCAAAAATGTTATCTCTTTCTCTCTCCCTAAGAAGGAGATAAATAATGAAAATGGGATGTTTTTGCTACTGGTTTTGTCTATCTCTATTTTCTCTCTGTCTCTCTCTCCTACAAAATGAAAAATCCCTATGTACATAAAAAGATCAAAAGTTTCGTAGCCAAAAAGACACACAAAAAATATATGAATAAAAATAAAATAAAAAGGAATCAAATTTTTTTTTTATATATTATGGCTACAAAAGGGATAAGAGAAGAAAAGAATTAAGAGGAGAAGTGTCAGTACGAGAAGAAATAAGAGAACAAGTGTCAGAAGAAAGAAGAAGAGATATACCAGTGGAAGTTGCAGTAGAAGTTGCTACTGAGAGTAGACTACAAATCACAGAGGATTATCCAGTGTATTGCCAGTACACCATACCGAGTCTACCATGCCTATCATGGACTCTGTGCTAGAAAATGAAGAATTATTTGCAGACAATTACACGAGAACAGAAGTCCTAGAAGAACAAGTTGGTGATCTCAATCAAGAAGCCGAATCACCTGAAGAAGAAGGGGTGCAACTTATTGATGCAGTTGTTCTCACAGATCCAAATAGAAGTCCATTCGGATCCCCTCAAAACTTTGTGCAGATGAATGATCAAGATGATGGCATATTTTCATCCTTATTTGCCAAAGTAGCCGAATCCAGTGATGTTGTTTGTCAAACAATTGGAGAAAAGTTGGTTGAACAAAATCAAAAGATGGATCAATAACACACGGATACACGAGTCAATCTGAAGGAATTAATGGAGCATCAAAACATTTTGAAGACCCAGATTGACAATGCAGAAAGAATTTTGAAAGGAGAATTGACAAAAGGCTTACTTGAAGTGATTCAGCTCATGAAGAAGGAACGTGAAGCAGCTGAAAAGATTAACAACGAACGTCACTTGAGACAGATCAAGGCGATTCAAGATCAAGAAAGCCGAATCAACAAACTTGAAGCTGAACTCGCAGTTACAACAAACAAGTTGGACAACGTGCAAACCGTTTCCATTGAAACACACAATAGTGTTGAAACTGTGAAGGCAAACCAAGACCGAGACTTTAAGACCCTTGCATTTTTGGTTGATAACGCCAAAAGGGGGGAAGAAATTCTCAATCACTTGGCTTTGCAACAACAAGAATTTATTCTTGGAAGTCAACAACAGCCAGTAGTGTCTACTCAAGGTAGAGGCCGAAGCCGCGGACAATCCTCACAAGGACCATCTCAGATTGGTTTTGCTCAGTTCGCGAATCCTAGTCTTGGTACGAGTACATCGAAGGTTGCTGAACAGCGTGGCTGGTTTGAATGCTCTAAGGGTACCGCCACTCAGACAACAATATGGACTAAGGAAAATCTACCAAGCATGATCAAGAAATGACCTGCAGCCGATCAAGCCCAATGGATCTCGGAGAAGAACAAAGAAGAAGAAGGCAAAAGGAAAAGAACCGAGATGTGGTATGAACTAAGAGATTTCACTGGAAATATGGGCATGAATCTTGGAGAAGAAAGAAGCTTCGAAGAATGTGTCTTATGGTGGGAAAACGGAGTTCTTCCGGGCAACAATATCAAAGAAGCTTATGGACACTACATGGCCGGACAGCTTACAAAGAAATTTCAGAATGCAAAGTTCAAAGATGATTTCTTCAAGCTCAGAGAACATGTCAAGGAAATTTTGAAGAAAGACTCTGGTGTGAAGAAACCCAGAAGGTAATCTGAAAATTCTCTTAAGCTGATATTTTCTATTATCGAACCTCTGTTGCGTTTTTCTCAATATTTTCGAAATATATCAATAATAATTTCCCATGGTCTATTTTGAGTCTTTAATTCTATTTGTTTAATGTAATTAGACTTTCGTGAATTAAAAGACAAGAAATATGTCAAACGCACGACAATATTAAAAATTGATGATGATCAAAATAAAAATAATTCAAGATGCGTTTAGGATCTTGTCTAAAAATTTAATTCACAAGTTTCTTTTGATTGTGTCTAGAAAACCATTGTTAAACTCATCTTGGCTTTGTCAAATAAAATTGAGCAAAAAGATTATTTTTCAAAGACTTAAAGCCAATGACTGAGTATAGGTTTTGGCATTATCAAAAGGGGGGAAATTGTTAGGAATAAAGTGTAATGGTTTTGATATGCCAAATTTGTATTTGTAGATCCCCCAATTTTATTTATAGGTCTAGTAGAGTCTTAGACCATGATCGGGAAATTATTTAAATATGAAAAGAGAAAAACAGAGGAAGATGCATGAAAATAGAATAAGAAGATATAAAGCCTAAAATCAAGAATTTGTCTGGAGAAAATGACAAATTGAAGAAGAAGATGAATGATACAATAATTCACGTCAACGCTACTCAAAGAAGATATCCCAGAAGAATTTTCGTGAAGAAAATTAATACTGGAAGAATGCATGAAATTGACTTGGAGATCAAGCATCTATGGAAAGAAAGGAGTACATCAAATGTGATTGGAGATTTAATCAAAAGCTGTACGAACGAAGTGGATGATGCTTGATATATTATGTGAAATGGCTCAAGTTTGAAACTCACCATCAACAATTTTAGAAGGTAAAATTTGAGAAGCCAAATTAAATTAATCTAATGGAGTTCGGCGTTAGTTTAAGCTTTGGGTGCCGATTACAAGTGAAAATTGGGAGCCAATTGAGGTTGTATTATGGGAATTGAGATGCAATTGCACTACTTGGGAGCCGATTGCTAGGTTGTATTATGGGAATTGAGATGCAATTGCACTACTTGGGAGCCGATTTCATAGCAATTGAAATTGATTATTCAATACAGGAGAAGTCTGGGAGCCAATTTCGAAGTCAAAGTCAACAATTCAAATTGGGAAGCAATTGAAAGCACCAGGAGCAGTTCGAAGTCAAAGTCAACAATTCAAATTGGGAAGCAATTGAAAGCACCAGGAGCAGTTTGGGAGCCAATTGCAAGTCAAAGTCAATTGGGAGCCAATTGCAAGTCAATTGGGAGCCAATTACAATGGAGAAATTCAAATTGGGTGCCAATTACAAGCCAATTGAAATTTCTCCAAATTGGGTGCCAATTACAAGCCAATTGAAATTGGGTGTCAATTACAAAGGAGAAATTCAAATTGGGTGGAAGTTCAAAACCAATTTGAAGTCTGAGAACACCCAGACGTGAGAATGAAGAAGATGAAGATGAATTTACAGTGAAAATATTATCACAAGGAAAAATACTAGTATGTGATTAAATTGATGAATATTTTTAAATTCCAAAGATACAAGTACCACTCCAGAGCTGATCAGAGAAGCCGTTCTACACCCAGATATTCCCACTCAACGTAAAACCAGAGGAAATATCAGATGAAGTTTGGGAGCTCATTTACATGGAGATGAAGATCCATCAAACGGCTAGCTTATCCTTTCCGACATCTTTGCAGAAGATAAGATAAGATCTCTGACAAAAAGATACAAGATTTCAAAAATGAGAGCGTCTCTTTCCAACGGACAGATTCTCATTACCAGCTATAAAATGATGAAGATATGAAGACTTGAAGAGAAGAAGAGTAGTGAACGAAAAAGTGTGAAGAGCAATAGAGCAAGAGCAAAAAATTCGAAACTCATCAAAGAGATCGAATAGAGCAATTAATTAAGCTTGAAAGAGCATAGAGCAAAAATCTCATTTGGTACAGAGCATACCAAAAATCTTCAAGTGAGAAGTGAGAAAAGAAAAAGAACTCAGAGAGCTTCAAAAGAGAAATATTCTGAGAGTTCTTAAACAGAGCAAAACAGAGCAAAAATATCAAGTGCTTTACTTGATATATTCAAAGAGAGAAAACACTAAGAGCTATCAAGAGAAATCATTTCAGAGTGTTTATCTTCATCAAAGAGACCTGCTCATCATTGAAGATCATCTACAGAGTCTCAGAAGTTGGAAGCAAGACAACACTTGTTTTGGAGCAAAACAAGAGAAGGGAGGAAAGTAGCACGGAGCTGTGAAATCCTGGATTGTCACACGGAGCTGTGAGATCCGAAGCAGCAGTGTCGGAGGCACTGGGCGTGATTGGTGTGGGCTTGGTGATCAAAGCACCAGATCACGGGATACGTTTCTACCGGAGTGTGGAAGACGGGGGGAAAGTAACGCGGAGTCGTGAAATCCTGGGATAGTAGCGCGGCGACGTGAAACCCGAAGCAGCAGTGTGGTGTTACTGGGCGTGATTAGTGCGGGCTTTGTGATCAAAGCACTAGATCACGGAAATTCATTGTATCTTGGAACCAAGGAGTGGTAGATATAGTGAATTGCTCTTGGAGATAAGAGCAAGTGGAGTAGGAGGATTACACCACCTCGCGAACCACTATAATTGTCTTGTGTTCTTTACTGCTTTCTTTACTTACCGCTCTTTACATATTCGCTCTGCACGAGATATACTGCTCACACATTCTCACACACACTTTATGTTTATTTATTTCCGCTGTGCACCATACTCTAACAATCTAGTTAAGAGTTTTGGTTTATCTCTGGCTTAGCAATTGTTGTGCTGTGCGAAAAAGTTTGAAAGTCTATTCACCCCCCCCCCCCTCTATACTTTCAACTTACCTCTTTTGGGACCAACATAATCAAATTAAATGGATTATCCAACTGATGAAAGGGACTGACTGATTCAACGATGAAGTCAGTCAGTAAGGCAGATCATTAAGATGTTTATAGAAAGAGATAACGACACAAAGCAACACACAAGATGTTTATCCAGTTCGATACAGTGTGTATCTACGTCTGGAGGACGATCACATAAGCGTCCAATCCACTAAATCATAATCCAATGTACAAAGGTAGAGAAACAATAATCTCACCCAAGTGTCCCACACAAGGTACATACCCAGTCTACACAGGTTTAGTGGATGGTTGAAGATGGAGAGCCATGCATACAGAAGTCCAATGAAATTCCTTCACTTGGAGAGCCAACTCTGATGCAGTCCACTTCAATAACGCTCTTCTTACTTGTTCCCACAACATTGTGATCGTAGCGTCCTTTCGTTTAATCAACAATAATTCTTCTCAAGTTCTTCATCATAATCACCATGAACATGTTGTATTGATAAGAGGCATGATAATCAACGATCTGATCTCATAAAACTGTTTTAGAGTGTTTCTTTCTTCTTGAAAGCGTAACCCTAATTCTTATCGAATAAGAGTACTTATAGTTCCATAGTAAGAACACTCTCCATAGATATATTTGATTGTAGATGGTAGGATAATATTTGAAGAATGTAATCTTAGAGATTCGGTCCATACCTTTCCAAGACAGATACGCTGATCTTCTTTCCAAATTTGTCTTCTTTAAACCGCGTACAACCTTTAAGGAAATAGCTTCCTAAAACAGATCTTCAGTGTCAGTCCCTCTGTTGTCGTATCTGATTGATCAGTCCTCTGTAAAACAAAACCGACACTAAGCTAATCCTATCTTAGTTTGCCATAATAATATTGCCAATTATAAATTGGTGTTTTTTGAGCAATTAAAACACTAACAAACTCCCCCTTTGGCTATTATTTGGTAAAACAACTCGACTACGTATAAAGACACAAACTGAAATAACTAAGACAGGCTAGCATAAAAATCAAACCAAATATCTGATTACAAAGCATAGCGGAAATAAAACACAACATACAAGTCATGCTGGATCAAAACGACAGTCATAAACATTCTTCAAACAAAAAAAGGTTGTGCCATCACAATCAACGCCCAGCCAGGGCCAGAAGGTACACAAAAACACATAAACAGTCCCCCTGAGATCATACTCCCCCTGAGATCATACTCCCCCTTTTTGCCAATGATAGCCAAAGCATGGTCAATCATTAGAGGGAGTCTCACTGTTAGACATCGCATGTTCAGCAGCAGTGGATTCAGACAAGCTTAAACGAAGAAGAACGGTGGCCAATTCAGTACGAGCCCCTGTCAGCTGTTTCGCAATTATGCAGTGAACTGTCTCGAGCTCAGAGACCCTTGCCTTCAACTGAATAGAAAGTTGGAGATCCCTTGCATGCGGCGAATTATCAGTCACTGTATCAGCTTCAGAATTGGAGGGAGCAATCACCGGTGTAACATCACAAATATGGTTTCCAGTCAAAAGACGACGGTCAACAGTGTAGAGGAGAGTCGGACTTATCACCTCAGTAGGCATTGGCTCTAGGCCCTGAGTTGTTAGGACTCCAAAAATCAAATTAGGGAAGGGAAACCTTACCTTCTGTTCACGTGGATGGATCAAGGTGACGATATGATTATAAATCCAGGCCCCCAAATCAAACGTCATCTTTGTTCCAATCCGAAACAAAAGACCTGCGAATTGCTTGCCCACCGTATGGAAATGGGCCGATGGAAGCCAGTTGTGAAGCGCAAGACGATGCAATATGACATATTTGGAGGTGAGCTGAGAGCTCGGTAGATAATCCTTGTCACCAGAAGGCCATGTATCAGTCTGTCTACCAGTTAGGGTCTTGGCCACTGAATCCCAGTCAGTGATTGCTTCTTCGTGCACCGCTGTCAGGCCATAGTATTCATTGATTATGTCAGGGCCGAAGACGTACCATTTACCTCGAATGAAGATTTGCATTGGTGGTGGCCCAGTCAGATTGTCTATCTCTTTATTGAAATTACAGTAGAATTCATACGTGAGGAGCTTCGAGTACGGACAAATAGAGGAGACAATCTTCAGCAAGCCCACTTCACTCAGCAGTGGCAGGATGTCGCAAACTGAATTCATCTGGTTTTCATCAACAGATCGTTGAACAATAAGATCTCTCCTGACCATAGTGGACCATTTACCTTGAGCAGTGGAGGTAACAAACTGAGGCTTGTAAATAGATGTGTCAGTACTTTCAACAAGTTGAACCTCATGAGTGATACTCCGACCTCTGGAACGAGTAGATGGTTTCCCCTTTCTGGTAGAGGATGTGAGAACAATAGCAGGTTGAGCAGCAGCAGGACCTTTTTGCTTAATAGACGACCGTAGTGTCTTGAATACTTGTTAAATTGGAGGATTACCTTCAAGTTCGATAGACTCACTGGACTTTCTTCTCTTCTCAGGCTGATCTACATCAGCATTGTCATCACCCGTCTCAACAACAACCTTCACAGGAACATTCTTTCGTTTTGATCTTCTCGTCTCCTTGGATGGGAAATGAACAGGAGACACAGAGTGACTGGAATCAGGAACATGGGCAGAAGAACTTCCAAGAGATTTGTTACTTCTTTAATTTTGAAGGTGGTGGAATCAGGATGTGCAGTAGCCTCAACAATAGGGGGCTTAAATGCATGAGCTTGGGTGCCATAGACTTCAGCAAGGATCTTTTCATCTTCACTCGAGGACTCAGAAGGATGAATGACACGGTATGGTTCTGGAATGGAGGCAGAGGGTAAACCAGCAAAGTGCCGGATATGTTCAAGACTTTCAGCCAAAGATGTGGAGGTGTAGACTGGGACTCCATCTATTCTTTCAGATTCATGGGTGCTTGAGTGTTTAACAGTCTCAACTTCATCAAGCAAACCAGAGAGATTATCAGAGGGACAGATTTCATGTGGGACATCAACAATCACAAAAGGAGGCAGAGCAACATTATCAGCCGAGTAAACAACCAAGCTTAGATTGTTGGTCTCCTCAGAGGGTTTATCTTTCTCATCAGACATAACATCAACAATTTCCTTCAAAGGCTCAGGCTTCGTAGAGGGGATGCATGAGGGATCATCAGACACAGAGGATTTCACAGATAATAACACATTCACATTATCAGACACAGTAAGCACAACAGACGGAATATCAGCAGATACAAAATCATCAGGTTTATCAGGAGAAATTTCAATAGGAGAATCAGAAGAATTTGACCTGTTACGGAGAATCTCCATTCGGTGTCTAGCTTCATTCTCGGCAGCCTGTAGGTATAGGGGTTGTGCCACTGCTCTTCGATGGGAGATCTCTTCTGACTCAAGAGCCCTTTGTGCAAAATATTGGAGAAACGCCCCGGCTCGATTTCCATCTGAAGGCTCTGGGATAAAGGCTAGGGAAATCTCATCAGTAGCTTCGGAGGCCAACAACAGGAGCTAACTGGTATCATCTTCGGACTAGTCGGCGTAGAACTCTGGATAATCCGACATCACTGTGACCATGATTTCATCACGGAGGAGGGGATCAAGCTTCAACTTCTTCTTCATAGCTAACTGGAGTAGTGTTTTGACATGCTTGGTGGCTGTCTCTTGTGAATGGACCTTTCTCCCAAGCTTGATGATAATGTTACGAACTGCATCCGCCATTGGTATGAAATTTTGGAAAGCGGAGAAAGAAATCCTAGGTAGAAGAGCAGAGAGAAATCAATCGGTGGGCAGAGATATTTTGAACTTCTGTGTTCTTTCAAGTCTGACCCGATACTCAAATATAGACCCAAGGGCGAAGAACCCTAATAAATGCAGCTCGTCAGATTACATGCAGAGCTGATGTGATTGACGCAACGGTATGCCTTCTTTTTAGGCAGGAAACGGATGCAGAGAAGATTTGAAATTTGAAAAAGGCTAATTACTTTATGGTAATATAGGTTAAGATATTCTCTTAACAAAACAGAAGAGAGTTTTAAAAGGAAGTCAAAGCTGGTTATTGACCGGGAAACTTAATACCATATAGTCTTCTTCTGTATAGCTTACTGCCTTATTAATCAATCCTGCAGATTCCAAGAGCAGATCTGAGAATCTCAATCCGATTTGCATCTAGGGGCTTAGTCAGAATATCAGCCAATTGCTTATCTGTTTGAATATACTCTAACTCAATCTCCTTTGATTCTACCAAGTCTCTGATGTAGTGATGTCTTATATCAATATGTTTCGTTCTGGAGTGTTGAGCTGGATTCTTTGAGATATTTATAGCACTGACATTATCACAATAGAGTGTCATAATTCCTTGAGTAAGGCTATAATCCAAAAGCATCTGTTTCATCCATACTAACTGAGTACAACATCCACCAGCAGCTATGTATTCTGCCTCTGCAGTACTTAAAGAAATTGAATTTTGTTTTTTACTCAGCCACGATACCAAGTTATTACCAACAAAGAAACATCCTCCAGAAGTACTCTTTCGGTCATCAATATTTCCTGCCCAGTCAGCATCACAATAAGCAACCAGACTCAGTTCACTGTCCTTGGAGTACCACAACCCATATTGAATTGTTCCTTTTATATATTTCAGAATATGCTTAGTAGCTATCAGATGTGATTCCTTTGGATCAGATTGATACCTTGCACATATTCCAACACTGAACATTATGTCTTGTTGACTAGCCGTCAAGTATAGCAGACATCCTATCAGACTTCGGTAGACTGTGTTATCCACTGATACACCTGTGTCATCTTTAGATACTTTTGTAGAGGTAGAGATTGGTGTCCTGGATGGTTTACATGATTTCAGGTCAAACTTCTTGACTAAATTCTTAGCATACTTTTCTTGTGAGATAAAGTACCCTTCAGGACTTTGCTTAACTTGCAGCCCTAGGAAATATGTCAGTTTACCAACCATGGACAACTCAAATTCTTCCTTCATGACCTTTACTAACTCATCGGTGTATTTTTGTAAAGTAGATCCAAACACAATGTCATCCACATAGATCTGAGCAATGGTGACATGACCTCCAGTGGCTTTTACGAACAATGTTTTGTCGACACTTCCTCGTTTATAACCGTGCTGTAGCAGATACTGTGTCAGTCGTTCATACCATGCTCGTGGGGCTTGTTTAAGACCATAGAGATCTTTTCTGAGCTTGTAGACATGGGATGGATAATCTGGATCTTCAAATCCTTTAGGTTGTGCCATATAGATATCTTCATGCAGATATCCATTTAGAAACGCTGTCTTAACATCCATCTGAAACAGTGTGAATCCCAAAATGCATGCGACTGCCAATAGAATTCTGATTGACTCTAATCTTGCCACAGGTGCAAACGTTTCATCATAGTCAATTCCCTCTATCTGAGTGTATCCCTGTGCCACTAACCGAGCTTTGTTCCTTGCAATATTCCCAGCTTCATCAGTTTTATTTTTGAAGATCCACTTTGTCCCAATTATGTTGACACGATCAGGTCTTGGTACTAGATCCCAAACATGATTTCGGTCAAATTGGTGTAGCTCCTCTTGCATTGCCTTGATCCACAGATCATCTTGTAAAGCTTCTTTAATATTTCTTGGTTCTATCTTTGAGATATAGCAAGCAAATCCAGATATTTCTATCAGATTATTTCTTACTCTGCTCCCGGTCTTCATCCCATCTGTTGGATCACCAATGATGTTATCTAATGGGTGATTTTTCTGAGTTCTGGTAGGTTTGTCTTTACCCGTATCATCAATAAGAATGGTCTCCTGTTCAGAACTTTCTTGATCTTCATCTGAGGATTCTTGTGTTTTGGGCTGACGGTTGTCATCGGCAGTATTCAGTTCACTGATAGGAAGATCTGTCTCTGGATCAGTCACTGTTGTTTCATCGGATTCGTCTGGATTGTCGTCTATAACAACATTTACTGATTCCATTACAGATTGAGTGCTCTTGTTATAGACTCTATAGGCTCGACTGTTTGGAGAGTAGCCAAGAAAGATGCTCTCATCGCTCTTCGGTTCAAACTTCCCTCTTTGTTCCCTATCAATCAGCACATAACACTTAGTCCCAAACACATGAAAGTACTTCAACTTTGGCTTCTTTCCCTTCCAGATCTCATATGGTGTTGTGGTCGTTCCTGGTCTAAGATAGACTTTATTCACTGTATGACAGGCTGTGTGAACTGCTTCAGCCCAGAAGCGCTGTGGCAAGTGAGAAGCATGTAACATAACTCTAGCCATTTCCTACAAGGTCCGATTCTTTCTTTCCTCCACACCATTCTGTTGGGCTGTTCTAGAAGCTAAGAATTCATGTGATATTCCATTCTCGGAGCAGAAATCTGAATATAGAGAGTTTTCAAATTCTTTTCCATGATCACTTCTCAGTCTCTGAATTTTTATTATAGGCTCGTTCTTTTCCTTTTGAACCCTTATGCACAAGGTTCTAAAGGCATTGAAGGCTTTAGATTTTTCTCTTAGGAAGTATACCCAGTTGTACCGAGAGAAATCATCTACACACACAAATATGTATTTCTTTCTGCCAATGCTTTCAGTCTGAGTTGGCCCCATGAAGTCTATGTGAACAAGCTCTAGACATTTCTCAGTAGTGATAACTCTTACGGCTTTCTGAGGAGTCCTTATCTGTTTCCCAATGGCACATGCACCACAAACTCTCTCCCGTTCAATTCTGATCTTAGGTACTCCTCTCACAGCTTCTAGTTTGATCAGTTTATCCATATCTCTGAAGTTTATGTGACCTAGTCGTCTATGCCAGAGTTTTGATTCATCCGATTTTGATAGGTGACAAGCATTTTCGTTTGTCAAAACATAACAGTTGTCTGAGGATCGTGTTCCTTCCATGACTAATTGATCTGCTTTGTCACGGACTCTGCAACAGTTACGATCGAAGCACACATTCCAGTTTTGATCACACAACTGACTGATGCTAATCAGATTTGCTTTCAGACCACTGACTAGCAAAACTTCTTCTAAGTGAGGTAAACCTGGTACATTCAGGGTACCTTTTCCAACTATTTTGCCTTTTTGCCCGTCGCCATATGTAACAAATCCACTGCTAGATTGAATAGCCACAAGGCACTTTATATTTCCAGTCATATGCCTGGAACAACCATTGTCGAAATACCATCTAGCTTCAGTCGTATAAGCACTCAGAACTATAGTGGGATAGCACATAACTTATGACCTTCTGACCCAAACCTGTCTCGTGAACGGTGTAATAGTCTTGTTCTGATATTTTTCTTTTCTTTGATCTCTGTAGAAGGAATAACATTTAGGTCAAGTGTGACCTTTTGTTTGGCAGTAGTGGCAAATGGGAGTGTATTGTCTGACTCTGACAAACTTATTTTTGAACTTTGAGTACTGAGATTGAGGTGCTACTCTGCCAAAGTCAGTATCTACTGTTCGATCATATACCTTCCTTTTTTCATTTTTCTGAACTGGCCGGGATGACTGTCCTCGTTCAAAATTGTGAACTGGTGTAGCAGTTGACATACCCTTTTTGATGAACATAGGTACACTATTCGAAGATTCTCCTCGTTCGAATCCAAGACCCTTTTTATCATTTGGATTTCTACCAGAGTCCAGAATTTTGTCTAACGTTGATGTGGTATCCATCATCTTGATATTCTTCTTCAGATCTTCCAATTCCTTTATCAGTTTTCCTTCTCGAGATCTTATATGTGTGATAAATATCTTCTTTTATGACAAGATCTGTATTTAGTTTCTTTCAGAAGATCATCCCTTTGCTTCAGTTCGTCATTCAGATTTTTATTGACTTTCACTAGTTGTTCCCAGCTTGCAACCAGTTTGGCAAATTCCATTTCAAGTTGAGTATGCCTCTCTCCAAAATCATCTGTTGATGTATAGGATTCTCCATCGGATTCGTTTTCGTCTGACTAATTCTCTGTAGCTGTAAAGAAGGCAACAAAGTTTCCCGCATTGTCATCTAACTGATCATTAGATGCTTTCTCCTCATCATCACTTAGCGTAGCCACAGACATAGCCTTCTTCCTCTTGAAATAAGTTGCACATTCAGCCTGTATGTGTCCAAAGCCTTCACACTCTCTACACTGCACTGACCGGTTGAGGGATCTCCCTATATCTGTGGAACTATTTCTGTTTTGTCTTGTTCGGCCAGTTTGGGATTGATTGTTCTGTGGGAAAGGTGAGGTTTCTGCTTTCTGATATGAGGAGTTGCTGCCTTTGTATTGAGTCCTGGTAGACTGTCCTTGACTCTTTTTGTTAAATCCTTTCAATATTTTCTTAAAATTCTTGGTTAGAAGGGCCAAGGTTTCATCATCTATGTCGTCTATGTCAGATTCTCGATCAGCTTCAGCCACAAAAGCCACTAACTTGCCTTTTCTGTTGACAGCAAGGTCATCATCAGCCAGCACTTCAAGTTCATATGTGTGTAAACTTCCCATAAGTTCTCCTACAGTCTTCTTTTCCCAGCGTGTGTGTTCCTGGATAGCAGTTACTTTCATCTGGAAGCGTTTAGGCAAAGAGCGAAGGATCTTTTTAACTACTCTCTCATTAGTGAATGGTTCACCAGGAATTGAGGCTCTATTCATCAGATTCTGAACCCGACTGTGAAAGACTGAGATAGTTTCCTCTTCGTTCATTCTAAGAGCTTCAAATTCTGACAGCACCATTTGTAGCTTTGACTGCTTGACATCACTGGTGCCCTCAAATCTGGATTCAAGAATTTCCCATAACCTTTTTGCTTCTTTTACCCCCGTGACTAGGGTAAAGACATTCATGCAGGGATCCTACAATAGAGTTCAACGCTTTGTTGTTCAGATCAGAGGCATTCATTTCATCGTCTGTCCAAGTCTCCATGGGCTTTTCCCCAGTGGTTTAATCAGCATTCTGAATAGTCAAGCGACTCCACCCAGATAGGACAGTACGATAAACCCTGTTACCTTGTGCTTGGAGATAGATCTCCATACGAGCCTTCCAGAAAGAGTAGTTGTGACCATCTAGTTCTGGTGATTTCATACTTGCATCCATCCTGAACAAAAACAACTAGCCAACGAACACAGAGGCACTTCCAATAGAAAGAGAACAATGCAAAATAAAATTCCCGTACAGATCAAGTCAGTATGTAGACTTAAAAGCTCTGGTACCACCTGTAATTTTAAACGATGAAGTCAGTCAGTCAGTAAGGCACGTCATTGAGATGTTTACAGTGTGTATCTACGTCTGGGGGACGATCACATAAGCGTCCAATCCACTAAATCATAATCCAATGTACAAAGGTAGAGAAACAATAATCTCACCCAAGTGTCCCACACAAGGTACGTACCCAGTCTACACAGGTTTAGTGGATGGTTGAAGATGGAGAGCCATGCATATAGAAGTCCAATGAAATCCCTTCACTTGGAGAGCCAACTCTGATGCAGTCCACTTCAATAACACTCTTCTCGGTTATTCACACAACAATGTGATCGTAGCGTCCTTTCGTTTAAGCAACAATAATTCTTCTGAAGTTTTTCATCATAATCACCATGAACATGTTGTATTGAGAAGAGACATGATAATCAACGATCTGATCTCATAAAACTGTTTTGGAGTGTTTCTTTCTAATTAAAAGCATAACCCTAATTCTTGTCGAATAAGAGTACTTATAGTTCCATAGTAAGAACACTCTCCATAGCTATCTTTGATTGTAGATGGTAGGACAATATTTGAAGAATGTAATCTTAGAGATTCGGTCCATACCTTTCCAAGACAGATACGCTGATCTTCTTTCCAAATCTGTCTTCTTTAAACCGCGTACAGCATTTAAGGAAACAGCTTCCTAAAACAGATCTTCAGTGTCAGTCCCTCTGTTGTTGTATCTGATTGATCAGTCCTCTGTAAAACAAAACCGACACTAAGCTAATCCTATCTTAGTTTGGCATAATAATATTACCAATTATAAGTTGGGGCTTTTTTAGCAATTAAAACACTAACATTAAATAATTTTAATTTTTTATAACAAAAAATTTAAAATTGAAGTCCTAGTTTCAAAAATTAAAATACAAATTCTACAAATATATATATATATATATATATATATATATATATATATATATATATATATATATATATATATATATATATATATATATATATACACACACACACATAGGGAAGGGATCAGGTGCATTTGTGGCTTCCCGTGCGGTTGTGCGGTGGATTAATGTGCGTGAGGTTTATACTTAATGTGCGTGAGATTTATACTCAATGTGCCTGAGATTTGTACTTAATGTGCGTCATGTTAATATGCATGAGTTTTGTACTTAATGTGCCTGAGTATTGTGTTTAATGGGCGTGAGATTTGTGCTTAATGTGCGTGAGTATTTCAGAATTACGAGCTCAGAAGGAAGTAGAACAGAAACTCACGCACATTAACGCCCAAGCTTGTTGTTACTTCTTCCTTCGACTTGGCCATGGATTCTGGATTATCAGCTACCTCAGTGCAGTTGAATGTTTATATAGATGACGCACGCACAGTAAAATTTGCACAACAGCTAAGTGTGGATTTCTGTTGTATTATTCCCATAATTCTTAACCACCATAGCCCGCCTCCGCATCATCATCATCAGGGAAGGGGCAATGGCTACTGGGGATGGGGAAGAAGCTGACATCAATATTTTCTACTGCATTTTACACATTCACGCACATTAAGTACAAATCTCACGCACATTAAGCATAACACTCATGTACATTGAGTACAAATCTCACGCACATTAATCCACGGCACATCCGCACGGGAAGCATTCATCCGCACGGGATATATATATATATATATATATATATATATAGGAAAAAGTTCAAATGCGGCGATGTCCTTAGGTGCGGCAGTGCGACGGAATTTAAGGACATCATCGCACTTGAACCTTACTCTATATATACTCTTGGAATTGAAACTCGTTGATTAACTCTTAATAATAATAATATTATTATTTTACTTGGATCTATTAGTCTTGGAAACTCGTTGATTAACTCTTATTAATATTATTATTATTATTATAAAATCCAGCGCACTAAGTGGTAGGGGACTAACCAAATGATTTGCTCCATTCACACAGGTGGGGATCAAACCCCCAACCTCATGCTTAAGGGACGATGTGCTGAACCACCACACCAACCATGTTGGTTGGTGTCCATTAATTCATTGGATGTAAAGGAAAATACTACTTATATTTCCAAATTCTACTCCCAAACTTTTACTCCTCACAAAATTTTGATATTGACATTTTTCATGGGACCCACAAGATGAAGATAACTAATCATTCATTGCCACATCAAGGAGTAAAAGTGAAGGAGTAGAAATAGAGAATCCAAGTAGTAGAACTCGATGAAAATTTTAATATAAATGGGAAAGTACTACTTGTACTACCAAATTCTACTCCCAGCTTTTATTCAATCTCACATATCATTGATGTAGATAACTTTTCCTGGACCCACAAGATGAAAATCTCATATCCATGCTTGCCACTAGGGGTGGGCATTTCGGTATTCAGTTCGATTTTTTCAGTTTCGGTTCGATTTTGGTTTGTTTGGTTTTTAAAAAATGAAACTATTCGATTTAACATTTTAGTTCGGTTCGATTTGAAAAAGTTAAGTTTCTATTCGGAATTGGTTCGGTTCGATTTAGAAACCACAATTCCCAATATTTTTAGTGTTTTAGCGCAAATAATTAAATAATTATTAATTTTTAGGGTGAATCAACGATTTGGTTCCTCAATTATTAGAGACTTGTCAATGTAGCCCCTCAGTCGCGTATTCATCGATTTAGTCCCCGAAAATACTTGTTTTTCATCGATTAAGTCCCTTCGGTCGTTTTCCGTCAATAAGCCGGCGATAGCTCCAATTTGCCATGGGAAATTTAGTCATTTCCTGTCTTTAGTCGCCACCGCTCTCCACTGTTGCGCCACCATTCTCATCCCACCTTCAAAATTCTCCGCCCTCCGTCAGATTCATATACAAGTGTGTGTATGCGTGTAGATAATGATGTATATATACACACACAGATGCGAGCGTGGCTGCCTATGTGTGTATCTATATAAATAAATAAGACAAGTAAAATTAGGGATTCTCATCTTACAGAAGAATACACATTTATTTAAATGTGTCTGTAGCTTACCTTTGAGAAATGAGAATGAATTAGAAGCTTTGATTTGTTTCTTGCTCTTGAAAAAAGTAGTAGCAGAACTGGTCTTGTTCTTGAGAGAGGAGAAAATAAAAAAAAAATGGTTAAAGTCTCAAAGATGGGCTTTAGAGAGAGGAATAATAACAAGCCAGTAGTTCGGGTTGTGAGAGAGAGAGAGTGAGAGAGAAGGAAAGAGTGCTAGAGAAGAGGGAAAAAGAAAGCTTTTTTTCCCCTTATATTGCTTTCTTTCCATCGCTTGGCATTTTCTTGAATGGAAAGGCCAATGTTTGAAAAGCTTTTCCTTTTTCAGCAATCCCTTTTTTCCGGCAAAGAGTAAAATGCAATTAAGGCTCGAATCAGGGCTCAGGTCGTGGGGTTTCGGCTCTGGACCACCGTGCACGGTGGCTCATTTCTTGGTGAGCTAATAAGTTCAGGGTTGTTCAACACCAGAAAACCACCAATCCTACCGCTAATATAAGCTCACATTTAAAACCACTTCCACCCTTAATCCTCCAACTCGTCATGGTGGTGCTCCAATGCCTTTGAATTTGCTCCAATGGCTATGATTTTGCTCGGATTTGGTGGATTTTGGATTAGGGTTTAGCACATTTAGGGCTGCGATTTTGGTTCGACACTTACCAAATTCAACACTGGTAAGAAGAGACTAAGAGACTAAGAGACTGTGACACCCAATCCATGGATTAATTGAGTAATTAATCCTATTTTATTTGAAAATCCACATTCAATCCATGGATTAATTGAGTAATTAATCCTATTTTATTTGAAGAATTAATTCCTAAAATCCTGATTTTAAGTACTCGAGGACTAGTATTTGACTAGTCAACTTCAAAGCTATGTTGTACCTTGAGCTTTGAGGGAAGTTCCCTTGTTCCTTACACTTTCTAAAGGTTAGTAAGGGTATCCTTGACTTTTCACCAAGAGTTAGTATTGTAACCTAACCTAGAAGACTTCTTCATTTCATTCCTTACATTTCCTAGAAATTAGCTCTACCTTCTCTCTAGAAAGGTGAGTTGCTTATTCTCCAAGCTAAGTTGAGACCCTCGTCAAGATTCCAAGATTTGCTACCAAGATTCAACCTTTCACCTATTTGGGCATCTAGGAGGGTAAGATCTAATTCCACCTTGTGTTTTTGGTTTCATCTTAGTTTTCTTTTTCTTAAAGGTAGGATCTTTATGATCTTTTGGTTTAATCTTGAAGTGGGTTTGGAAAGTAAGCCTTCTGGGGAGCTTGTTGAGGTGTAAAGTGAAGTCTTTTGGTCTACAAGAGGTAACCCATGCTCTACAATACCTATTTTGCTTACCTATATGTGATTTCTTGGATTCTACATGTGTTTTGCTATGAAATGTGAGGGTTTATGCATTTGTCTTGTGATATTGCATATCTAGAGCTTGTGTTTAGGGTTCCTTTGTGCCATTGCTTGGCATTTTCCATGGTTCAAGTCATTTTGATGTATTGGGTGAGATTTGGCATGTTTTGGACTTGAATTTGTGTTTGGAGAAGAAAATCCGCGAAGGGATTTGTTGTGGTACAGGATTGTACCCGCGGGCGGAACGGCGGGCGGGGCACCACCTGCCGGCCTACCCGCGGGTACATGGCCTTGTGGGAAGGTGTTCCCGCGGGCGGAACCACGGGTGGGGCACTACCCGTGGGTCCACCCGAGGGTGCATGGTGGTGTTTGATTGGGATTTGTTCCCCGTGATTCTTTTGACTCGGTATTTGGTCTTTTGACTTCCCGATGTTCTTTTGTGAAACTATTTGAGTGTCTTCTTGATGTTTCGTATGTCTAGAACCATATGGTAGGATTCCATGTAAGGCTTTGGTGTCTTGAATCGTGCTAAGTGTTCAACATTGTGTTTCGTTGAACCGTGGTGAGTCTTGTGTGTTCTTCGGAACTACCTTTAGTTTACCAGTTTGATAAGCATGCTAGTTCGGTGTTTAAATGCTAGCGTGTGTGTTGTTTGTACCTTCCGTTTGGTTGATGATAACTTGTGTTATTCATCGTTGTTGTTGGGGCTGTTAACCAATCCCCTGATTGAGTACGTTTCATACCTTCGTTGTAATCCGTTGATTGATTCCTGTTGAGGTGTGGTGTGTGTGGCTTTACCTGGATTGCACGATTATTGGTATGGGACACTAGTCACCAAGGTATTGCAGCGGTCCTCGTGGTGGCCGTGACGTGATTATGGAGTTGTGGCCTTTGTGTAAGGTTCACGTTTATGGGGGATAACATGTGTTATCCGGGCATGTGTGCCATGTGTGTACGGTACCTTGTGTACTATGAATCGGTGGTCTCGTTGGTGGTCGTTGGTGGGGGACGATGGTCCCGGGGGAATAAGGTTGGACTTGGTTGTACGGGGGTCCTGGAGGTAATGGTTGGAAGAAGATATAAGGTTGGGGGTAGCCATAAGGTTGGAACAGGGCATAAGGAAGGCATATCAACTCGTGATGGGTGATGTCACGAAGGCTTGTGTAGCCATTGTTGTGAGTTCTCTTTCTTGTGACGTGTGTAGTCACAAGGGCATGTGTTGCCATCGGTCTTGTCTTTATCCTTTGTGTTGTGGTTATCCTTTGTGGTTTGGGATGTGTTCCCGTGTTATCTTTGTGAGTGTTGAGTATTGTGTTGACTGTTGATCTTGGTTTTTGACTTATATACTTATGTATTCCGTTTCGAAAATGGCTTTACAACTTATATCTATCTATGTATGATATTTCACATGTATTGGTGGGTTACCAGCATTATTCGCTGACCGGGCGTCGTCCCATGTTTATCTTTGTGATCTTTCAGGTGATGTTTAGACGAGCGCGATGTCTAGTGCCTGGTAGTTTAGTGCCTTTCCCTTGCTTTTGGCCTGTGAGCCGATGTAGTGATAGACTTATGGATTTTGGGATAGTTGTGTACACAATGCAGATTTGACCGCCGTAGCGTTTATCATTGTTGGTAAACGTGGCATAACAACCCTGTTCGGATTTGCTTTTATCCAGTTACCTTTTTATCTTCCACTGTGCTAGTGTTTTGTTGTGTTATCTGCATGTGTTAAGGCTGTTGTTTTAGCTTATTTTAGAGGGGTGTTACAGAGACTAAATACAGGAAATGACTAAATTGCCCATGGAAAATCGGAGCTATCATCGGCTTATTGATGGAAAACGGCCGGAGGGACTGAATCGACGAAAACCAATTATTTTCGGGGACCAAATCGATGAATACGCGATTGAGTGACTACATTGACAAGTCGCTAATAACTGAGGGACCAAATCGTTGATTCACCCTTTATTTTTACTAATAATTTAGGATTAAAAATCCATTCTGCATCCATTGAGTTCAATCAAACTCATTTAATGAGATTATAACATCTTACAAAAAAAATTAGAGAACCCATATGGGCGAAGATCGAGTACTTTTATAATTTATTTATATAGTCTAGGAAACTTTTTTGTTCAGATCCAAATCAGCTACCAAAATCATAAATAACTGAAATATAAAAAGGAAGAAGGAAATCACCCAAATGAAAGAGCACGTGACCATAACCATGAAGAAAAGTGTTCCATTCCTATATGTAATATTTTCACTTTGAGTGTCATAAAATGGTTCTAGAGATTGACTTCATATATCAATTCCCAGACTCAACAATAAAGTCATATTTCACACATATACAATTTGAGTTCCAATTTTATTGATGCATTAATTATGCTGAATGCCTAAATTTAACTAAGGAGAAAGGCTCATATACATATGCAAGAATATAAACTTAGGCGAGGGCGGCATGTGGGGATTGTTCAATTGCAGGTTTGCAGGCGAGGCAAGAGCGCCGGAGCAGATGAGCGGTGCTCGTCTGATGATTCAGAATTTCTATTAATTAGATATTTGGATTTACTTTTTTTTTTTTTTTTTTTTTTTTTTTTTTATTATTATTATTATTATTATTATTATTATTATTATTATTAAACAAAACCGTATTCGGTTCGGTTCAAATTTTTACCGAACTAATCGGTATACCAGTATCCATTACCGTTCGGTTCGGTTCGATGCGATTCGGTTCAGTTTAAAAAAATCGAACCAAATTGTCTACCCTACTTGACACATCATGGAATATAATTGATGGAGTAGAATTTGGAAATCCCAATAGTAGAACTCATATGGCCACAATGCCACATGCACCATGGCGCGCCACATTGGATCGGGTCTGCTCGGAATCGTTATATGTGACTGCATGCATATGTCGCACAAGTCATTGTAGTAAATTAATTCTCTCCTCAATGGCTCTAAAGGTGACCCTCGAAACTCTCCCATGCAGAAAGAACTCGAAGATATCTTTCAAGGTCTGAAGTTAGAGATATTTCCAGGGCCCTAGACAAATTTTCTGAATTCACCACATTAACATTAGAGGAAACAAAAAAGTTGAAATTTTAGGAAACTTACCTTTTGTCCAGAGCATTTGCAAAACTTATATAATAGCTAAAAATGTATAAAACAGATATAAGCAATTTTAGCCTCAGTGGAGGTGTTGACTCTTTGTGCTTCATTAGGTTGAGAAAGTAGGTTTGAACAGATACTACAATGTAATAGACCTCAGTAGCATTCAAAAAAAAAAAAAAAAAAAAAAAAAAAGCAATTTTAGCAAAAAAGTCATCCAAAAAAAGAAAAAAAAACCATTCCAAAATCTGAAGAACTGCCACCTATTTTAGAACAAATAGAGTCAAGATTGTTTGATAGCTCTACCTAAAGATTATAAAAGCTTTGAAAATAAGTAATACATTCAATTGATCGAAATTTAAACAAGGAATCAAAATGATCTACAAATTAATTAAAGCAGAAAATTGATTCAACCTACTGTCATCCTTAGCTTCTAAGTGCAAAGTTTTTGCTATGGTAATGTTGTTATCAAAGAGAAGAATTGGGAAAAAGGAGAATCTGCAATCTGTATGTATGTTATGAAAGAGATTGCCATCTTTATACTTTTTGCTATCGTAATGTGCAGATTCCGATCCCGTCTCAGGAAAACACATAATACAACCTGTTATCAGCAGCAGCAAACAAGCAAAGCTCGTCTTGGGGATGCACAATGAGAGGGAGAGAGAGGGAGATGAGGTGATGAACACACTCGAATTATACTGGAAAGGAAGAAGAGGGGGTTCTATTCATCACAAACGAAATGTGCTATGTGCATTCATTCGAACATTCTGAGAGAGATTGTATTGAAAAGAAGAAGAAGAAGAGTTTACAAGAAGGAGAAAACGAGGCTTAAGTATGAGGCCTCACCTGAAGCTAACAGACTAACAGCTTTGTTAACTAACTATGGGAAATTACAAATAAGCCCTTGCTAGAAACTATTAATGATCAACCACTTCAATAACTGCCAACTGCTGAGTCTTCTTAGTGACTTGAAACTTGACTAAACCAAAGCTATGCTTCATCACCCCCCCCCCCCCCCCCCCCCCCCCAAGCTGGAGAGTGAAGGTCCTGAAGTCCCAGCTTAAAATGGAAAACCTCAAAGAGGGTAACTGGTAGATCCTTAGTGAGGCCATCAGCAATTTGTTTGTGAGAAGGAATATGCATCAATTTAATCACTCCTTCATGCACCTTGTGCCTAACAACATGGCAATCAATTTCAATATGTTTAGTACGTTCATGGAAAACATGATTCTCCCCAATGGCCACTGCAGACTTATTATCACATAATAGAGGTATGATTGTGCTTCTATTGACCTTCAAATCTACTAAGAGGTAAAGAAGCCATTGAATTTCACACACAGTGGTAGCTAAGGCCCTGTACTCTGCTTCAGAAGATAACCTGGATATGGTAGCTTGTTTCTTTGTCTTCTAAGAAATGAGAGAGTCCACAAGGAAAACACAGAAACCTGTTATGGACTTTCTTGTCTCAGCACAAGTAGCCCAGTTTGAGTCACAAAAACTTTGCAATTTCAGCTCAGAGTTAGAGGAGTAATACAGACCCTTTCCAGGTGAACCTTTTAGGTATCTTATCACTCTATGTGCTGCAATCAAATGAGTGTCTCTTGGCTTATCCACATATTGACTAAGATACTGCACAGAATAAGATATGCCAGGCCTTGTATTTGTAAGGTACATTAGCTTTCCAACTAACCTTCTATAGGATTCTCGATTGTCAATCAAAATTCCTCCAGAACTTGTGAGTTTTGATCCTGGTGTGCAAGGTGTTTTTGCTGGCTTGGCATCCAGAAAGCCACTCTCTTTCAGTATCTCTAGAGTGTACTTCCTTTGGCAAAGATTAATGCCATTGTAAGTTCTAAGAGCCTCAATCCCCAAGAAGTAGTTAAGATTCCAAAGATCCTTTATCTTGTAGAGAGTATTCAGCATGCCTTTAATCCTTCTTATCTCAGCAGAGTCTGTGTAACACCCCCTAATTCCATGCTATTTAAAGCCTTAAAACATACAGATATCTAAACCAAAACATCAAACACAGCGGAAGACTGAAAGAGGAAATATATAAAATAGAAGAAACAGGGTGTTATGCCACGCTCACCCAAAGGTGAACGCACAGGCTACATCTGCATTGTTTAACATCTAAACCAACATAACAGAGTACTAAGTCTCAATTGGCTCACAGGCCATAGACATAAGAGGTGAGCTACACTAGCTGGCACTAAACCGCGCACTCGTCTAAGCATCACCTGAAAGAATCATATAAAACATGGGATGACGTCCGGTCAGCGAATAATGCTGGTAACCCACCAATACATGTGAAATATCATACATAGATAAGGTATAAGTTTGTAAAGCCATTTTCGAAACGGAATACATATATATAAGTCCAAAACCAAGAGTAATAGTCAACACAAGACTCAAAAACTCTCAACAAGAACACGGGAACACATCCCAAGACTACAAAGAACAACAACGACTCACAAGAAGTCTCAAGGTATAATCTATCATCACACAATAGATTAACACCCGACATGCATAACTCAAAGGAATAAAGACACAACAAATGGAAACACATGCCAAGGCAACACATGCATTTGTGACTACACACGTCACAAGAAGAGAACTCACAACAACGGCTACACAAGCCCTCGTGACATCACACATCACGAGTTGATATGCCTTCCTTATGCCCGGTTCTAACCTTATGGCTACCCCCAACCTTATATCTAGTTCCAACCTTTACCTTCAAGACCCCTGTACACCAAGTCCAACCTTATTCCCCCAGGAACCGTCGTTCCCCCTCCAACATAACCACCGATTTCATAGTACACGAGGGTACCGATCGCACATGGCAACACATGCCCTGGATAACACATGTTATCCTAGAAATAAACACGTGAACCTTACACAAAGGCCACAAACTCCATAATCACGTCATGGCACCACGAGGACCACTGCAATACCTTGGTAACTAGTGTCCCATAGCACTAATCGTGCAATCCAGGTAAAGCCACACACACATCACACGACAACAGGAATCAATCAACGGATCACAATGAAGATATGAAACCATACTCAATCAAGGAGTAGATCACAGTCCAACAACAACAACGATGAATAACACAAGTCATCATCAACCAATAGGAAGGTACAAACAACACACACGCTAGCATTTAAACACCGAACTAGCTTGCTTATCAAACGGGTAAACCAAATGTTAAACACTTAGCACGATTCAAGACACCAAAACCTACATGGATACCTACCACATAGTTCTAGACATACGAAACATCAAGAAGACACTCAAATAGTTCCACAAAAGAACATCGGGAAGTCAAAAGACCAAATACCGAGTCAAAAGAATCACGGGGAACAAATCCCCCAACAACCATACATTGTACCCCGCGGGTGGACCCATGGGTAGGCCCCTACCCGTGGTTCTACCCGCGGGTACCAACACCCACAAGCCACGTTCCCGCGGGTACGCACCTGTGCCCAAAATAATCCCTTCGGGGATTTTCAACACCAAGCTCAAATTCAAGTCCAAAACATGCCAAATCTCACCAAATGCAACAAAATGACTTGAATCAAAGGAATAGCCAAGCAATGGCATACATGAACCCTAATAACAAGCTCTAGATATGCATTTTCACAAGACAATGCATAAACACTCACATTTCATAGCAAAACACATGTAGAATCCAAGAAATCATCACATAGGTAAGAAAAATAGATTTTGTAGAGCATGTGTTACCTCTTGTAGACAAAAACCTTCTCTTAACACCTCACCAAGCTCCTAACAAAGCTCACATTCCAAACCCACTTCAAGAACACACCAAAAGATCATAAAGATTCTATCTTTAAGAAAAGACACCTAAGAAAACA
This sequence comes from Ipomoea nil, assembly GCF_001879475.1. Classification (NCBI taxonomy): domain Eukaryota; kingdom Viridiplantae; phylum Streptophyta; class Magnoliopsida; order Solanales; family Convolvulaceae; genus Ipomoea; species Ipomoea nil. The sequence continues at coordinate 2,612,700 of NW_017619484.1, forward strand.
CTAAAAACACAAGATGAACATGGATCTTACCCTCCTAGATGCCCAAATGTATGAAAGGTAGAATCTTGGAGACAACTCTTGAGGTTTTGACAAAGCTTCAACTTGGCTTGGAAGAAAAGCTATCTACCTTTTTAGAGAGAAGGTGGAGCTAGAATTTGGAAAGTGTAAGGAGAGAAATGAGGGTGTTCTTACTAGGTTAGCTTACAATACTAACACAAGGTGAAAAGTCAAGAATACCCTTACTAACATGAAGAGGTGTAAGGGAACAAGGGAACTCCTTACAAAGCTCAAGGTACAACTTTGACTTTAGAGTTGACTAGTGAATTACTAGTCCCCGACTATTGAATTTTCAAGAATTTAAGGAATTAAATTACGAATTGACTACTGAATTACTAGGACTATGTGGTCTAATGGTACCAGGGTTGGACTTCCATTTGGAAGGTTGTAAGTTTGAGCCTCGATAGAGGCGTTATTAGCTCTTTGTGTTTCAGTAGGTTGAGAAAGTATATGAACAGATATTACAATGTAATAGAGCTAGTAGCATTCAAAAAAAATTAGGATTATCCCTTAATTGAATTTGGATCAGCCAAGGATTGCTTGAAACCATCTCCATCTCCTTGCAAGGAATTATTCATTTGTGACTTTGGAGTTCCACTGTCTATTGGCTTGCCTTAGACCAGAGATTTTAATAACTTGCAGACCTGATTAGGCTTACCATTCTAAAAGCCTGGGGGTAGGTCCATATAGACCTCCTCATCCAAATCACCATGCAAAAAGGCATTGTTTTATATCAAGTTGTTGAATATCCCATCCCTTGGCAACTACTATGGCCAGAAAGGTCTTGATGGTGGTCATCCTGGCCACTGGGGAAAATGTTTCCATGTAATCCACCCCCATTTGTTGTGTATAGCCTTTTGCAACTAGCCTGGCCTTATACCTTTCCACTGTCCCATCTGCCCTGTGCTTCACCTTATACACCCATCTACAGCCTATAGCTGTTTTTCCTTTGGGTAACTCAGTCAAAATCCAAGTGTTAGTCTGATTCAAAGCATCTATTTCAGCCTGCATAGCTTTCTTCCATTCATCACTTTGAATGGCTTCATGATAGGATTGTGGCTCACTAATTGATGTAACAGACAAAATATATGTCCTATGTTCAGGAGACAAATTTTCATGAGTAATAAAATTCTCTATAGGATGGGGAGAACATCTTTTACCAGTCCTTTCTCCTATCATCAGCTGGCAATAATAGTCATTGAGCCTGTGAGGAACAGCCCTTGACCTTGTGGACCTTCTAGGCTGTTGTTGATTGTCATGACGCTCTGGGGAGTGAGTGTTATCAGTTGAAATTGAGGCCTCCTCACCATTTGATTCACCCATACCACTGGAAAAGCAAGGCATCTGAGCCAGTATCTCTTTCAGGGCTATTTCCACTTCTGGAGTCAGGAGAGTGAACATTTTCTGTCATGCACTCATCATCTATGGGGCTCCTTGTGTGTTCCAGAGAAGTGGGCATGGCTTGTTCTTCAATTGAGACAGGAATAAGAGGCAAAGTAGGATTACAAAGTTCACTTGCAGGAGTGGGTGCATGTGGACAATCTTGGTCTTTAAAAGGGAAAGCCTGCTCATAGAACTTCACATCTCTGGAAACAAAAATAAGTTTGTCAGCAAGATCATACAACATATACCCCTTTTTATCAGCTGGATAGCCTATAAAGATGGCCTTTCTAGCTCTAGGCCCCATCTTATTTCTTCCTTGAGAAATGGTAGTAGCAAAACATAAACACCCAAAGGTTCTGAGCTGTGTGTAATCCATTTCATTCCCAGTCATCAATTTCAAGGGATAGCTTCCATCAAGAACATCTGTGGGGAGTCTGTTTATAAGATAGGAGGCATGCAACACACAATGCCCCCAAAACTCCAGGGGCAGACCTGATTGGAACCTCAATGACCTGGCTATCTTCAGTATATGCTGATGTTTTCTCTCCACAAACCCATTTTGTTGAAGAGTATAGACACAAGATTTTTGATGCACCATCCCCTTTTCATCATAGAAGGCATCCATTATGAATTCAGTCCCATTGTCAGTCCTTACTGTTTTAATCTTGGCAGAAAATTGTGTAGAAACATAGTTATAGAATCTTTGAAAAGAAGACTTGACTTGTGACTTATTTCTCAACATATACAACCAGGTGAACCTACTGTAATCATCAACAATGCTTAGAAAGTAGTGTTCACCCTCAAGAGTAGCAACAGGGAAAGGACCCCACACACATCCATATGGATTAGTTCAAAACTTTGCTGAGCTCTAGTTGTGCTAACAGGAAATGCAGGCCTCTTGTGTTTAGCTAAGTGACAAACATCACATTTAAAAATACATTGTTTCTGTAACTGCAAGGAATCAGATTTAATTCCATTCAAAAGAGAGATTTTATTAATGGGATAGTGCCCCAGTCTATTGTGCCACAACTGTATTGTCAAACTATTACATTGATAGCTACTCTTATCTAAGGATTGAAACTGCTTCTTCATATGGGGAGTCTGAACCAAGTACAATCCATTTCTTTCCTTAGAAAAACCACCCATGGTTCCAAGAGGCCCCTGAATTGCACAATAATCAGCATCCATCACAAGCCTACATCCTGACTGTTTGGCCAATCTACTGACAGATATGATATTGAAGGTAAAGGAAAGAATATACAGAACATTTTCTAATAGCAGTCCCTTATCAAGTTTAACATGCCCCCTGTGTGTGACACTTACAACTTCACCATTTGGCAATTTAACAGAAATTCCATTAATCTTGCAGCATTTATCAAAATATTGTAAAGAGCATGTAATATGGTCTGTGGCCCCCGAGTCTAATATCCAAACTGTATGAGTGTTTAGAGCAGCATTAATAGAAACATCAGGAATAAAGGTACCTTTAGTGTGGACTTCCATGTTCTCTCCAAATCCAGGTATGGCTCCAGATTGAGCAACTGCTAGCTGCATTAGTTGAACCATGGCTTTGGTTCTGCAAAATGGTGAGCAACTTCTGAAACTGGTCAGTAGACAACCCAGTATCAGATATTTGATTCACAGATGAGCCTGATGATTGTTGGAAGTCTTGAGGTTGCCTACTCCTGGACTTAAAACCTGGTACCCATCCAGGGGGGTAACCATTCTTTTTGTAACACTTCTCTATAGTGTGTCCACTCATCCCACAATAAGTGCACTTGGGGACATTCTTTCCACTATTGTTAGAGAATTTCTTCTTGTTGTTAAAGGCCACTGTTGCCATTTGGGACTGATCTTCATCTAACTGAGTTTGAGTGCCTTGAATGGCATTGGACTAGATAAAATCATTGGACCATTGAATAAAGGCTCCTTTGGTTTTTCTCTCATCCTTCAATGTCATATTTAAGACTTTTTCCATATCTGTAATTGTATCCATTACAAGAACTCCAGATTTGATTGTCTCATACTCTTCATTTAAACCCTCCAAGAATCGGATTATTTGATCATCTTCTCTCTGCTTCTGCATCCTAGTCATCAAGGTACAAGAACAACTAGGAATACACTCACAGAGCAATAAGGGCCTTAAAGCATTCAATTGTTGCCATAGGGCATTACTCTTGGTAAAATACTCGTTCACAGACATTCTTCCTTGGACATTCTTAAAAATTTCATTTTGAATATCAGAAATCATATGAGGGTCGGATTGGGAATACCTCTTTCGCAATGCATCCCATATGTCTGTGGCTTTATCGAAGTACAAGATGCTCTCTGCAATACTAGGGCTCACGGATCTCAGGATCCAAGAACAGACTATTCGATTGCATCTCCTCCAGGTCCCAATTCTAGGATCGATTTCGTCTGGAATTGGTGCTGCCCCGTTAACAAAAAAGAACTTGTTCTTGACCTCCAACGCGATTCTCATCGCTCTACTCCAAGAGGCATAATTGATTTCAATGAGGGGGGGGGGGGGGGGGGAACCAAGACTGAGGTTGGGATTTTCTATAACATGCAGGTAAAAGGGGTCATCGAACTCATCGACGCGCTAGTTCTGAGGATTCTGAATCGGAATTTGACTAGAAGTGTCTCCGGCGTGTGTTGTCTGCCGGGATTGCCATTATCTTCGGATTCCATAACCACTGCCGCAGCGTAGCTCCTCGACCGCTCTGATACCATGATGAACACACTCGAATTATACTGGAAAGGAAGAAAAGGGGGTTCTATCCACCACAAACGAAATGTGCTCTGCGCATTCATTCGAACATTTTGAGAGAGATTGTATTGAAAAGAAGACCAGGACTATGTGGTCCAATGGTACCCGGGTTGGACTTTCATTTGGGAGATTGTGAGTTCGAGCCTCAATGGAGGCGTTATTAGCTCTTTGTGTTTCAGTAGGTTGAGAAAGTATATGAACAGATACTACATTGTAATAGAGCTAGTAGCATTCAAAAAAAAAAAAGTATTGAAAAGAAGAAGAAGAACAAGAGTTTACAAGAAAGAGAAAACGAGGCTTAAGTATGAGGCCTCACTTGAAGCTAACAGACTAACAGCTTTGTTAACTAACTATGGGAAATAACAAATAAGCCCTTGCTAGAAACTGTTAATGATCAACCACTTTAATAACTGCCAACTGCTGAGTCTTCTTAGTGACTTGAAACTTGACTAAACCAAAGCTATGCTTCATCATGAGGTAGTATATATTTCCAACCAACCATTTGCCCGCAACAACAACAAAATATATCTGATCAGCTACAATATGCATTCTGAGATCATTGGCCTCTCCTCGATCAGGGTCGGAGGTCCAACAGTACAGTGACATGACGTTCACTTTGAGTGGCCAGCAATAGACATAAAAGAATTGAATGTTAAGCGGGGTGGAACATCTCTAATTATAGTCCACAAAAAGGGAGTTATTAATCACATCGCTTGTTTAAACATTCCACAACAGGCACAATATCATAATAAGGATCATATCGGAGTAACAAGCATCATAATGCAGTATATCGAGTTAAAGGAAATCTACCATATGAAGAACAAAATTAATTTTGGTCCTACAAGTATTCATCCGAGATAAAAGCATAATGGAATGGCGTTGTAATGAATGACTTGATGAGCCTAACGGCGAAATGGTAGAAGTCCTTACATAAAATGATCATACCTGAGATCAATCCCCCTTAATGACCCATTTTTTACAAGTCAAGAATTCAGACAAGGAGCACGATGTTTTTTTTTTTTTAAAAAAAAAAAGAGTAAGATGTGCCAAAGGAGCACAATGTCTGAAAGGAGCACGATGCAAAAGGAGTACAATGTCTGAAAAGAGCACGATGTCTGAAAGGAGCACAATGTTCCAAAGGAGCACAATGTTCCAAAGGAGCACAATGTTCCAAAAGGAGCACGATGTGTCTCAAGGAGCACAATGTGACCTAATCAGAAAAGCACAATGTTCAAGTCAAACAAGCAAGAAGTGCCGAAGTCAAACAAGCACAATATTCCAAAGGAGCACAATGTGTCTTCTGAAAAGCAAAATGTGGCAAAGAAGCAAGATGATCAGAAAATGGATAAATTCGAAGGAATTTATTTTGAATCAACCCACATGCCACAAGAATCCAAAATTGACAATAATAATAATATTTTAAAGAAATCACTTGAAAAACAAGTTGAGATAAAATATTATCTTGTCAGGGACAATCAAATCATATTGAAGATCTACCATTGTCAACAATATCAGGCTATGAAGATTCAAAATTCAAATATCAAATTATCCCACTCCAACGGATATATTTGGTTATCTATAAAAAGGCCATGAAGACTTGAAGAAAGAAGAGAGGTGAATACACACGAGATACGAAGTGAACAAGTGCAAGTGCTAAAATATTCTTTAGAGACTTAGTCTGAATAGTCTCAAAAATAGTTGGAGAGAGATACAATTACCTTTGTATTTGTAATTGTTAGAAGAGTATAGCTGTGTGCAAAATACTCTAGTGAGTGTAGCTGTGCGCAAAACACTCGTAGTTGCTAAGTGTAGCTGTGTGCAAAATACTTAGTTGGCGTTGAGTATAGCTGTGTGCGAAATACTCAGAGTTGAGTGTAGCTGTGTGCGAGACACTCAGAGTTGGGTGTAGTTGTGTGCAAGACATTCGGAAGAAGTGCTTGTGTAGCACTTATTCACTATTGTAACTGTGTGTGGAAAATAGTGAATTACTCCTAGAAGTGAATGGAGTAAAGTGGACTAGGAAGATTACGCCACTTTCGAACCACTATAAATTGCTTCTCTCATTTACATACCGCACTAACATAATTCGCTCTATCTATCTATCTTATCCGACTAACCCGTTTACTATTCACTGTTAATCTTAATCTTTCGGGTTTAGCGTGTTTTCACGTATGCATGTAACTCAAACTTTCCGAGCTTAACTCTCGAATTATTCTAAGCAAGTTTGACGTGTTGCATCTGACTTTTATCATACGATCGACGTGATACGAAATCTTATTTATAGTCTTGAATATTATTGTTAAATATTGAGTGCACCATCTCCTTTAAATATTCAAGATATTCATGTCATCCTTACACCTCATCTGAGCTTATCCTACACATGCATGTGATTCAAATTATTGACTGGGCATAACTCTTTACACTTATTTAATCCGTTGTGCATTTCAATTTAATTACTTCTCTATTTACTTGTTATTTCGAGTTGAAATTACCAAAGAGTTATTTATTGTGAAAAAGTTTAAAAGTCTATACACCCCCCCCCCCCCCCCCCTCTAGACTTTTACCACCCTATTGGGACCAACAATAACCATTATTTATATTTGCTCCTCAATTCTACCCAACCCGTTATTATACATTATAATTATATTTTACATGGATTTATAAATGTACTTTTAGTTTGTTGAAGGTGTCCGGTCCATTATATTAATTCATTGAATGTAAATATGAATATAAATGGGTTTTGAATGTTTACATCATAAAGTAATATAATAAAATGAAATCATATGGCCACACGCCTCGTACCATGGCGCGCCACATTGGATTGGGTCTGCTCGGATGGATGCATTGCACAAGTTGTTGTAGTATAGTGGTGAGTGTCCCTGTCTGTCACGCGGGAAACCCGGGTTCGATCCCCGGCAACGGCGTTTAAGAGTTTTTGCTTTTAACTCTTCAAAGTAGAACAAACCAAAGCTTAATCAAACAAAAGAAATCCGACCTAAGGATTTCAGCTCAAATAAGTACTCCAACTACAGTCCTCCGCTTTCTAAGTGTATATGGATTAAAGCGAAATGAGATGCCTGCAATTATATTGTTTCAAGTTAATTTTAAAAGCTTCTTTCACTTTTCTCTACTTGCAGGATGTCTAATTAAATTACACTACCAATCTCTGCAATGCTCAATCTACACACCCAAATAAACATTCATAATTCACCAACAAACAACCTTTATTATTATTATTAGGGTTAAGTTGCACACAACGAGAATAAAGTTGATTCATATGCAACATATTTCACAACTCTTAAAAAGGGGTTATTTATATTAGTTCAAAACTACATATATTTTTTTCAAAGTAGAACAAAGGCTTTAATTACCAAAACCGTACGTTTCAAAGTATCGTTTTCCAAACTTCTTAATTAAAATTTGAGAATTAATTTCTTTAGGTATACCTAAATTTATTTTTATTAATTTTATCCTTTCTATTGATTTTATGATTAATTAGCGTATTAATATTTTTGCATAACATGAAATTGAAAGTAACATAAAACACTAACAATAATATTTTAAGTTATTTTAGTTCGAGTTGGGTTTGGATGAAATATTAACACTCAATATCTGAATTGATATGAGATATACCATAACTTCATATATCTTAACCAATAACATTTCGTGTTTCTCTGAAATATAATTTTTGGTTTTGATTTTTAGCGTTAGTTTGAATAATGCAAATAATTTTAACTCTTAATGACAAATGTCGCAGCACCTCAAGAACATTGTTTCTCGAATCAACCTTTATTTATTTTTCTCCCTCAATAGGCAATATTGAAGCGCTTTAAAAGAATTGAATATTAAGCGGAGTGGAACATCTCTAATTATCTTCCACAAAAAGGGAGTTATTAATCACATGCCTTGGTTAAACATTCCACAACACACACAATATCATAATATGGGTCGGAGTAATTAACATTTGATTAAAGTAGTATTTTAATTTAATTTGCAAGAAAAACACATAGCAAATTAAATTAATTAAAGGGAATCCTTAAATTAGTCAAATTTTGAAAATGCATATTTATGGCAAGGTCTTTCAATAATACATAGAGCGAAAGACTTCGGTCGTTTCACTAAGCCTGGACAAGGACAACTGTGGATTAGATTAACACTCCCTTCATCAGTTCACCATATATCAATGTTTCATTGCTTGGCCATGCATGGACCAAGGCTGGGATTATGATCCTGTGACTGTGAACCCTCAGGAAGGCAGAGCAGTTGCAGTCCCATGGATACAAATTCGACCAACAATCATAAAAATAACCATTATTTAATTTTACTCCTCAATTATACCCATCCCGTTATTATACATTATAATTATATTTTACTTGGATTTATAAATGTACTTTTAGTTTGTTGAAGGTGTCCGGTCCATTATATTAATCCATTGAATGTAAATATGAATATAAATGGGTCTTGAATGTTTACATCATAAAGTAATATAACAAAATGAAATCATATGGCCACACGCACCGTACCATGGCGCGCCACATTGGATTGGGTCTGCTCGGATGCATGTGTTGCACAAGTCGTTGTAGTATAGTGCTGAGTATCCTTGCATGTCACCCGGGAGACCCGGGTTCGATCCCCGGCAATGGCGTTAAGTTTTTGCTTTTAACTCTTCCAAGTAGAACAAAGCAAAGCGTAATCAAACAATAGACATCCGACATGCTAGATTCGATCCAACGACCTAAGGATTTCATCTCAACAACTGAGCTAAAGTCGGGGCTAATAATATCCTTTATAGGGTTTCTAAGTGTATATGAATTAAAGCGAAATGAGATGCCTGCAATTATATTGTTTGAAGTTAATTTTAAAAGCTTCTTTCACTTTTCTCTACTTGCAGGATGTCTAATTAAATTACACTACCAATATCTGCAATGCTCAATCTACACACCCAAATAAACATTCATAATTCACCAACAAACAACCTTTATTATTATTATTAGGGTTAAGTTGCACACCACGAGAATAATGTTGATGCATATGCAACATATTTCACACCTCTTAAAAAGTGGTTATTTATATTAGTTCAAAACTACATATATTTTTTTCAATGTGGAACAAAGGCTTTAATTACCAAAATCGTACGTTTCAAAGTAAAGTTTTCCAAACTTCTTAATTGAAATTTGAGAATTAATTTCTTTAGGTATACCTAAATTTATTTTTATTAATTGTATCCTTTCTATTGATTTTATTATTAATTAGCGTATTAATATTTTTGCATAACATGAAATTGAAAGTAACATAAAACACTAACAATAATATTTTAAGTTATTTTAGTTCGAGTTGGGTTTGGATGAAATGTAAACACTCAATATCTGAATTGATATGAGATATACTATAACTTCAAATATCTTAACCAATAACAATTCGTGTTTCTCTGAAATATAATTTTTGGTTTTGATTTTTAGCGTTAGTTTGAATAACGCAAATAATTTTAACTCTTAATGACAAATGTCACAGCACCTCAACAAAATTGTTTCTCGTATCAACCTTTATTTATTTTTCTACCTCAATAGGCAATATTTAAGCGCTATAAAAGAATTGAATCTTAAGCGGAGTGGAACATCTCTAATTATATTCCACAAAAAGGGAGTTATTAATCACATGCCTTGGATTAAGATTCCACAACACGCACAATATCATAATAAGTGTCGGAGTTACTAACATTTGATTAAAGTAGTATTTTAATTTAATTTGCATGCAAAACACATAGCAAATTAAATTAATTAAAGGGAGTCCGTAAATTAGTCAAATTTTGAAAATGCAGATATAAGGCAAGGTCTTTCAAAAATACATAGATCGAAAGACTTGGGTCGTTTCACTAAGCTAAGCCTGGACCAGGAAAACTGTGGATTAGATTAACACTCCCTTCATCATTTCACCAAATATCAATGTTTCATTGCTTGGCCATGCATGGACCAAGGCTGGGATTACGATCCTGTGAAAGTGAACCCTCAGGAAGGCAGAGTTGTTGTAGTCCCCTGGATACAAATTCGACCAACAATCATAAAAATAACCATTATTTAATTTTACTCCTCAATTCTTCCCAACCCGTTATTATACATTATATATAATTATATTTTACTTGGATTTATAAATGTACTTTTAGTTTGTTGAAGGTGTCCGGTCCATTATAGTAATCCATTGAATGTAAATATGAATATAAATGGGTCTTGAATGTTTACATCATAAAGTAATATAATAAAATAAAATCATATGGCCACACGCACTGTACCATGGCGCGCCACATTGGATTGGGTCTGCTCGGATGCATGCGTTACACAAGTTGTTGTAGTATAGTGGTGAGTATCCAAGCTTGTCACGCGAGAGACCCGGGTTTGATCCTTGGCAATAGCGTTTAGTTTTGCCTTTAAACTCTTCAAAGTAGAACAAAGCAAAGCTTAATCAAACAAAAGAAATCCGACCTGCCGAATTCGAACAAGCAACCTAAGAATTTCAGCTCAAATTAGTAATCCAACAACAATCCTCCGCTATCCAGCGACCTAAGGATTTCAGCTCAAATTAGTACTCCAACTACAATCCTCCGCTATTCCAACCGAGCTAAAGACGGGATAATAATACCCTTTATAGGGTTTTTAAGTGTATATGGATTAAAGCGAAATGATCCTACGCTATACCAACTGAGCTAAAGTCGGGGCTAATAATACCCTTTATGGGTTTCTAAGTGTATATGGATTAAAGCGTAATGAGATGCCTGCAATTATATTGTTTGAAGTTAATTTTAAAAGATTCTTTCACTTTTCTCTACTTGCAGGATGTCTAATTAAATTACACTACCAATCTCTGCAATGCTCAATCTACACACCCAAATAAAAATTCATAATTCACCAACAAACAACCTTAATTATTATTATTAGGGTTAAGTTGCACACAACGAGAATAATGTTGATGCATATGCAACATATTTCACACCTCCTAAAAAGTGGTTATTTATATTAGTTCAAAACTACATATATTTTTTTCAAAGTGGAACAAAGGCTTTAATTACCAAAACCGTACGTTTCAAAGTATCGTTTTCCAAACTTCTTAATTAAAATTTGAGAATTAATTTCATTACGTATACATAAATTTATTTTTATTAATGTTATCCTTTCTATTGATTTTATTATTAATTAGCGTATTAATATTTGTGCATAACATGAAATTTAAAGTAACATAAAACACTAACAATAATATTTTAAGTTATTTTAGTTCGAGTTGGATTTGGATGAAATATTAACACTCAATATCTAAATTGATATGAGATATAACATAACTTCAAATAGCTTAACCAATAACAATTCGTGTTTCTCTGAAATATAATTTTTGGTTTTGATTTTTAGCGTTAGTTTGAATAATGCAAATAATTTTAACTCTTAATGACAAATGTCGCAACACCTCAACAACATTGTTTCTCGAATCAACCTTTATTTATTTTTCTACCTCAATAGGCAACATTGAAGCGCTATAAAAGAATTGAATCTTAAGCGGAGTGGAACATATCTAATTATATTCCACAAAAAGGGAGTTATTAATCACATGCCTTGGTTACACATTCCACAACACGCGCAATATCATAATAAGGGTCGGAGTAACTAACATTTGATTAAAGTAGTATTTTAATTTAATTTGCATGCAAAACACATAGCAAATTAAATTAATTAAAGGGAATACTTAAATTAGTCAAATTTTGAAAATGCAGATTTAAGGCAAGGTCTTTCAATAATACATAGAGCGAAAGACTTGGGTCGTTTCACTAAGCCTGGACAAGGACAACTGTGGATTGGATTAACACTCCCTTCATCAGTTCACCATATATCAATGTTTCATTGCTTGGCCACGCATGGACCAAGGCTGGGATTACGATCCTGTGACAGTGAACCCTCAGGAAGGCAGAGCAGTTGCAGTCCCCTGGATACAAATTAGACCAACAATCATAAAAATAACCATTATTTAATTTTTCTCCTCAATTCTAACCAACCCGTTATTATACATTATAATTATATTTTTCTTGGATTTATAAATGTACTTTTAGTTTGTTGAAGGTGTCCCGTCCATTATATTAATCCATTGAATGTAAATATGAATATAAATGGGTCTTGAATGTTTACATCATAAAGTAATATAATAAAATGAAATCATATGGCCACACGCACCGTACCATGGCGCGCCACATTGGATTGGGTCTACACGGATGCATGCGTCGCACAAGTCGTTGTAGTATAGTGGTGAGTATCCTCGCTTGTCACGCGGGAGACCCGGGTTTGATCCTCGGCAACGGCGTTGAGTTTTTGCGTTTAACTCTTCAAAGTAGAACAAAGCAAAGCTTAAATAAACAAAAGAAATCCAACCTGCCGGATTCAAACCAGCGACCTATGGATTTCAGCTCAGATTAGTACTCCAACTACAGTCCTCCGCTCTACCAACTGTGCTAAAGTCGGGGCTAATAATACCCTTTTTCGGATTTCTAAGTGTATATGGATTAAAGCGAAATGAGATGCCTGCAATTATATTGTTTGAAGTTAATTTTAAAAGCTTCTTTCACTTTTCTCTACTTGCAGGATGTCTAATTAAATTACACTACCAATCTCTGCAATGCTCAATCTACACACCCAAATAAACGTTCATAATTCACCAACAAACAACCTTTATTATTATTATTATGGTTAAGTTGCACACAACGAGAATAAAGTTGATGTATATGCAACATATTTCACACCTCTTAAAAAGTGGTTATTTATATTAGTTCAAAACCACATATATTTTTTTCAAAGTGGAACAAAGGCTTAAATTTCCAAAACCGTACGTTTCAAAGTATCGTTTTCCAAACTTCTTAATTAAAATTTGGGAATTAAATTCTTTAGGTATACCTAAATTTATTTTTATTAATTTTATCCTTTCTGTTGATTTTATTATTAATTAGCGTATTAATATTTTTTGCATAGCATGAAATTGAATGTAACATAAAACACTAACAATAATATTTTAAGTTATTTTAATTCGAGTTAGGTTTGGATGAAATATTAACACTCAATATCTGAATTGATATGAGATATACCATAACTTCAAATATCTTAAACAATAACAATTCGTGTTTCTCTGAAATATAATTTTTGGTTTTGATTTTTAGCGTTAGTTTGAATAATGCAAATAATTTTAACTCTTAATGACAAATGTCGCAACACCTCAACAACATTGTATCTCGAATCAACCTTTATTTATTTTTCTACCTCAATAGGCAATATTGAAGCGCTATAAAAGAATTGAATCTTAAGCGGAGTGGAACATCTCTAATTATATTCCACAAAAAGGGAGTTATTAATCATATGCCTTGGTTACACATTCCACAACACGCACAATATCATAATAAGGGTCGGAGTAACTAACATTTGATTAAAGTAGTATTTTAATTCAATTTGCATGCAAAACCCATAGCAAATTAAATTAATTAAAGGGAATACTTAAATTAGTCAAATTTTGAAAATGCAGATTTAAGGCAAGGTCTTTCATTAATACATAGAGCGAAAGACTTGGGTCGTTTCACTAAGCCTGGACAAGGACAACTGTGGATTGGATTAACACTCCCTTCATCAGTTCACCATATATCAATGTTTCATTGCTTGGCCACGCATGGACCAAGGCTGGGATTACGATCCTGTGACAGTGAACCCCCAGGAAGGCAGAGCAGTTGCAGTCCCCTGGATACAAATTCGACCAACAATCATAAAAATAACCATTATTTAATTTTTCTCCTCAATTCTACCCAACGCATTATTATACATTATAATTATATTATACTTGGATTTATAAATGTACTTTTAGTTTGTTGAAGGTGTCCCATCCATTATATTAATCCATTGAATGTAAATATGAATATAAATGGGTCTTGAATGTTTACATCATAAAGTAATATAATAAAATGAAATCATATGGCCACACGCACCGTACCATGGCGCGCCACATTGGATTGGGTCTGCTCGGATGCATGTGTTGTACAAGTCGTTGTAGTATAGTGGTAAGAATTCCCGCTTGTCATGCTAGAGACCCGGGTTTGATCCCTGGCAACAGCGTTGAGTTTTGCGTTTAACTCTTCAAAGTAGAACAAAGCAAAGCTTAAATAAACAAAAGAAATCCGACCTGCCGGATTCAAACCAGCGACCTAAGGATTTCAGCTCAGATTTGTACTCCAACTACGGTCCTCCGCTCTACCAACTGCGCTAAAGTCGAGCCTAATAATATCTTTTATAGGGTTTCTAAGTGTATATGGATTAAAGCGAAATGAGATGCCTGCAATTATATTGTTTGAAGTTAATTTTAAAAGCTTCTTTCACTTTTCTCTACTTGCAGGATGTCTAATTAAATTACACTACCAATCTCTGCAATGCTCAATCTACACACCCAAATAAACGTTCATAATTCACCAACAAACAACCTTTATTATTATTATTAGGGTTAAGTTGCACACAACGAGAATAAAGTTGATGTATATGCAACATATTTCACACCTCTTAAAAAGTGGTTATTTATATTAGTTCAAAACCACATATATTTTTTTCAAAGTGGAACAAAGGCTTAAATTTCCAAAACCGTACGTTTCAAAGTATCGTTTTCCAAACTTCTTAATTAAAATTTGGGAATTAAATTCTTTAGGTATACCTAAATTTATTTTTATTAATTTTATCCTTTCTGTTGATTTTATTATTAATTAGCGTATTAATATTTTTTGCATAGCATGAAATTGAATGTAACATAAAACACTAACAATAATATTTTAAGTTATTTTAATTCGAGTTAGGTTTGGATGAAATATTAACACTCAATATCTAAATTGATAAGAGATATACCATAACTTCAAATATCTTAAACAATAACAATTCGTGTTTCTCTGAAATATAATTTTTGGTTTTGATTTTTAGCGTTAGTTTGAATAATGCAAATAATTTTAACTCTTAATGACAAATGTCGCAACACCTCAACAACATTGTATCTCGAATCAACATTTATTTATTTTTCTACCTCAATAGGCAATATTGAAGCGCTACAAAAGAATTGAATCTTAAGCGGAGTGGAACATCTCTAATTATATTCCACAAAAAGGGAGTTATTAATCATATGCCTTGGTTACACATTCCATAACACGCACAATATCATAATAAGGGTCGGAGTAACTAACATTTGATTAAAGTAGTATTTTAATTCAATTTTCATGCAAAACCCATAGCAAATTAAATTAATTAAAGGGAATACTTAAATTAGTCAAATTTTGAAAATGCAGATTTACGGCAAGGTCTTTCATTAATACATAGAGCGAAAGACTTGGGTCGTTTCACTAAGCCTGGACAAGGACAACTGTGGATTGGATTAACACTCCCTTCATCAGATCACCATATATCAATGTTTCATTGCTTGGCCACGCATGGACCAAGGCTGGGATTACGATCCTGTGACAGTGAACCCTCAGGATGTCAGAGCAGTTGCATTCCCCTGGATACAAATTCGACCAACAATCATAAAAATAACCATTATTTAATTTTTCTCCTCAATTCTACCCAACCCATTATTATACATTATAATTATATTTTACTTGGATTTATAAATGTACTTTTAGTTTGTTGAAGGTGTCCCATCCATTATATTAATCCATTGAATGTAAATATGAATATAAATGGGTCTTGAATGTTTACATCATAAAGTAATATAATAAAATGAAATCATATGGCCACACGCACCGTACCATGGCGCGCCACATTGGATTGGGTCTGCTCGGATGCATGCTTCGCACAAGTCATTGTGGTATAGTGGTGAGTATCCCCGCTTGTCATGCGGGAGACCCAGGTTTGATCCCCGGCAACGGCGTTGAGTTTTTGCGTTTAACTCTTCAAAGTAGAACAAAGCAAAGCTTAAATAAACAAAAGATACCAACTGAGCTAAAATCGGGGCTAATAATACCCTTTATAGGGTTTCTAAGTGTATATGGATTAAAGCGAAATGAGATGCCTGCAATTATATTGTTTGAAGTTAATTCTTTAATTTTAAAAGCTTCTTTCACTTTTCTCTACTTGCAGGATGTCTAATTAAATTACACTACCAATCTCTGCAATGCTCAATCTACACACCCAAATAAACATTCATAATTCACCAACAAACAACCATTATTATTATTATTAGGGTTAAGTTGCACACAACGAGAATAAAGTTGATGCATATGCAACATATTTTACAAGTCTTAAAAAGTGGTTATTTATATTAGTTCAAAACTACATATATTTTTTTCAAAAGTGGAACAAAGGCTTTAATTACCAAAACCGTACGTTTCAAAGTATCATTTTCCAAACTTCTTAATTAAAATTTGAGAATTATTTTCTTTAGGTATACCTAAATTTATTTTTATTAATTTTATCCTTTCTGTTGATTTTATTATTAATTAGCGTATTAATATTTTTGCATAACATGAAATTGAAAGTAACATAAAACACTAGCAATAATATTTTAAGTTATTTTAGTTCGAGTTAGGTTTGGATGAAATATTAACACTCAATATCTGAATTGATATGAGATATACCATAACTTCAAATATCTTAACGAATAACAATTCGTGTTTCTCTGAAATATAATTTTTGGTTTTGATTTTTAGCGTTAGTTTGAATAATGCAAATAATTTTAACTCTTAATGACAAATGTTGCAACACCTCAACAACATTGTTTCTTGAATCAACCTTTATTTATTTTTCTACCTCAATAGGCAATATTGAAGCTCTATAAAAGAATTGAATCTTAAGCGGAGTGGAACATCTCTAATTATATTCCACAAAAAGGGAGTTATTAATCACATGCCTTGGTTACACGTTCCACAACACGCACAATATCATAATAAGGGTCGGAGTAACTAACATTTGATTAAAGTAGTATTTTAATTCAATTTGCATGCAAAACACATAGCAAGTTATATTAATTTAAGGGAATACTTAAATTAGTCAAATTTTGAAAATGCAGATTTAAGGCAAGGTCTTTCAATAATACATAGAGCGAAAGGAAAACTCTCTCTAGGGTTACGCTAGGGTTTCTCTCTTCCCTTCTCTGATCGAGATTTCCGGCGACTTCTGGCTTCTTTCTACGGGTCTGCACCGGCGTTCACTGTCCGTAAACATGGAGCAAGAGTTGGTCACGGAGGTGGTTAATATTTTGGGCAGGCGCTGGGCTGACGTCGCTCTTGATGACGAGGAGGACGATGTTTTCATACCGCCGGGCGTGGGGGGTGACGAACAGCCTGCTGTGGCAGTTCAAACATGGCGGCTGGTTGGAAGATTCTTGACTACTAAGCTTGTGAAGGCGGAGTTCATGAGCCAGGTCATGGCTTCGGTATGGCAGCCGGTAAAGGGGGTACAGGTCTCAGAATTGCAACCGGGGCTTTTCCTGTTTGTGTTTTTCCTTGAAACAGATATTCAATTGGTTCTTGAGGGAGGGCCATGGTCCTTTGAGAATCACACGTTTGTTTGCAAACAGGTCCAGGATGGGGTTATTCCGGTCACGGTACCGCTGAACACGGTTGATATGTGGATACAGGTGCATGACTTACCGCTGGGCTATACCTCAGATCTTATTCTGGAGCAAGTTGGGAATTTTCTCGGAACTTTTGTTAAAATTGATGATAGGTTTGCGAATGCACCATGGAAGACATTCTACCGGATTAGGGTTTCAATCTCAGTCTTGAAACCACTGAAACGTTGCATGAAACTTATGAAGAGGGATAAGTCGACGTGTTGGGTTAACTTCAAATATGAAAGGCTGCACAACTTTTGTTACTTCTGTGGTATGATGGGGCATCTACACAAGTATTGTCTGAAAGCGAGAGATGCAAGAATACCAATTGACCAGTATCCGTATGGTGAGGGCCTACGTGCGGGTTTTAAGAAGGGTCCGCGTAAGGTGGGTGCATCATGGCTGCTAAACATGAACGGCAACCCCATGGCGGGGTCCCCTTTGGGCGCTATGCCGAGTGCTCGGGTTGATGGACAAGATGGTAGTGCATCTGAGGCTGCACGGGATGGTGGGGAGGATGGTGTAGTCACAGCTGCAACAAAGAGGAGAAGGGCCGATTTAATGTGAATGATGAGGGCAGTGTGAAGAATGGAGGGGATGTTGTTATGACAGAGATCCAAAAAAACTTGTCTGTGGCGGGTACTGGTTCCCAGTCCCGCCCGTCATTATGAGTACCATCAGCTGGAACTGTTGTGGCTTGGGCAATCCACGAACAGTTCGAGAGTTAACGGACCCAGCGTCCCGCAAGAAGCCTGATTTTATTTATCTTATGGAAACCATGGTGGAACGAATACATGCTGAAAGGATTCGTGTCACCCTTGGTTTTGATGGCCTTTTTTTATGTTGATCCGAGTCCGCAGGGTGGTGGCGGCTTAGCACTACTATGGCGTAAGAATGATACGGCGAGTCTTTTGAGTTACTCAAAAAATCATATTGATATTGAGGTGAATATGCCCAGTTTTCCGAGGTGGAGGATGATGTGTTATTATGGCTATCCCCAGCGTCATAGGCGTACGGAAGCATGGGACTTGATAAAATCCTTCGCGCCGCGTTCCACCCTACCTTGGGCTATGATTGGGGATTTTAACGAGCTCTTGTTTCAATATGAGAAGAGAGGGGGCAATCCACATCCTAATAATCTCCTACGCGGGTTTGGGGACACTATTAATCACTGTGGCTTGACTTAATTGCCTATGGAGAGATACCGATTTACTTGGGAAAAGGGGAAGGGTACGCCTGCATGTATTGAAGAATAATTGGATAAGGTACTGGCTTCTAATGATTGGCGTGAGATTGTACCGGGGGCCAGGGTCATTAATAGTCTGATGAGGAGATCGGATCACTCTGCACTGTTTCTGAGTATCCATGAAACGTTCCGGAGTGGGGGGCGAAGAGGGAGGGGTTTTCGGTTTGAAATGGCCTGGGTATATGATGATGGGTGCAGGAATGTGGTGGAAAAGTCATGGGAGGAAGGGAGGCATGATGGGGTCCAGGACTGTATAGCACATTGTGGGAACTGGTTAACCAAGTGGGGTGGTGACCGGTATCATAAGTTTGGGGAGAAGATCATGCTCCTGCGGAAACAGCAACTACATCTTAGGGGTCGCACTGATCCAACATCTCTAGCTGAATTCCAACGACTGGAAGGAATTCTGAGTAATATGGAGACCCAGGAGGATGTTTACTGGAGGCAAAGAGCCAAGCAACACTGGCTTAAGAATGCTGATGCGAATACAAAATTCTACCACAGGTACGCCTCTCATCGTAAGAAGAAAAATACTATTTATAAACTTATGAATGATAATGGGGATTGGTTGGAAGGAAATGCTATGAATACAATTATCTTGGATTATTTTACCCATATATTCTCCTCTTGTGGACCTGTGGAGGGTGACATTTTATTCTCTGAGATAACCCCCCGTGTAACCCAGACTCAGAATGAATCGTTGTTACGACCCTTTGAGTTAATTGATGTTAAGGAAGCTCTGTTTGCGATGGCCCCAGACAAAGCACCTGGTCCAGATGGTATGAACCCAGGTTTTTACCAGCATTTTTGGGATATAGTTGGTAGTGATATTTCGGCGTTTATTCTGAACTGCCTTAATAATCGAATCTTCCCCTCTAACCTGAACAATACGGATGTGGTGCTCATCCCGAAAAAGAAAACCCCTGAAGTGGTAGCAGATTTTCGCCCAATAGCTTTGAGTAATGTGATCTACAGGATAATGGCGAAGATGATTACACAGAGAATGAAGCCTTTGATGGAGAGTATAATATCGGGCTCACAGAGTGCTTTTATTCCGGACAGGCTAATTACTGATAATATTCTTGTAGCTGCTGAGGTGGGGGCATTTCTTGAATAGAAAGCAGTGTGGGGCTGTAGGATGGGGTGCACTCAAACTTGATATGGCCAAAGCCTCTGACCATATGGAATGGCCCTTCCTCCGTGGGATGTTGTTAGCCCTGGGTTTTGATAGTAGGTGGATTGAGTTGATTATGTTATGTGTCACTACTGTGTCATATAACTTTATGATAAATGGCTCCCGTAGCTCCTCCATTACGCCCACGCGTGGTCTCCGCCAGGGGGATCCGTTATTCCCTTACTTGTTTATTATATGTGCAGAAGGGCTGTCAGTTTTATTGCAACGAGCGCAGGATAGAGGATTAAAACATGGTTGCAGGGTTGCTAGAGGGGCACCTCCGATCTCTCACTTATTTTTTGCAGATGATAGCCTACTATTTTTTAGAGCAAATATACAGGAAGCATCTGAGATAAAAAATTGTTTGTTATTATATGAGAGTTTATCTGGCCAGAAGGTAAATTATCATAAATCCAGTATATGTTACAATAGAAAATACAGGACAGAATGATAGGGATGTGGTAGCACAAATACTAGGTGTTACTCAAGCTCCAAACTTTGGGAAATACCTAGGACTACCCTCCTTTGTGGGCAGGAACAAGAAGGCTGCATTTGCATATATAGAGGATAAAATCAAGCAAAGGATTGGGTCTTGGAATAAGAGATTGTTAACGCAGGCTGGTAAGGAGATCTTGTTAAAAAGTGTGGCCCAGGCAATGCCAACTTTTTCAATGAGTGTCTTCCTATTACCCGTATCTATTTGTACAGCTATTGAGCGAATTATGAATCGGTACTGGTGGGGGTCAGGAACCGATCGTGGCATCCACTGGAAGGCCTGGGATAAATTATGTGTCCCAAAGAAACATGGTGGTCTGGGGTTTAAAGATTTAAGGGCATTTAATTTGGCAATGTTAGGTAAGCAGGCCTGGAGACTTCTTACTAACACAGACTCACTGGTAGCCAAGATTTATAAAGCCAGATAT
Organism: Ipomoea nil; assembly: GCF_001879475.1. Classification (NCBI taxonomy): domain Eukaryota; kingdom Viridiplantae; phylum Streptophyta; class Magnoliopsida; order Solanales; family Convolvulaceae; genus Ipomoea; species Ipomoea nil. The sequence goes on from NW_017619484.1 coordinate 2,633,843, forward strand.
TACCCAAAGGATACTTTCCTGGAGGCGACTATAGGAAATAATCCAAGTTTTTGCTGGCGCAGTATTATGGCGGCTAAGGATCTAATATGTGGAGGTATAAGAAGGCGAGTTGGGAACGGTAAATCTACCTTGATATGGGAACATCCCTGGCTGCAGGATGAACTTGATCCTATGATTCACACAGAAATGCCACAACACCTGTCTGGGGCCAAAGTGGTAGGATTAATTGATCAGGACACGGAGACCTGGGACCCGCATATATTAGCCGATATTTTCCAACCAAGTGATATACCTAGAATCCAAAGGATACCAGTTGCACCTGAATATGAGGATATATGGTATTGGTATGATGATCCTAATGGATGTTACTCGGTCAAGAGTGGTTACAGGCGTATAGTTGGTAACTATGTGAATAATTCTAATGGGATATTTGATGAATGGCTAGCCCTATGGAAGTTAAACATTCCACCCAAGTGGAAGACATTCTTATGGAGAGCTATTTGTGATATCCTTCCTACTACCAACAACTTGCTTATAAAGAGAGTGGAGGTTAACCCGATGTGTGCCATGTGTGGGAGGATGAATGAAGATACCATGCATGCATTAGTTTTGTGTGACTATGCACACTCCATATGGACTCAATCCAACCTTCCAATCCCCAATATTATCACAAATGTTTTCCATGAATGGTTTAGTGCAATCTTGAATGTTCTAGACTTTGATGGAATTATTTATGCAGCTGCAATTTTATACCACTTATGGAGGGCCCGAAACGGAGCGGTGTGGGATGCCTGCCTACCAAGACCAACGAAATTATTAACAATTGCAACAGCTACAATGAGGGCATGGAAAGCTGTCCACCACCGTGCGCCACAACAACCTGCTCAACACCCCGGAGCTGCTCCTATTCATCATACTGCCGACGTATCGTTACTGGCTGACGGAACTGCCTCCAATGCGCTGCCTACTGCCTCCAATGCGCTGCCTCCACCGCACACTGTCTCGGCCGAACCCCAAGATGGTGCAGTAACAACGCCGGTGAAATGTTACATGGACGCGAGCTACCACCGTGGAACAAATACAGCTGCTGTTGGGGCGGTCCTCCTCAACGCAAATGGCCACTATTTATCGGCTTTCAGTGCCCCGTTAATAGGATGCCACTCCCCGTTAATGGCCGAGGCTTTTGCATGCAAAGAAGTATTATCATGACTTAAGAGATGGAATGAGCAATCTATACAAGTACACACGGATTGCCAATTATTACAGTCCTATCTATCTGGACCATCAACCACATCACGGTCATACCTGGGTTATGCTATCGACAGTTGCAGAACCTATTTATCTATGTTTGCTTACAGCTCAGTTATTTACATTCCTAGATTACAGAACTTATTAGCTCATACTTTAGCTTCTACGGCTTTTACTTTCGCTACTGCCATGTACTGGGACAATGTCCCTCCAGACTCTATTTTACCACTTCTATAAATCCAACCACCTGGTTGACTTTCAAAAAAAAAAAAAAAAACATAGAGCAAAAGACTTGGGTCGTTTCACTAAGCCTGGACAAGGACAACTGTGGATTTGATTAACACTCCCTTCATCAGTTCACCATATATCAATGTTTCATTGCTTGGCCACGCATGGACCAAGGCTGGGATTACGATCCTGTGACAGTGAACCCTCAGGAAGGCAGAGCAGTTGCAGTCCCTGGATACAAATTCGACCAACAATCATAAAAATAACCATTATTTAATTTTACTCCTCAATTCTACCCAACCCGTTATTATACATTATAATTATATTTTACTTGGATTTATAAATGTACTTTTAGTTTGTTGAAGCTGTCCCGTCCATTATATTAATCCATTGAATGTAAATATGAATATAAATGGGTCTTGAATGTTTACATCATAAAGTAATAATATAATAAAATGAAATCATATGGCCACACGCACCGTACCATGGCGCGCCACATTGGATTGGGTCTGCTCGGATGCATGCGTTGCACAAGTCGTTGTGGTATAGTGGTGAGTATCCCTGCTTGTCACGTGGGAGACCCGGGTTCGATCCCCGGCAACGGGGTTGAGTTTTAGCGTTTAACTCTTCAAAGTAGAACAATGCAAAGCTTAAATAAACAAAAGAAATCCGACCTGCCGAATTTGAACCAGCGACCTAAGGATTTCAACTCAGATTATTACTCCAACTACAGTTCTCAGCTCTACCTACTGAGCTAAATTCGGGGCTAATAATACCCTTTATAGGGTTTCTAAGTGTATATGGATTAAAGCGAAATGAGATGCCTGCAATTATATTGTTTGAAGTTAATTTTAAAAGCTTCTTTCACTTTTCTCTACTTGCAGGATGTCTAATTTAATTACACTACCAATCTCTGCAATGCTCAATCTACACACCCAAATAAACATTCATAATTCACCAACAAACAACCTTTATTATTATTATAAGGGTTAAGTTGCACACAACGAGAATAAAGTTGATGCATATGCAACATATTTCACACCTCTTAAAAAGTGGTTATTTATATTAGTTCAAAACTACATATATTTTTTTCAAAGTGGAACAAAGGCTTTAATTATCAAAACCGTACGTTTCAAAGTATCTTTTCCCAAACTTCTTAATTAAAATTTGAGAATTATTTTCTTTAGGTATACCTAAATTTATTTTTATTAATTTTATCCTTTCTGTTGATTTTATTATTAATTAGCGTATTAATATTTTTGCATAACATGAAATTGAAAGTAACATAAAACACTAACAATAATATTTTAAGTTATTTTAGTTCGAGTTAGGTTTGGATGAAATATTAACACTCAATATCTGAATTGATATGAGATATACCATAACTTCAAATATCTTAACCAATAATAATCCGTGTTTCTCTGAAATATAATTTTCGGTTTTGATTTTTAGCGTTAGTTTGAATAATGCAAATAATTTTAACTCTTAATGACAAATGTCGCAACACCTCAACAACGTTGTTTCTCGAATCAACCTTTATTTATTTTTCTACCTCAATAGGCAATATCGAAGCGCTATAAAAGAATTGAATCTTAAGCGGAGTGGAACATCTCTAATTATATTCCACAAAATGGGAGTTATTAATCATATGCCTTGGTTACACATTCCACAACACGCACAATATCATAATAAGGGTCGGAGTAACTAACATTTGATTAAAGTAGTATTTTAATTCAATTTGCATGCAAAACACATAGCAAATTAAATTAATTAAAGGGAATACATAAATTAGTCAAATTTTGAAAATGCAGATTTAAGGCAAGGTCTTTCAGTAATACAAAGAGCGAAAGACTTGGGTCGTTTCACTAATCCTGGACAAGGACAACTGTGGATTAGATTAACACTCCCTTCATCAGTTCATCACCATATATCAATGTTTCATTCCTTGGCCACGCATGGACCAAGGCTGGGATTACGATCCTGTGACAGTGAACCCTCAAGAAGGCAGAGCAGTTGCAGTCCCCTGGATACAAATTCGACCAACAATCATAAAAATTACCATTATTTAATTTTACTCCTCAATTCTACCCAACCCGTTATCATACATTATACTTATATTTTACATGGATTTATAAATGTGCTTTTAGTTTGTTGAAGGTGTCCCGTCCATTATATTAATCCATTGAATGTAAATATGAATATAAATGGGTCTTGAATGTTTACATCATAAAGTAATATAATAAAATGAAATCTTATGGCCACACGCACCGTACCATGGCGCGCCACATTGGATTGGGTCTGCTCGGATTCATGCATTGCACAAGTCGTTGTAGTATAGTGGTGAGTATCCCCGCCTGTCACGTGGGAGACCCGGGTTCGATCCCCGGTAATGGCGTTGAGTTTTTGCGTTTAACTCTTCAAAGTAGAACAAAGCAAAGCTTAAATAAACAAAAGAAATCCGACCTGCCTGATTCGAACCAGCGACCTAAGGATTTCAGCTTTGATTAGTACTCCTACTACAATCCTCCGCTCTACCAACTGAGCTAAAGTCGGGGCAAATAATACCCTTTATAGGGTTTCTAAGTGTATATGGATTAAAGCGAAATAAGATGCATGTAATTATATTGTTTGAAGTTAATTTTAAAAGCTTCTTTAACTTTTCTCTACTTGCAGGATGTCTAATTAAATTACACTACCAATCTCTATAATACTCAATATACACACCCAAATAAACATTCATAATGGTGAGTATCCCCACCTGTCACGCGGGAGACCCAGGTTCGATCCCCGGCAATGACGTTGAGTTTTTGCGTTTAACTCTTCAAAGTAGAACAAAGAAAAGCTTAAATAAACAAAAGAAATCCGACCTGCCAGATTCGAACTAACGACCTAAGGATTTCAACTCAAATTATTACTCCAACTACAGTCCTCCGCTCTACCAACTGAGCTAAAGTCGGGGCTAATAATACCCTTTATAGGATTTCTAAGTGTATATGGATTAAAGCGAAATGAGATGCCTGCAATTATATTGTTGGACGTTAATTTTAAAAGCTTCTTTCACTTTTCTCTACTTGCAGGATGTCTAATTTAATTACACTACCAATCTCTGCAATGCTCAATATACACACCGATATAAACATTCATAATTCACCAACAAAAAACCTTTATTATTATTATTAGGGTTAAGTTGCACACAACGAGAATAAAGTTGATGCATATGCAACATATTTCACACCTCTTAAAAAGTGGTTATTTATATTAGTTCAAAACTTCATATATTTTTTTCAAAGTGGAACAAAGGCTTTAATTACCAAAACCGTACGTTTCAGAGTATCGTTTTCCAAACTTCTTAATTAAAATTTGAGAATTAATTTCTTTAGGTATACCAAAATTTATTTTTATTAGTTTTATCCTTTCTATTGATTTTATTATTAATTAGCGTATTAATATTTTTGCATAACATGAAATTGGAAGTAACATAAAACACTAACAATAATATTTTAAGTTATTTTAGTTCGAGTTAGGTTTGGATGAAATATTAACACTCAATATCTGAATTGATATGAGATATACCATAACTTCAAATATCTTAACCACTAACAATTCGTGTTTCTCTGAAATATAATTTTTGGTTTTGATTTTTAGCGTTTGTTTGAAAAATGCATATAATTTTTACTCTTAATGACAAATGTCGCAAAACCTCAACAACATTGTTTCTCGAATCAACCTTTATTTATTTTTCTACCTCAATAGGCAATATTAAATCGCTATAAAATAATTGAATCTTAAGCGGAGTGGAACATCTCTAATTATATTCCACAAAACGGGAGTTATTAATTACATGCCTTGGTTACACATTCCACACCACGCACAATATCATAATAAGGGTCGGAGTAACTAACATTTGATTAAAGTAGTATTTTAATTTCATTTGCATGCAAAACACATAGAAAATTAAATTAATTAAAGGGAATACTTAAATTAGTCAAATTTTGAAAATGCAGATTTAAGGCAAGGTCTTTCAATAATACATAGAGCGAAAGACTTGGGTCGTTTCACTAAGCCTGGACAAGGACAAATGTGGATTAGATTAACACTCCCTTCATCAGTTCACCATATATCAATGTTTCATTGCTTGGCCACGCATGGACCAAGGCTGGGATTACGATCCTGTGACAGTGAACCCTCAGGAAGGCGGAGCAGTTGCAGTCCCCTAGATACAAATTCGACCAACAATCATAATAATAACCATTATTTAATTTTACTCCTCAATTCTACCCAACCCATTTTATACATTATAATTATATTTTACTTATATTTATAAATGTACTTTTAGTTTGTTGAAGGTGTCCCGTCCATTATATTAATCCATTGAATGTAAATATGAATATAAATGGGTCTTGAATGTTTAGATCATAAAGTAATATAATAAAATGAAATCATATGGCCACACGCACCGTACCATGGCGCGCCACATTGGATTGGGTCTGCTCGGATGCATGCGTTGCACAAGTCGTTGTAGTATAGTGGTGAGTATCCCCGCCTGTCACGCGGGAGACCCGGGTTCGATCCCCGGCAACGGCGTTGAGTTTTTGCGTTTAACTCTTCAAAGTAGAACAAAGCAAAGCTTAAATAAACAAAAGAAATCCGACCTGCCGGATTCGAACCAGCGACCTAAGGATTTCAACTCAAATTATTAATCCAACTACAGTCCTCCGCTCTACGAACTGAGCTAAAGTCGGGGCTAATAATACCCTTTATAGGGTTTCTAAGTGTATATGGATTAAAGCGAAATGAGATGCCTGCAATTATATTGTTTGAAGTTAATTTTAAAAGCTTCTTTCACTTTTCTCTACTTGCAGGATGTCTAATTTAATTACACTACCAATCTCTGCAATGCTCAATCTACACACCCAAATAAAAATTCATAATTCACCAACAAACAACCATTATTATTATTAAGAGGGTTAAGTTGCACACAACGAGAATAAAGTTGATGCATATGCAACATATTTCACACCTCTTAAAAAGTGTTTATTTATATTAGTTCAAAACTACATATATTTTTTTCAAAGTGGAACAAAGGCTTTAATTACCAAAACCGTACGTTTCAAAGTATCGCTTTCCAAACTTCTTAATTAAAATTTGGGAATTATTTTCTTTAGGTATACCTAAATTTATTTTTATTAATTTTATCCTTTCTGTTGATTTTATTATTAATGAGCGTATTAATATTTTTGCATAACATGAAATTGAAAGTAACATAAAACACTAACAATAATATTTTAAGTTATTTTAGTTCGAGTTAGGTTTGGATGAAATATTAACACTCAATATCTGAATTGATATGAGATATACCATAACTTCAAATATCTTAACCACTAACAATTCGTGTTTCTCTGAAATATAATTTTTGGTTTTGATTTTTAGCGTTTGTTTGAAAAATGCATATAATTTTTACTCTTAATGACAAATGTCGCAACACCTCAACAACATTGTTTCTCGAATCAACCTTTATTTATTTTTCTACCTCAATATGCAATATTGAATCGCTATAAAATAATTGAATCTTAAGCGGAGTGGAACATCTCTAATTATATTCCACAAAACGGGAGTTATTAATCACATGCCTTGGTTACACATTCCACAACACGCACAATATCATAATAAGGGTCGGAGTAACTAACATTTGATTAAAGTAGTATTTTAATTTCATTTGCATGCAAAACACATAGAAAATTAAATTAATTAAAGGGAATACTTAAATTAGTCAAATTTTGAAAATGCAGATTTAAGGCAAGGTCTTTCAATAATACATAGAGCGAAAGACTTGGGTCGTTTCACTAAGCCTGGACAAGGACAAATGTGGATTAGATTAACACTCCCTTCATCAGTTCACCATATATCAATGTTTCATTGCTTGGCCACGCATGGACCAAGGCTGGGATTACGATCCTGTGACAGTGAACCCTCAGGAAGGCGGAGCAGTTGCAGTCCCCTAGATACAAATTCGACCAACAATCATAAAAATAACCATTATTTAATTTTACTCCTCAATTCTACCCAACCCATTTTATACATTATAATTATATTTTACTTAGATTTATAAATGTACTTTTAGTTTGTTGAAGGTGTCCCGTCCATTATATTAATCCATTGAATGTAAATATGAATATAAATGGGTCTTGAATGTTTACATCATAAAGTAATATAATAAAATGAAATCATATGGCCACACGCACCGTACCATGGCGCGCCACATTGGATTGGGTCTGCTCGGATGCATGCGTTGCACAAGTCGTTGTAGTATAGTGGTGAGTATCCCCGCCTGTCACGCGGGAGACCTGGGTTCGATCCCCGGCAACGGCGTTGAGTTTTTGCGTTTAACTCTTCAAAGTAGAACAAAGCAAAGCTTAAATAAACAAAAGAAATTCGAACCAGCGACCTAAGGATTTCAACTCAGATTATTACTCCAACTACAGTCCTCCGCTCTACGAACTGAGCTAAAGTCGGGGCTAATAATACCCTTTATAGGGTTTCTAAGTGTATATGGATTAAAGCGAAATGAGATGCCTGCAATTATATTGTTTGAAGTTAATTTTAAAAGCTTCTTTCACTTTTCTCTACTTGCAGGATGTCTAATTTAATTACACTACCAATCTCTGCAATGCTCAATCTACACACCCAAATAAAAATTCATAATTCACCAACAAACAACCATTATTATTATTAAGAGGGTTAAGTTGCACACAACGAGAATAAAGTTGATGCATATGCAACATATTTCACACCTCTTAAAAAGTGTTTATTTATATTAGTTCAAAACTACATATATTTTTTTCAAAGTGGAACAAAGGCTTTAATTACCAAAACCGTACGTTTCAAAGTATCGCTTTCCAAACTTCTTAATTAAAATTTGGGAATTATTTTCTTTAGGTATACCTAAATTTATTTTTATTAATTTTATCCTTTCTGTTGATTTTATTATTAATGAGCGTATTAATATTTTTGCATAACATGAAATTGAAAGTAACATAAAACACTAACAATAATATTTTAAGTTATTTTAGTTCGAGTTAGGTTTGGATGAAATATTAACACTCAATATCTGAATTGATATGAGATATACCATAACTTCAAATATCTTAACCACTAACAATTCGTGTTTCTTTGAAATATAATTTTTGGTTTTGATTTTTAGCGTTTGTTTGAAAAATGCATATAATTTTTACTCTTAATGACAAATGTCGCAACACCTCAACAACATTGTTTCTCGAATCAACCTTTATTTATTTTTCTACCTCAATATGCAATATTGAATCGCTATAAAATAATTGAATCTTAAGCGGAGTGGAACATCTCTAATTATATTCCACAAAACGGGAGTTATTAATCACATGCCTTGGTTACACATTCCACAACACGCACAATATCATAATAAGGGTCGGAGTAACTAACATTTGATTAAAGTAGTATTTTAATTTCATTTGCATGCAAAACACATAGAAAATTAAATTAATTAAAGGGAATACTTAAATTAGTCAAATTTTGAAAATGCAGATTTAAGGCAAGGTCTTTCAATAATACATAGAGCGAAAGACTTGGGTCGTTTCACTAAGCCTGGACAAGGACAAATGTGGATTAGATTAACACTCCCTTCATCAGTTCACCATATATCAATGTTTCATTGCTTGGCCACGCATGGACCAAGGCTGGGATTACGATCCTGTGACAGTGAACCCTCAGGAAGGCGGAGCAGTTGCAGTCCCCTAGATACAAATTCGACCAACAATCATAAAAATAACCATTATTTAATTTTACTCCTCAATTCTACCCAACCCATTTTATACATTATAATTATATTTTACTTAGATTTATAAATGTACTTTTAGTTTGTTGAAGGTGTCCCGTCCATTATATTAATCCATTGAATGTAAATATGAATATAAATGGGTCTTGAATGTTTACATCATAAAGTAATATAATAAAATGAAATCATATGGCCACACGCACCGTACCATGGCGCGCCACATTGGATTGGGTCTGCTCGGATGCATGTGTTGCACAAGTCGTTGTAGTATAGTGGTGAGTATCCCCGCCTGTCACGCGGGAGACCTGGGTTCGATCCCCGGCAACGGCGTTGAGTTTTTGCGTTTAACTCTTCAAAGTAGAACAAAGCAAAGCTTAAATAAACAAAAGAAATTCGAACCAGCGACCTAAGGATTTCAACTCAGATAATTACTCCAACTACAGTCCTCCGCTCTACGAACTGAGCTAAAGTCGGGGCTAATAATACCCTTTATAGGGTTTCTAAGTGTATATGTATTAAAGCGAAATGAGATGCCTGCAATTATATTGTTTGAAGTTAATTTTAAAAGCTTCTTTCACTTTTCTCTACTTGCAGGATGTCTAATTTAATTACACTACCAATCTCTGCAATGCTCAATCTACACACCCAAATAAAAATTCATAATTCACCAACAAACAACCATTATTATTATTAAGAGGGTTAAGTTGCACACAACGAGAATAAAGTTGATGCATATGCAACATATTTCACACCTCTTAAAAAGTGTTTATTTATATTAGTTCAAAACTACATATATTTTTTTCAAAGTGGAACAAAGGCTTTAATTACCAAAACCGTACGTTTCAAAGTATCGCTTTCCAAACTTCTTAATTAAAATTTGGGAATTATTTTCATTAGGTATACCTAAATTTATTTTTATTAATTTTATCCTTTCTGTTGATTTTATTATTAATGAGCGTATTAATATTTTTGCATAACATGAAATTGAAAGTAACATAAAACACTAACAATAATATTTTAAGTTATTTTAGTTCGAGTTAGTTTTGGATGAAATATTAACACTCAATATCTGAATTGATATGAGATATACCATAACTTCAAATATCTTAACCAATAACAATTCGTGTTTCTCTGAAATATAATTTTTGGTTTTGATTTTTAGCGTTAGTTTGTATAATGCAAATAATTTTAACTCTTAATGACAAATGTCGCAACACCTCAACAACATTGTTTCTCGAATCAATCTTTATTTGTTTTTCTACCTCAATAGGCAATATTGAAGCGCTATAAAAGAATGGAATCTTAAGCGGAGTGGAACATCTCTAATTATATTCCACAAAAAGGGAGTTATTAATCACATGCCTTGGTTACACATTCCACAACACATACAATATCATAATAAGGGTCGGAGTAACTAACATTTGATTAAAGTAGTATTTTAATTCAATTTGCATGCAAAACACATAGAAAATTAAATTAATTAAGGGGAATACTTAAATTAGTCAAATTTTGAAAATGCAGATTTAAGGCAAGGTCTTTCAATAATACATAGCGCGAAAGACTTGGGTCGTTTCACTAAGCCTGGACAAGGACAACTGTGGATTAGATTAACACTCCCTTCATCAGTTCACCATATATCAATGTTTCAATGCTTGGCCACGCATGGACCAAGGCTGGGATTACGATCCTGTGACAGTGAACCCTCTGGAAGGCAGAGTAGTTGCAGTCCCCTGGATACAAATTCGACCAACAATCATAAAAATAACCATTATTTAATTTTACTCCTCAATTCTACCCAACCCGTTATTATACATTATAATTATATTTTACTTCTATTTTTAAATGTGCTTTTAGTTTGTTCAAGGTGTCCCGTCCATTATATTAATCAATTGAATGTAAATATGAATATAAATCGGTCTTAATGTTTACATCATAAAGTAATATAAAAAAATGAAATCATATGGCCACACGCATCGTACCATGGCGCGCCACATTGGATTAGGTCTGCTCGGATGCATGTGTTGCACAAGGCGTTGTAATATAGTGGTGAGTATCCCTGCCTGTCACACGGGAGACTCGGGTTCGATCCCTGGCAATAGTGTTGAGTTTTTGCGCTAAACTCTTCAAAGTAGAATAAAGCAAAGCTTAATAAACAAAAGAAATCCGACCTGCCGGATTCGAACCAGCGACCTAAGGATTTCAGCTTAGATTAGTACTCCTACTACAATCCTCCGCTCTACCAACTGAGCTAAAGTCGAGGCTAATAATACCCTTTATAGGGTTTCTAAGTGTATATGGATAAAAGCGAAATGAGATGCATGTAATTATATTGTTTGAAGTTAATTTTAAAAGCTTCTTTCACTTTTCTCTACTTGCAGGATGTCTAATTAAATTACACTGCCAATCTCTATAATGCTCAATCTACACACCCAAATAAACATTCATAATGGTGAGTATCCCCGCCTGTCACGCGGGAGACCCGGGTTCGATCCCCGGCAACGGCGTTGAGTTTTTGCGTTTAACTCTTCAAAGTAGAACAAAGAAAAGCTTAAATAAACAATAGAAATCCGACCTGCTAGTTTCAAACCAGCGACCTAAGGATTTCAACTCAGATTATTACTCCAACTACAGTCCTCCGCTCTACCAACTGAGCTAAAGTCGGGGCTAATAATACCCTTTATAGGGTTTCTCTACCAACTGAGCTAAAGTCGGGGCTAATAATACCCTTTATAGGGTTTCTAAGTATATATGGATTAAAGCGAAATGAGATGCCTGCAATTATATTGTTTGAAGTTAATTTTAAAAGCTTCTTTCACTTTTCTCTAATTGCAGGATGTCTAATTAAATTACATTACCAATCTCTGCAATACTCAATATACACACCCAAATAAACATTCATAATTCACCAACAAACAACCTTTATTATTATTATTAGGGTTAAGTTGCACACAACGAGAATAAAGTTGATGCATATGCAACATATTTCACACCTCTTAAAAAGTGGTTATTTATATTAGTTCAAAACTACATATATTTTTTTCAAAGTGGAACAAAGGCTTTAATTACCAAAACCGTACTTTTCAAAGTATCATTTTCCAAACTTCTTAATTAAAATTTGAGAATTAATTTCTTTAGGTATACCAAAATTTATTTTTATTAGTTTTATCCTTTCTGTTGATTTTATTATTAATTAGCGTATTAATATTTTTGCAAAACATGAAATTGAAAGTAACATAAAACACTAACAATAATATTTTAAGTTATTTTAGTTCGAAGTTTAGGTTTGGATGAAATATTAACACTCAATATCTGAATTGATATGAGATATACCATAACTTCAAATATCTTAACCACTAACAATTCGTGTTTCTCTGAAATATAATTTTTGGTTTTGATTTTTAGCGTTTGTTTGAATAATGCAAATAATTTTAACTCTTAATGACAAATGTCGCAACACCTCAACAACATTGTTTCTCGAATCAACCTTTATTTATTTTTCTACCTCAATAAGCAATATTGAAGCGCTATAAAATAATTGAATCTTAAGCGGAGTGGAACGTCTCTAATTATATTCCACAAAAAGGGAGTAATTAATCACATGCCTTGGTTACACATTCCACAACACGGACAATATCATAATAAGGGTCGAAGTAACTAACATTTGATTAAAGTAGTATTTTAATTTAATTTGCATGCAAAACACATAGCAAATTAAATTAATTAAAGGGAATATTTAAATTAGTCAAATTTTGAAAATGCAGATTTAAGGCAAGGTCTTTCAATAATACATAGAGCGAAAGACTTAGGTCGTTTCACTAAGCCTGGACAAGGACAAATGTGGATTAGATTAACACTCCCTTCATCAGTTCACCATATATCAATGTTTCATTGCTTGGCCACGCATGGACCAAGGCTGGGATTACGATCCTGTGACAGTGAACCCTCAGGAAGGCAGAGCAGTTGCAGTCCCCTGGATACAAATTCGACCAACAATCATAAAAATAACCATTATTTAATTTTACTCCTCAATTCTACCCAACCCGTTATTATACATTATAATTATATTTTACTTGGATTTATAAATGTATTTAGTTTGTTGAAGGTGTCTCGTCCATTATATTAATCCATTGAATGTAAATATGAATATAAATGGGTCTTGAATGTTTACATCATAATGTAATTGTTAGGAATAAAGTGTCATGGTTTTAATATGCCAAATTTGTATTTGTAGATCCCCCAATTTTATTTAATAGGTCTAGTAGAGTCTTAGACCATGATCGGGAAATTATTTAAATATGAAAAGAGAAAAACAGAGGAAGATGGATAAAAATAGAAGAAGAAGATATAAAGCCGAAAATCAAGAATTTGTCTGGAGAAAATGACAAATTGAAGAAGAAGATGAATTATACAATAATTCACGTCAATGCTACTCAAAGAAGATATCCCAGAAGAATTTTCGTGAAGAAAATTAATGTTGGAAGAATGCATGAAATTGATTTGGAGATCAAGCATCTATGGAAAGAAAGGAGTACATCAAATATGATTGGAGATTTAATCAAAAGCTGTATGGACGAAGTGGATGATGCTTGATATATTATGTGAAATAGCTTAAGTTCAAAACTCGCCATCAATAATTTTACAAGGTAAAATTTGAGAAGCCAAATTAAATTAATCTGATGGAGTTGGGCGCTAGTTTAAGCTTTGGGTGCCGATTACAAGTGGAAATTGGGAAGCAATTTCACTTGGGTGGCAATTGAGATGCAATTGCACTTGGAGCCAATTCAAAGGAATTGGGAGCCGATTTCATAGCAATTAAAATTGGGAGCTAGTTCGAAGCAATTGAAATTGGGAGCCAGTTTCAGAGAAATTGAAATCAATTAAAATTGGGAGCAAGTTTCACATGAGAATCAATTCAAGATGGGAGCCAATGTAGAATTGAAATTGGGATGGGATGGGAGCCAATGTAGAATTGAAATTGGGATGGGATGGGAGCCAATGTAGAATTGAAATTGGGATGGGATGGGAGCCAATGTAGAATTGAAATTGGGAGCCAATTGAGGTTGTAGTATGGGATGGGAGCCAATTGAGGTTGTAGTATGGGATGCAATTTTAAGTTGGGGACCGATTCAAAGAAGACATGGAGATCAAATTGAATTGAGATGAAATTCAATACCAGGAGAAGTCTAGGAGCCAATTTCGAAGTCAAAGTTATTAGTCATATAAGTTTGTTAGAGTGTAATGCTGTAGTTAGAGTTAATTGTGTGGTTGTTTCCTATCTTCTAGCTAGTCTCTATTGTATAAATAGCAGTGTTTTATTCTAGAGTTGAATAACAAAGATATTCTTTCATTAATTTGGTATCAGTTTAGCCTAGTCGATCCTATGGCCACCGATGAAAACCCATCTCCCATTGCCGACTCCACCGGCGGTTCTACTGATGCGGTTGCCGGCGCCGGCGCCGACCATCGACAACCGAATATGTTACACCAAGCCCACCACTATATCTCCCTAAAACTCACTGCCACCAACTACCTTTTCTGGAGGGCACAACTCGTGCCGTTCCTACGTGGCCAGAATCTATACGGTTACGTGGACGGAACTCTCCCATGTCCGCCTGAAACGCTCGCCGGCACGTCGACCACACCAGCCATCAATCCTCTCCACGCCATTTGGGTCCAACAGGACCAATCTATATTGAGTATGCTCATGTCGTCCATGGCAGAAGAGGTTCTCTACCTCGCTGTTGGTCACAACACATCCCGCTCGGTGTGGACTTCCGTTGAAACCGCTCTTGGCTCTGCGTCACGGGCGCGATCGCTGAGCCTTTTGTCCCAACTACAAGGTCTCCGGCAAGGCGACTCCACTCCAGCAGAGTATCTGGGCAGGGTGCAAGTGCTGGTCGAACAACTTGCCCAGGCAGGACGGTCGATCGAGCTGGATGAACAGAATTTACACATTTTTCGAGGTCTCCGACCAGAGTACCGGGGTCTCATCGCCTCTCTCACTACCAAGAGGGCACCTCTTACTATCCCGGAAGTAGCAGACCTCTTGACCACTCACCACTATTTGTTCCCGGAGGAATCTGCCTCGTCGCATCTTCCGCAACATCCGCCGGCGGCCATGGTTGCGCAACATCCGTCGGCTTCTTCTTCTAACAATAACCGTGGTCGTGGCCGCTATAATAATAATTGCGGTCGCAACCGTGGTCAAAGAGGTCGCGGAGGTGCAGTACGCTGCCAGCTTTGTGATGCAACCGGCCACACGGCCCTTACCTGCTATCGACGGTTCGTCGATGTCAACGCCCAACACCCACCACCGTCGCACCCCGGTCACTACACGGGCCCTCCGCCGCAGGCTCATATGACCACCCATCAGGCTCAGGAGGATTTCAACACAGCGCCCTTCTCTAACGTCTGGTTTCCCGACACCGGGGCCAACGCTCATGCCACACCTAATTGGGCGGCCCTGAATCATGTGGAGCAGTATGGCGGAGATGAAACATTGCGTGTTGGCGATGGTTCAGGTCTGTCGATCTTGAACACAGGTTCAGTTGCTTTACCGTCAAGTTCCCGGTCACTGTTGCTAAATAGAGTTCTTCATGTTCCTAAATTACAAGCTTCTCTTTTATCTGTACATAAGTTCACACGTGATAATGACGTGTATTTTGAGTTTCACCCTTCCCATTTTTTTGTGAAGGATCGTTCAACCAAGCAGGTTCTACTTAGCGGTCCTAGTCGTGGCGGGATGTACGCACTCGCACAAACTTCCCCGGTTGCGTTAGTTTCCACCAAAGTGTCGCCCCGAATATGGCATAATCGTCTCGGGCACCCGCACTCACGCGTATTGCGTCAGGTTCTTTCTGGTTGTCCGGTCGATGGTTCTTTTTCATCTTTAAATAAGCTATGTACAGCATGCCAACTGGGCAAGTCTGCGCGCTTCCCATTGGCCCGAATTGAACAATCTAGTCAAAGTGTACTTGATTTAGTATTTACGGACATTTGGGGACCAGCTCCGGTCCCGTCAGTAGATGGTTTCAAGTATTTCGTTCTTTTTGTTGATGACTTTTCGCGGTTTATTTCTTATTACCCGCTAAAGTTAAAGTCTGATATTTATTCTGTGTTCTCCAAGTTTCGCACATATGTGGAAAATTATTTTGCAACCAAAATAAAATGTATTCAATCAGATATGGGTGGGGAGTACCGTAAACTTCATACGGTTTTTACCACCGCGGGGATTGCGCACCGCCAATCAGCTCCACATACCCACGAACAAAATGGGCGTGTAGAGCAGAGTAACCGCCACGTGGTAGAAACCGGGCTCACCTTACTAGCCCAAAGTCATGTTCCACAGAAATACTAGCCTTTCGCGTTTGAGTCTGCGGTTCACTTAATTAACCGCCTCCCGTCCACAGTTACACAAAATATCAGTCCCTACTCCCGCTTGCATCACAAATCACCCAATTATCACTTATTACGGGTATTTGGATGCGAGTGCTTCCCGTGTCTCCGTCCGTATAACAAACATAAAATGGACTTTAGGTCCACTTCTTGTGTATTTCTGGGGTACCCAGAATCTATTCTTGGTTACAGGTGCTTGGACAGAGAGACTGGACGGGTATATTATGCCAGGCACGTTCGCTTCAATGAGGATGTTTTTCCATTCCAACATGTTCCACGGCGTGTTACTGTTCCAGCTATGCCTACTTCATCACCATGGGCTCGTGCACCTATACAACTTCCACCAACCCTGAATGTCATGCCACCTGTTCGGCCAATCCAGAATTCTGTGCAACCTGATCGGCCAACTCAACTTCGACGTCCTCCTAGGCCACAACCACCGAGCCAGACTGCTGCGTCAACAGCCCCCGCGATGGCCCGTCTTCCGAGCCAACCTGCTGTGCAGTCCCGCTCCACGTCAGCAACAGCAACGGCGTCGTCGACTCATCAACCGACGACGTCGTCCACCACGACTGGCAGACGACGGCGCGTCAGGTCGACCATCCGCACCCACGGCATGCAGCTTCCAACCACGACACACATGAAGCGACGTCCGACTGCCTTAGTAGCTTCGGTGGATGATGACGAACCTACCTGTCATACGCAAGCCGTGAAGCGGCCTGAGTGGCGTGCTGCAATGGATGCCGAATTCAACGCCTTACTGCAGAACAATACTTGGCAACTTGTACCTATCAAAAGTTATATGAATGTAATAGGTAGCAAGTGGGTTTTCCGCGTTAAGCGGAAGTCTGACGGTACTGTCGAGCGTTACAAAGCTCGACTTGTAGCCAAGGGGTTCAATCAAATCCCCGGTCAGGATTATTTGGAAACGTACAGCCCCGTGGTCAAACCGACCACTATCCGGCTGTTACTAGCTTTCGCTGTGTCTGCCAACTGGACCATGCGATAGTTAGACGTCCATAACGCTTTCCTGAATGGTCGTATTGAAGAAGATATATACATGCGCCAGCCACCTGGCTACGCGAATCCTAGCTATCCGGATCACGTATGTAAATTGCAGCGCTCTCTGTACGGGCTTAAGCAAGCGCCGCGTGCGTGGTTCAAGAGGTTACACGATTTCTTGCTATAGGTGGGGTTCCGTTCCTCGAAAACGGACGTCTCCTTGTTCATCTTTGACTCAGGGCAAATCCGTATGTACATCCTGGTTTACGTCGATGATATCCTGCTACTCGGCAACAATCCTGACATGATTGACAATGTGATGAAGCAGCTGGCGACGACCTTTCGAATTCGAGACCTCGGGTTACCCCGATTCTTTTTAGGGGTCGAAGCTATATACACAGAGGGTGCGCTGCTGCTCTCACAACGACGATACATAGCTGAGTTACTCAAGAAGGCCGGAATGGGTACGTGCAAAGACGTTTCTACACCAATGGCGTACAACACTGCGGTCACGTCCGACTCCCCACTGCTAGATGATCCAACGGCGTACAGGCGTCTAGTTGGGTCCTTGATGTATCTTTTGATTACACGGCCCGACCTTTCGTTCGCGGTAAATCGCTTGTGCCAATTTATGCATAAGCCAACAGAGGAGCATTGGGTGTCACTTAAGCGAGTCCTTCGCTATGTGCAAGGTACACAACACCTTGGTCTGCGGCTAACTCCGGCACCAACTCCAGTGGTGCATGCCTTTTCCGATTCAGATTGGGCCGGGTGTTCGACAGATCGCAAGTCTACTGCGGGATATGCTGTGTTTTTAGGCCCCAACCTGGTTTCATGGGTGTCTCAAAAACAGCGTATGGTCGCACGATCGTCTACAGAAGCCGAATACAAAGCGCTTGCCGATGTTGCAGCCGAAGTCACCTGGATAGAGTCACTTTTACGAGAACTCGGGTTACAATCCCAGACGGTGCCTGTGTTGTGGTGTGACAACTTAAGAGCAACTTATCTGTGCTCCAACCCAGTGTTTCATGCACGAACCAAGCACGTAGAGGTCGACTACCATTTTGTCCGGGATAGGGTCAGCACGGGTCAGTTGAAAGTGAATTTTGTCTCGACTCATGATCAACTCGCAGATATATTTACTAAACCCCTAGCTACGAAGCGCTATTGTGATTTGCGGTTCAAGCTAGGCGTGGTCCCTTGTCCCCCGTCAGCTTGAGGGGGAGTATTAGTCATATCAATTTGTTAGAGTGTAATGCTGTAGTTAGAGTTAATTGTGTGGTTGTTTCCTATCTTCTAGCTAGTCTCTATTGTATAAATAGCAGTGTTTTATTCTAGAGTTGAATAACAGAGATATTCTTTCATTAATTAAAGTCAACAATTCAAATTGGGAAGCAATTGAAAGCACCAGGAGCAGTTTGGGAGCCAATTGCAAGTCAAAGTCAATTGGGAGCCAATTACAATGGAGAAATTCAAATTGGGTGCCAATTACAAGCCAATTGAAATTGGGTGTCAATTACAAAGGAAAAATTCAAATTGGGTGGAAGTTCAAAGCCAGTTTGAAGTCTGAGAACACCCAGACGTGAGAATGAAGAAGATGAAGATGAACTTACAGTGAAAATATTCTCACAAGGAAAAATACTAGTTTAACTAGTATGGGATTAAATTGATGAATATTTTTAAATCCCAAAGATACAAAGACCACTTCAGAGCTGATCAGAGAAGCCGTTCTACACCCAAATATTCCCACTCAACGTTAAACCAAAGGAATATCAGATGAAGTTTGGGAGCTCATTTACATGGAGATGAAGCTCTAACAACGGCTAGCTTATCCTTTCTGACATCTTTGCAGAAGATAAGATAAGATCTCTGACAAAAAGATACAAGATTTCAAAAATGAGAGCGTCTCTTTCCAACGGACAGATTCTCATTACCAGCTATAAAATGATGAAGATATGAAGACTTGAAGACGGGGAACTTACGAACAAGAGAGCAGAAAATTCGAAACTCATCAAGAGATCGAATAGAGCAATTAAGCTTGAAAAGAGCATAGAGCAAAAATCTCATTGGGTACAGAGCATACCAAAAATCTTCAAGTGAGAAGTGAGAAAAGAAAAAGAGCTCAGAGAGCTTCAAAAGAGAAATATTCTGAGAGTTCTTAAACAGAGCAAAGCAGAGCAAAAATATCAAGTGCTTTACTTGATATATTCAAAGAGAAAAAACACTCAGAGCTATCAAGAGAAATCATTCCAGAGTGTTTATCTTCATCAAAGAGACCTGCGCATCATTGAAGATCATCTACAGAGTCTCAGAAGTTGGAAGCAAGACAACACTTGTTTTGGAGCAAAACAAGAGAATGGAGGAAAGTAGCACGAAGCTGTGAAATCCTGGATTGTCACACGGAGCTGTGAGATCCGAAGCAGCAGTGTCGGAGGCACTGGGCGTGATTGGTGTGGGCTTGGTGATCAAAGCACCAGATCACGGGATACGTTTCTACCGGAGTGTGGAAGACGGGGGGAAAGTAACGCGGAGTCGTGAAATCCTGGGATAGTAGCGCGGCGACGTGAAACCCGAAGCAGCAGTGTGGTGTCACTGGGCGTGATTAGTGCGGGCTTTGTGATCAAAGCACTAGATCACGGAAATTCATTGTATCTTGGAACCAAGGAGTGGTAGATATAGTGAATTGCTCTTGGAGATAAGAGCAAGTGGAGTAGGAGGATTACACCACCTCGCGAACCACTATAATTGTCTTGTGTTCTTTACTGCTTTCTTTACTTACCGCTCTTTACATATTTGCTCTACACGAGATATACTGCTCACACAATCTCACACACACTTTATGTTTATTTATTTCCGCTGTGCACCATACTCTAACAATCTAGTTAAGAGTTTTGGTTTATCTCTGGCTTAGCAATTGTTGTGCTGTGCGAAAAAGTTTGAAAGTCTATTCACCCCCCCCCCCCCTCTAGACTTTCACCTTACCTCTGTTGGGACCAACAATTGGTATCAGAGCCTATAGCCTATTTGAGTCAGTTTATACCAACCTTTGGTATTAAAACACGTTGCCTAACTGGGTTAACTGTTTTTGACTGCTAGGCTGATCCATTCTACAAGTGTGTGAATTGGATTAATCTTTCATATCTCTCGTGATGATGATGAAGAAAGATTTAGCACAAAATCTATTATTTTCTCTTGATAAATTTGATGATTGGAAAGTTCGTATGCAGGTACACTTATTGGCCATACACGATGAAATGTGGGAAGTTATTTCCACTGGCCCTATAGAAATATTAAAAATCAATACAGCGTTTGTCCTATCCACGGATGCTCCACAGTACGTACAAAAGCCAAAACCGGAATGGACACCGGACGATAGAACGCGGAATAATCTTGACAATATTGCCAAGGATATTCTATTCAAAGCCGTTGATGATACAATATTTCCGAAGATCCGAAAGTGTGCCACTGCCAAAGAAATATGGGAAACTCTTATTAAGATTGGCGAAGGAGATGAACAAGAAAAAGACAATAAGCTCACAATCGCCATGAAGAAGTTTGAAGATTTCAAAATGCTCTCAAATGAAAGTGTTGCAGACATGGAACATCTCTTTTGGGACCATCTCTAAGCGGAGTGGAACATCTCTAATTATATTCCACAAAAAGGGAGTTATTAATCACATGCCTTGGTTACACATTCCACAACACGCACAATATCATAATAAGGGTCGGAGTAACTAACATTTGATTAAAGTAGTATTTTAATTCAATTTGCATGCAAAACACATAGCAAATTAAATTAATTAAAGGGAATACTTAAATTAGTCAAATTTTGAAATGCAGATTTAAGGCAAGGTCTTTCAATAATACATAGAGCGAAAGACTTGGGTCGTTTCACTAATCCTGGACAAGGATAACTGTGGATTAGATTAACACTCCCTTCATTAGTTCACCATATATCAATGTTTCATTGCTTGGCCACGCATGGACCAAGGCTGGGATTACGATCCTGTGACAGTGAACCCTCAGGAAGGCAGAGCAGTTGCAGTCCCCTGGATACAAATTCGACCAACAATCATAAAAATAACCATTATTTAATTTTACTCCTCAATTCTACCCAACTCGTTATTATACATTATAATTATATTTTACTTGGATTTATAAATGTACTTTTAGTTTGTTGAAGGTGTCCCGTCCATTATATTAATCGATTGAATGTAAATATGAATATAAATGGGTCTTGAATGTTTACATCATAAAGTAATATAATAAAATGAAATCGTATGGCCACACGCACCGTACCATGGCGCGCCACATTGGATTCGGTCTGCTCGGATGCATATGTTGCATAAGTCGTTGTAGTATAGTGGTGAGTATCCCCGCCTGTCACGCGGGAGACCTGGGTTTGATCCCCGGCAACGGCGTTGAGTTTTTGCGTTTAACTCTTCAAAGTAGAACAAAGCAAAGCTTAAATAAACAAAAGAAATCCGACCTGCTGGATTTGAACCAGCGACCTAAGGATTTCAGCTCAGATTATTACTCCAACTACAGACCTCCGCTCTACCAACTGAGCTAAAGTCGGGGCTAATAATACCCTTTATAGGGTTTCTAAGTGTATATGGATTAAAACGAAATGAGATGCCTGCAATTATATTGTTTGAAGTTAATTTTAAAAGTTTCTTTCACTTTTCTCTACTTGCAGGATGTCTAATTAAATTACACTACCAATCTCTGCAATGCTCAATCTACATACCCAAATAAACATTCATAATTCACCAACAAACAACCTTTATTATTATTATTAGGGTTAAGTTGCACACAACGAGAATAAAGTTGATGCATATGCAACATATTTCACACCTCTTAAAAAGTGGTTATTTATATTAGTTCAAAACTACATATATTTTTTTCAAAGTGGAACAAAGGATTTAATTACCAATACCGTACGTTTCAAAGTATCGTTTTCCAAACTTCTTAATTAAAATTTGAGAATTATTTTCTTTAGGTATACCTAAATTTATTTTTATTAATTTTGTCCTTTCTGTTGATTTTATTATTAATTAGCGTATTAATATTTTTGCATAACATGAAATTGAAAGTAACATAAAACACTAACAATAATATTTTAAGTTATTTTAGTTCGAGTTAGGTTTGGATGAAATATTAACACTCAATATCTGAATTGATATGAGATATACCATAACTTCAATTATCTTAACCAATAACAATCTGTGTTTCTCTGAAATATAATTTTTGGTTTTGATTTTTAGCGTTAGTTTGAATAATGCAAATAATTTTAACTCTTAATGACAAATGTCGCAACACCTCAACAACATTGTTTCTTGAATCAACCTTTATTTATTTTTCTACCTCAATAGGCAATATTGAAGCGCTATAAAAGAATTGAATCTTAAGCGGAGTGGAACATCTCTAATTATATTCCACAAAAAGGGAGTTATTAATCACATGCCTTGGTTACACATTCCACAACACGCACAATATCATAATAAGGGTCGGAGTAACTAACATTTGATTAAAGTAGTATTTTAATTCAATTTGCATGCAAAACACATAGCAAATTAAATTAATTAAAGGGAATACTTAAATTAGTCAAATTTTGAAAATGCAGATTTAAGGCAAGGTCTTTCAAAAATACATAGAGCGAAAAACTTGGGTCGTTTCACTAAGCCTGGACAAGGACAACTGTGGATTAGATTAACACTCCCTAAATCAGTTCACCATATATCAATGTTTTATTGCTTGGCCACGCATGGACCAAGGCTGGGATTACGATCCTGTGACAGTGAACCCTCAGGAAGGCAGAGCAGTTGCAGTCCCCTGGATACAAATTCGACCAACAATCATAAAAATAACCATTATTTAATTTTACTCCTCAATTCTACCCAACTCGTTATTATACATTATAATTATATTTTACTTGGATTTATAAATGTACTTTTAGTTTGTAGAAGGTGTCCCGTCCATTATATTAATCGATTGAATGTAAATATGAATATAAATGGGTCTTGAATGTTTACATCATAAAGTAATATAATAAAATGAAATCGTATGGCCACACGCACCGTACCATGGCGCGCCACATTGGATTCGGTCTGCTCGGATGCATGCGTTGCATAAGTCGTTGTAGTATAGTGGTGAGTATCCCTGCCTGTCACGCGGGAGAGCCGGGTTTGATCCCCGGCAACGGCGTTGAGTTTTTGCGTTTAACTCTTCAAAGTAGAACAAAGCAAAGCTTAAATAAACAAAAGAAATCCGACCTGCCGGATTTGAACCAGCGACCTAAGGATTTCAGCTCATATTATTACTCCAACTACAGTCCTCCACTCTACTAATTGAGCTAAAGTCGGGGCTAATAATACCCTTTATAGGGTTTCTAAGTGTATATGGATTAAAGCGAAATGACATGCCTGCAATTATATTGTTTGAAGTTAATTTTAAAAGCTTCTTTCACTTTTCTCTACTTGCAGGATGTCTAATTAAATTACACTACCAATCTCTGCAATGCTCAATCTACATACCCAAATAAACATTCATAATTCACCAACAAACAACCTTTATTATTATTATTAGGGTTAAGTTGCACACAACGAGAATAAAGTTGATGCATATGCAACATATTTCACACCTCTTAAAAAGTGGTTATTTATATTAGTTCAAAACTACATATATTTTTTTCAAAGTGGAACAAAGGCTTTAATTACCAATACCGTACGTTTCAAAGTATCGTTTTCCAAACTTTTTAATTAAAATTTGAGAATTATTTTCTTTAGGTATACCTAAATTTATTTTTATTAATTTTATCCTTTCTGTTGATTTTATTATTAATTAGCGTATTAATATTTTTGCATAACATGAAATTGAAAGTAACATAAAACACTAACAATAATATTTTATGTTATTTTAGTTCGAGTTAGGTTTGGATGAAATATTAACACTCAATATCTAAATTGATATGAGATATACCATAACTTCAAATATCTTAACCAATAACAATACGTGTTTCTTTGAAATATAATTTTTGGTTTTGATTTTTAGCGTTAGTTTGAATAATGCAAATAATTTTAACTCTTAATGACAAATGTTGCAACACCTCAACAACATTGTTTCTCGAATAAACCTTTATTTATTTTTCTACCTCAATAGGCAATATTGAAGCGCTATAAAAGAATTGAATCTTAAGCGGAGTGGAACATCTCTAATTATATTCCACAAAAAGGGAGTTATTAATCACATGCCTTGGTTACACATTCCACAACACGCACAATATCATAATAAGGGTCGGAGTAACTAACATTTGATTAAAGTAGTACTTTAATTCAATTTGCATGCAAAACACATAGCAAATTAAATTAATTAAAGGGAATACTTAAATTAGTCAAATTTTGAAAATGCAGATTTATGGCAAGGTCTGTCAATAATACATAGAGAGAAAGACTTGGGTCGTTTCACTAATCCTGGATAAGGACAACTGTGGATTAGATTAACACTCCCTTCATCAGTTCACCATATATCAATGTTTCATTGCTTGGCCATGCATGGACCAAGGCTGGGATTACGATCCTGTGACAGTGAACCCTCAGGAAGGCTGAGCAGTTGCAGTCCCCTGGATACAAATTCGACCAACAGTCATAAAAATAACCATTATTTAATTTTACTCCTCAATTCTACCCAACCCGTTATTATACATTATAATTATATTTTACTTGGATTTATAAATGTATTTAGTTTGTTGAAGGTGTCTCATCCATTATATTAATCCATTGAATGTAAATATGAATATAAATGGGTCTTGAATGTTTACATCATAAAGTAATATAATAAAATGAAATCTTATGGCCACACGCACCGTACCGTGGCGCGCCACATTGGATTGGGTCTGCTCGGATGCATGCGTCGCATAAGTCGTTGTAGTATAGTGGTGAGTATCCCCGCCTGTCACGCGGGAGACCCGGGTTCGATCCCCGGCAACGGCGTTGAGTTTTTGCGTTTAACTCTTCAAAGTAGAACAAAGCAAAGCTTAAATAAAACAAAAGAAATCCAACCTGCCGGATTCGAACCAGCGACCTATGGATTTCAGCTCAGATTATTACTCCAACTACAGTCCTACGCTCTACCAACTAAGCTAAAGTTGGGGCGAATAATACCCTTTATAGGGTTGTAGGGTTTCTAAGTGTATATGGATTAAAGCGAAATGAGATGCCTGCAATTATATTGTTTGAAGTTAATTTTAAAAGCTTCTTTCACTTTTCTCTACTTGCATGATATCTAATTAAATTACACTACCAATCTCTGCAATGCTCAATCTACACACCCAAATAAACATTCATAATTCACCAACAAACAACCTTTATTATTATTATTAGGGTTAAGTTGAACACAACGGGAATAAAGTTGATGCATATGCAACATATTTCACACCTCTTAAAAAGTGGTTATTTATATTAGTTCAAAACTACATATATTTTTTTCAAAGTGGAACAAAGGCTTTAATTACCAAAACCGTACGTTTCAAAGTATCGTTTTCCAAACTTCTTAATTAAAATTTGAGAATTATTTTCTTTAGGTATACCTAAATTTATTTCTATTAATTTTATCCTTTCTGTTGATTTTATTATTAATTAGCGTATTAATATTTTTGCATAACATGAAATTGAAAGTAACATAAAACACTAACAATAATATTTTATGTTATTTTAGTTCGAGTTAGGTTTGGATGAAATATTAACACTCAATATCTAAATTGATATGAGATATACCATAACTTCAAATATCTTAACCAATAACAATACGTGTTTCTTTGAAATATAATTTTTGGTTTTGATTTTTAGCGTTAGTTTGAATAATGCAAATAATTTTAACTCTTAATGACAAATGTTGCAACACCTCAACAACATTGTTTCTCGAATAAACCTTTATTTATTTTTCTACCTCAATAGGCAATATTGAAGCGCTATAAAAGAATTGAATCTTAAGCGGAGTGGAACATCTCTAATTATATTCCACAAAAAGGGAGTTATTAATCACATGCCTTGGTTACACATTCCACAACACGCACAATATCATAATAAGGGTCGGAGTAACTAACATTTGATTAAAGTAGTACTTTAATTCAATTTGCATGCAAAACACATAGCAAATTAAATTAATTAAAGGGAATACTTAAATTAGTCAAATTTTGAAAATGCAGATTTATGGCAAGGTCTGTCAATAATACATAGAGAGAAAGACTTGGGTCGTTTCACTAATCCTGGATAAGGACAACTGTGGATTAGATTAACACTCCCTTCATCAGTTCACCATATATCAATGTTTCATTGCTTGGCCATGCATGGACCAAGGCTGGGATTACGATCCTGTGACAGTGAACCCTCAGGAAGGCTGAGCAGTTGCAGTCCCCTGGATACAAATTAGACCAACAGTCATAAAAATAACCATTATTTAATTTTACTCCTCAATTCTACCCAACCCGTTATTATACATTATAATTATATTTTACTTGGATTTATAAATGTATTTAGTTTGTTGAAGGTGTCTCATCCATTATATTAATCCATTGAATGTAAATATGAATATAAATGGGTCTTGAATGTTTACATCATAAAGTAATATAATAAAATGAAATCTTATGGCCACTCGCACCGTACCGTGGCGCGCCACATTGGATTGGGTCTGCTCGGATGCATGCGTCGCATAAGTCGTTGTAGTATAGTGGTGAGTATCCCCGCCTGTCACGCGGGAGACCCGGGTTCGATCCCCGGCAACGGCGTTGAGTTTTTGCGTTTAACTCTTCAAAGTAGAACAAAGCAAAGCTTAAATAAAACAAAAGAAATCCAACCTGCCGGATTCGAACGAGCGACCTATGGATTTCAGCTCAGATTATTACTCCAACTACAGTCCTACGCTCTACCAACTAAGCTAAAGTTGGGGCGAATAATACCCTTTATAGGGTTGTAGGGTTTCTAAGTGTATATGGATTAAAGCGAAATGAGATGCCTGCAATTATATTGTTTGAAGTTAATTTTAAAAGCTTCTTTCACTTTTCTCTACTTGCATGATATCTAATTAAATTACACTACCAATCTCTGCAATGCTCAATCTACACACCCAAATAAACATTCATAATTCACCAACAAACAACATTTATTATTATTATTAGGGTTAAGTTGCACACAACGGGAATAAAGTTGATGCATATGCAACATATTTCACACCTCTTAAAAAGTGGTTATTTATATTAGTTCAAAACTACATATATTTTTTTCAAAGTGGAACAAAGGCTTTAATTACCAAAACCGTACGTTTCAAAGTATCGTTTTCCAAACTTCTTAATTAAAATTTGAGAATTATTTTCTTTAGGTATACCTAAATTTATTTCTATTAATTTTATCCTTTCTGTTGATTTTATTATTAATTAGTGTATTAATATTTTTGCATAACATGAAATTGAAAGTAACATAAAACAATAACAATAATATTTTATGTTATTTTAGTTCGAGTTAGGTTTGGATGAAATATTAACACTCAATATCTAAATTGATATGAGATATACCATAACTTCAAATATCTTAACCAATAACAATACGTGTTTCTTTGAAATATAATTTTTGGTTTTGATTTTTAGCGTTAGTTTGAATAATGCAAATAATTTTAACACATAATGACAAATGTCGCAACACCTCAACAACATTGTTTCTCGAATCAACCTTTATTTATTTTTCTACCTCAATAGGCAATATTGAAGCGCTATAAAAGAATTGAATCTTAAGCGGATTGGAACATCTCTAATTATATTCCACAAAAAGGGAGTTATTAATCACAGGCCTTGGTTACACATTCCACAACACACACAATATCATAATAAGGGTCGGAGTAACTAACATTTGATTAAAGTAGTATTTAATTCAATTTGCATGCAAACCACATAGCAAATTAAATTAATTAAAGGGAATACTTAAATTAGTCAAATTTTGAAAATGCAGATTTAAGGCAAGGTCTTTCAATAATACATAGAGCGAAAGACTTGGGTCGTTTCACTAATCCTGGATAAGGACAACTGTGGATTAGATTAACACTCCCTTCATCAGTTCACCATATATCAATGTTTCATTGCTTGGCCATGCATGGACCAAGGCTGGGATTACGATCCTGTGACTTTGAACCCTCAGGAAGGCAGAGCAGTTGCAGTCCCCTGGATACAAATTAGACCAACAATCATAAAAATAACCATTATTTAATTTTACTCCTCAATTCTACCCAACCCGTTATTATACATTATAATTATATTTTACTTGGATTTATAAATGTATTTAGTTTGTTGAAGGTGTCTCGTCCATTATATTAATCCATTGAATGTAAATATGAATATAAATGGGTCTTGAATGTTTACATCATAAAGTAATATAATAAAATGAAATCGTATGGCCACACGCACCGTACATGGCGCGCCACATTGGATTGGGTCTGCTCGGATGCATGCATCGCACAAGTCGTTGTAGTATAGTGGTGAGTATCCTCGCTTGTCACGCGGGAGACCCGGGTTCGATCCCAGGCAACGGCGTTGAGTTTTTTGCGTTTAACTCTTCAAAGTAGAACAAAGCAAAGCTTAAATAAAACAAAAGAAATCCAACCTGCTCAGATTATTACTCCAACTACAGTCCTCCGCTCTACCAACTGAGCTAAAGTCGGGGCTAATAATACCCTTTATAGGGTTTCTAAGTGTATATGGATTAAAGCGAAATGAGATGCATGCAATTATATTGTTTGAAGTTAAATTTAAAAGCTTCTTTCACTTTTCTCTACTTGCAGGATGTCTAATTAAATTACACTACCAATCTCTGCAATGCTCAACCTACACACCCAAATAAACATTCATAATTCACCAACAAACAACCTTTATTATTATTATTAGGGTTAAGTTGCACACAACGAGAATAAAGTTGATGCATATGCAACATATTTCACACCTCTTAAAAAGTGGTTATTTATATTAGTTCAAAACCTCATATATTTTTTTCAAAGTGGAACAAAGGCTTTAATTACCAAAACCGTACGTTTCAAAGTAACGTTTTCCAAACTTCTTAATTAAAATTTGGGAATTAATTTCTTTAGGTATTCCTAAATTTATTTTTATTAATTTTATCCTTTCTGTTGATTTTATTATTAATTAGCGTATTAATATTTTTGCATAACATGAAATTGAAAGTAACATAAAACACTAACAATAATATTTTAAGTTATTTTAGTTCGAGTTAGGTTTGGATGAAATATTAACACTCAATATCTGAATTGATATGACATATACCATAACTTCAAATATGTTAACCAATAACAATTCGTGTTTCTCTGAAATATAATTTTTGGTTTTGATTTTTAGCGTTAGTTAGAATAATGCAAATAATTTTAACTCTTAATGACAAATGTCGCAACACCTCCACAACATTGTTTCTCGAATCAACCTTTATTTATTTTTCTACCTCAATAGGCAATATTGAAGCGCTTTAAAAGAATTGAATCTTAAGCGGAGTGGAACATCTCTAATTATATTCCACAAAAACGGAGTTAATAATCACATGCCTTGGTTACACATTCCACAACACGCACAATATCATAATAAGGGTCGGAGTAACTAACATTTGATTAAAGTAGTATTTTAATTCAATTTGCATGCAAAACACATAGCAAATTAAATTAATTAAAGGGAATACTTAAATTAGTCAAATTTCGAAAATGCAGATTTAAGGCAAGGTCTTTCAATAATACATAGAGCGAAAGACTTGGGTCGTTTCACTAATCCTGGACAAGGACAACTGTGGATTAGATTAACACTCCCTTCATCAGTTCACCATATATCAATGTTTCATTGCTTGGCCAT
Source organism: Ipomoea nil (assembly GCF_001879475.1). Classification (NCBI taxonomy): domain Eukaryota; kingdom Viridiplantae; phylum Streptophyta; class Magnoliopsida; order Solanales; family Convolvulaceae; genus Ipomoea; species Ipomoea nil. The sequence continues at coordinate 2,664,415 of NW_017619484.1, forward strand.
GCATGGACCAAGGCTGGGATTACGATCCTGTGACAGCGAACCCTCAGGAAGGCAGAGCAGTTGCAGTCCCCTGGATACAAATTCGACCAACAATCATAAAAATAACCATTATTTAATTTTACTCCTCAATTCTACCCAACCCGTTATTATACATTATAATTATATTTTACTTGGATTTATAAATGTACTTTTAGTTTGTTGAAGGTGTCCCGTCCATTATATTAATCCATTGAATGTAAATATGAATATAAATGGGTCTTGAATGTTTACATCATAAAGTAATATAATAAAATGAAATCTTATGGCAACACGCACCGTACCATGGCGCGCCACATTGGATTGGGTCTGCTCGGATTCATGCGTCGCACAAGTCGTTGTAGTATAGTGGAGAGTATCCCCGCCTGTCACGCGGGAGACCCAGGTTCGATCCCCGGCAACGGCGTTCAGTTTTTGTGTTTAACTCTTCAAAGTAGAACAAAGCAAACCTTAAATAAACAAAAGAAATCTGACCTGCCGGATTCGAACCAGCGACTTAAGGATTTCAGCTTAAATTTTTACTCCAACTATAGTTCTCGGCTCTACCAACTGAGCTAAAGTCGGGGCTAATAATACCCCTTATAGGGTTTCTAAGTGTATATGGATTAAAGCGAAATGAGATGCATGCAATTATATTGTTTGAAGTTAAATTTAAAAGCTTCTTTCACTTTTCTCTACTTGCAGGATGTCTAATTAAATTACACTACCAATCTCTGCAATGCTCAACCTACACACCCAAATAAACATTCATAATTCACCAACAAACAACCTTTATTATTATTATTAGGGTTAAGTTGCACACAACGAGAATAAAGTTGATGCATATGCAACATATTTCACACCTCTTAAAAAGTGGTTATTTATATTAGTTCAAAACTACATATATTTTTTTCAAAGTGGAACAAAGGCTTTAATTACCAAAACCGTACGTTTCAAAGTAACGTTTTCCAAACTTCTTAATTAAAATTTGGGAATTAATTTCTTTAGGTATACCTAAATTTATTTTTATTAATTTTATCCTTTCTGTTGATTTTATTATTAATTAGCGTATTAATATTTTTGCATAACATGAAATTGAAAGTAACATAAAACACTAACAATAATATTTTAAGTTATTTTAGTTCGAGTTAGGTTTGGATGAAATATTAACACTCAATATCTGAATTGATATGACATATACCATAACTTCAAATATCTTAACCAATAACAATTCGTGTTTCTCTGAAATATAATTTTTGGTTTTGATTTTTAGTGTTAGTTAGAATAATGCAAATAATTTTAACTCTTAATGACAAATGTCGCAACACCTCCACAACATTGTTTCTCGAATCAACCTTTATTTATTTTTCTACCTCAATAGGCAATATTGAAGCGCTTTAAAAGAATTGAATCTTAAGCGGAGTGGAACATCTCTAATTATATTCCACAAAAACGGAGTTATTAATCACATGCCTTGGTTACACATTCCACAACACGCACAATATCATAATAAGGGTCGGAGTAACTAACATTTGATTAAAGTAGTATTTTAATTCAATTTGCATGCAAAACACATAGCAAATTAAATTAATTAAAGGGAATACTTAAATTAGTCAAATTTCGAAAATGCAGATTTAAGGCAAGGTCTTTCAATAATACATAGAGCGAAAGACTTGGGTCGTTTCACTAATCCTGGACAAGGACAACTGTGGATTAGATTAACACTCCCTTCATCAGTTCACCATATATCAATGTTTCATTGCTTGGCCACGCATGGACCAAGGCTGGGATTACGATCCTGTGGCAGTGAACCCTCAGGAAGGCAGAGCAATTGCAGTCCCCTATATACAAATTCGACCAACAATCATAAAAATAACCATTATTTAATTTTACTCCTCAATTCTACCCAACCCGTTATTATACATTATAATTATATTTTACTTGGACTTATAAATGTACTTTTAGTTTGTTGAAGATGTCCCGCCCATTATATTAATCCATTGAATGTAAATATGAATATAAATGGGTCTTGAATGTTTACATCATAAAGTAATATAATAAAATGAAATCTTATGGCCACACGCACCGTACCATGGCGCGCCACATTGGATTCGGTCTGCTCGGATTCATGCGTCGCACAAGTCGTTGAAGTATAGTGGTGAGTTCCCCCGCTTGTCATGCGGGAGACCTGGGCTCGATCCCCGGCAATGGCGTTGAGTTTTTGCATTTAACTCTTCAAAGTAGAACAAAGCAAAGCTTAAATAAACAAAAGAAATCTGACCTGCCAGATTCGAACCAGCGACTTAAGGATTTCAGCTCAAATTTTTACTCCAACTACAGTCCTCCGCTCTACTAACTGAGCTAAAGTTGGGGCTAATAATACCCATTATAGGGTTTCTAAGTGTATATGGATTAAAGCGAAATGAGATGCATGCAATTATATTGTTTGAAGTTAAATTTAAAAGCTTCTTTCACTTTTCTCTACTTGCAGGATGTCTAATTAAATTACACTTCCAATCTCTGCAATGCTCAATCTACACACCCAAATAAACATTTATAATTCACCAACAAACAACCTTTATTATTATTATTAGGGTTAAGTTGCACACAACGAGAATAAAGTTGATGCATATGCAACATATTTCACACCTCTTAAAAAGTGGTTATTTATATTAGTTCAAAACTACATATATTTTTTTCAAAGTGGAATAAAGGCTTTAATTACCAAAACCGTACGTTTCAAAGTAACGTTTTCCAAACTGCTTAATTAAAATTTGGGAATTAATTTCTTTAGGTATACCTAAATTTATTTTTATTAATTTTATCCTTTCTGTTGATTTTATTATTAATTAGCGTATTAATATTTTTGCATAACATGAAATTGAAAGTAACATAAAACACTAACAATAATATTTTAAGTTATTTTAGTTCGAGTTAGGTTTGGATGAAATATTAACACTCAATATCTGAATTGATATGACATATACCATAACTTCAAATATCTTAACCAATAACAATTCGTGTTTCTCTGAAATATAGTTTTTGGTTTTGATTTTTAGCGTTAGTTTGAATAATGCAAATAATTTTAACTCTTAATGAAAAATGTCGCAACACCTCCACAACATTGTTTCTCGAATTAACCTTTATTTATTTTTCTACCTCAATAGGCAATATTGAAGCGCTATAAAAGAATTGAATCTTAAGCGGAGTGGAACATCTCTAATTATATTCAACAAAAACGGAGTTATTAATCACATGCCTTGGTTACACATTCCACAACACGCACAATATCATAATAAGGGTCGGAGTAACTAACATTTGATTAAAGTAGTATTTTAATTTAATTTGCATGCAAAACACATAGCAAATTAAATTAATTAAAGGGAATACTTAAATTAGTCAAATTTTGAAAATGCAGATTTAAGGCAAGGTCTTTCAATAATACATTGAGCGAAAAACTTGGGTCGTTTCACTAAGCCTGGACAAGGACAACTGTGGATTAGATTAACACTCCCTTCATCAGTTCACCATATATCAATGTTTCATTGCTTGGCCACGCATGGACCAAGGCTGGGATTACGATCCTGTGACAGTGAACCCTCAGGAAGGCAGAGCAGTTGCAGTCCCCTGGATACAAATTCGACCAACAATCATAAAAATAACCATTATTTAATTTTACTCCTCAATTCTACCCAACTCGTTATTATACATTATAATTATATTTTACTTGGATTTATAAACGTACTTTTAGTTTGTTGAAGGTGTCCCGTCCATTATATTAATCGATTGAATGTAAATATGAATATAAATGGGTCTTCAATGTTTACATCATAAAGTAATATAATAAAATGAAATCATATGGCCACACGCACCGTACCATGGCGCGCCGCATTGGATTTGGTCTGCTCGGATGCATGCGTTGCACAAGTCGTTGTAGTATAGTGGTTAGTATCCCCGCCTGTCACGCGGGAGACCCGGGTTCGATCCCCGGTAACGGCGTTGAGTTTTTGCGTTTAACTCTTCAAAGTAGAACAAAGCAAAGCTTAAATAAACAAAAGAAATCCGACCTACCGGATTTGAACTACCGACCTAAGGATTTCAGCTCAGATTATTACTCCAACTACAGTCCTCCGCTCTCAGATTATTACTCCAACTACAGTCCTCCGCTCTCAGATTATTACTCCAACTACAGTCCTCCGCTCTACCAACTGAGCTAAAGTCGGGGCTAATAATACCCTTTATAGGGTTTCTAAGTGTATATGGATTAAAGCGAAATGAGATGCATGCAATTATATTGTTTGAAGTTAAATTTAAAAGCTTCTTTCACTTTTCTCTACTTGCAGGATGTCTAATTAAATTACACTACCAATCTCTGCAATGCTCAACCTACACACCCAAATAAACATTCATAATTCACCAACAAACAACCTTTATTATTATTATTAGGGTTAAGTTGCACACAACGAGAATAAAGTTGATGCATATGCAACATATTTCACACCTCTTAAAAAGTGGTTATTTATATTAGTTCAAAACCTCATATATTTTTTTCAAAGTGGAACAAAGGCTTTAATTACCAAAACCGTACGTTTCAAAGTAACGTTTTCCAAACTTCTTAATTAAAATTTGGGAATTAATTTCTTTAGGTATTCCTAAATTTATTTTTATTAATTTTATCCTTTCTGTTGATTTTATTATTAATTAGCGTATTAATATTTTTGCATAACATGAAATTGAAAGTAACATAAAACACTAACAATAATATTTTAAGTTATTTTAGTTCGAGTTAGGTTTGGATGAAATATTAACACTCAATATCTGAATTGATATGACATATACCATAACTTCAAATATGTTAACCAATAACAATTCGTGTTTCTCTGAAATATAATTTTTGGTTTTGATTTTTAGCGTTAGTTAGAATAATGCAAATAATTTTAACTCTTAATGACAAATGTCGCAACACCTCCACAACATTGTTTCTCGAATCAACCTTTATTTATTTTTCTACCTCAATAGGCAATATTGAAGCGCTTTAAAAGAATTGAATCTTAAGCGGAGTGGAACATCTCTAATTATATTCCACAAAAACGGAGTTAATAATCACATGCCTTGGTTACACATTCCACAACACGCACAATATCATAATAAGGGTCGGAGTAACTAACATTTGATTAAAGTAGTATTTTAATTCAATTTGCATGCAAAACACATAGCAAATTAAATTAATTAAAGGGAATACTTAAATTAGTCAAATTTCGAAAATGCAGATTTAAGGCAAGGTCTTTCAATAATACATAGAGCGAAAGACTTGGGTCGTTTCACTAATCCTGGACAAGGACAACTGTGGATTAGATTAACACTCCCTTCATCAGTTCACCATATATCAATGTTTCATTGCTTGGCCATGCATGGACCAAGGCTGGGATTACGATCCTGTGACAGCGAACCCTCAGGAAGGCAGAGCAGTTGCAGTCCCCTGGATACAAATTCGACCAACAATCATAAAAATAACCATTATTTAATTTTACTCCTCAATTCTACCCAACCCGTTATTATACATTATAATTATATTTTACTTGGATTTATAAATGTACTTTTAGTTTGTTGAAGGTGTCCCGTCCATTATATTAATCCATTGAATGTAAATATGAATATAAATGGGTCTTGAATGTTTACATCATAAAGTAATATAATAAAATGAAATCTTATGGCAACACGCACCGTACCATGGCGCGCCACATTGGATTGGGTCTGCTCGGATTCATGCGTCGCACAAGTCGTTGTAGTATAGTGGAGAGTATCCCCGCCTGTCACGCGGGAGACCCAGGTTCGATCCCCGGCAACGGCGTTCAGTTTTTGTGTTTAACTCTTCAAAGTAGAACAAAGCAAACCTTAAATAAACAAAAGAAATCTGACCTGCCGGATTCGAACCAGCGACTTAAGGATTTCAGCTTAAATTTTTACTCCAACTACAGTTCTCGGCTCTACCAACTGAGCTAAAGTCGGGGCTAATAATACCCCTTATAGGGTTTCTAAGTGTATATGGATTAAAGCGAAATGAGATGCATGCAATTATATTGTTTGAAGTTAAATTTAAAAGCTTCTTTCACTTTTCTCTACTTGCAGGATGTCTAATTAAATTACACTACCAATCTCTGCAATGCTCAACCTACACACCCAAATAAACATTCATAATTCACCAACAAACAACCTTTATTATTATTATTAGGGTTAAGTTGCACACAACGAGAATAAAGTTGATGCATATGCAACATATTTCACACCTCTTAAAAAGTGGTTATTTATATTAGTTCAAAACTACATATATTTTTTTCAAAGTGGAACAAAGGCTTTAATTACCAAAACCGTACGTTTCAAAGTAACGTTTTCCAAACTTCTTAATTAAAATTTGGGAATTAATTTCTTTAGGTATACCTAAATTTATTTTTATTAATTTTATCCTTTCTGTTGATTTTATTATTAATTAGCGTATTAATATTTTTGCATAACATGAAATTGAAAGTAACATAAAACACTAACAATAATATTTTAAGTTATTTTAGTTCGAGTTAGGTTTGGATGAAATATTAACACTCAATATCTGAATTGATATGACATATACCATAACTTCAAATATCTTAACCAATAACAATTCGTGTTTCTCTGAAATATAATTTTTGGTTTTGATTTTTAGTGTTAGTTAGAATAATGCAAATAATTTTAACTCTTAATGACAAATGTCGCAACACCTCCACAACATTGTTTCTCGAATCAACCTTTATTTATTTTTCTACCTCAATAGGCAATATTGAAGCGCTTTAAAAGAATTGAATCTTAAGCGGAGTGGAACATCTCTAATTATATTCCACAAAAACGGAGTTATTAATCACATGCCTTGGTTACACATTCCACAACACGCACAATATCATAATAAGGGTCGGAGTAACTAACATTTGATTAAAGTAGTATTTTAATTCAATTTGCATGCAAAACACATAGCAAATTAAATTAATTAAAGGGAATACTTAAATTAGTCAAATTTCGAAAATGCAGATTTAAGGCAAGGTCTTTCAATAATACATAGAGCGAAAGACTTGGGTCGTTTCACTAATCCTGGACAAGGACAACTGTGGATTAGATTAACACTCCCTTCATCAGTTCACCATATATCAATGTTTCATTGCTTGGCCACGCATGGACCAAGGCTGGGATTACGATCCTGTGGCAGTGAACCCTCAGGAAGGCAGAGCAATTGCAGTCCCCTATATACAAATTCGACCAACAATCATAAAAATAACCATTATTTAATTTTACTCCTCAATTCTACCCAACCCGTTATTATACATTATAATTATATTTTACTTGGACTTATAAATGTACTTTTAGTTTGTTGAAGATGTCCCGCCCATTATATTAATCCATTGAATGTAAATATGAATATAAATGGGTCTTGAATGTTTACATCATAAAGTAATATAATAAAATGAAATCTTATGGCCACACGCACCGTACCATGGCGCGCCACATTGGATTCGGTCTGCTCGGATTCATGCGTCGCACAAGTCGTTGAAGTATAGTGGTGAGTTCCCCCGCTTGTCATGCGGGAGACCTGGGCTCGATCCCCGGCAATGGCGTTGAGTTTTTGCATTTAACTCTTCAAAGTAGAACAAAGCAAAGCTTAAATAAACAAAAGAAATCTGACCTGCCAGATTCGAACCAGCGACTTAAGGATTTCAGCTCAAATTTTTACTCCAACTACAGTCCTCCGCTCTACTAACTGAGCTAAAGTTGGGGCTAATAATACCCATTATAGGGTTTCTAAGTGTATATGGATTAAAGCGAAATGAGATGCATGCAATTATATTGTTTGAAGTTAAATTTAAAAGCTTCTTTCACTTTTCTCTACTTGCAGGATGTCTAATTAAATTACACTACCAATCTCTGCAATGCTCAATCTACACACCCAAATAAACATTTATAATTCACCAACAAACAACCTTTATTATTATTATTAGGGTTAAGTTGCACACAACGAGAATAAAGTTGATGCATATGCAACATATTTCACACCTCTTAAAAAGTGGTTATTTATATTAGTTCAAAACTACATATATTTTTTTCAAAGTGGAATAAAGGCTTTAATTACCAAAACCGTACGTTTCAAAGTAACGTTTTCCAAACTGCTTAATTAAAATTTGGGAATTAATTTCTTTAGGTATACCTAAATTTATTTTTATTAATTTTATCCTTTCTGTTGATTTTATTATTAATTAGCGTATTAATATTTTTGCATAACATGAAATTGAAAGTAACATAAAACACTAACAATAATATTTTAAGTTATTTTAGTTCGAGTTAGGTTTGGATGAAATATTAACACTCAATATCTGAATTGATATGACATATACCATAACTTCAAATATCTTAACCAATAACAATTCGTGTTTCTCTGAAATATAGTTTTTGGTTTTGATTTTTAGCGTTAGTTTGAATAATGCAAATAATTTTAACTCTTAATGAAAAATGTCGCAACACCTCCACAACATTGTTTCTCGAATTAACCTTTATTTATTTTTCTACCTCAATAGGCAATATTGAAGCGCTATAAAAGAATTGAATCTTAAGCGGAGTGGAACATCTCTAATTATATTCAACAAAAACGGAGTTATTAATCACATGCCTTGGTTACACATTCCACAACACGCACAATATCATAATAAGGGTCGGAGTAACTAACATTTGATTAAAGTAGTATTTTAATTTAATTTGCATGCAAAACACATAGCAAATTAAATTAATTAAAGGGAATACTTAAATTAGTCAAATTTTGAAAATGCAGATTTAAGGCAAGGTCTTTCAATAATACATTGAGCGAAAAACTTGGGTCGTTTCACTAAGCCTGGACAAGGACAACTGTGGATTAGATTAACACTCCCTTCATCAGTTCACCATATATCAATGTTTCATTGCTTGGCCACGCATGGACCAAGGCTGGGATTACGATCCTGTGACAGTGAACCCTCAGGAAGGCAGAGCAGTTGCAGTCCCCTGGATACAAATTCGACCAACAATCATAAAAATAACCATTATTTAATTTTACTCCTCAATTCTACCCAACTCGTTATTATACATTATAATTATATTTTACTTGGATTTATAAACGTACTTTTAGTTTGTTGAAGGTGTCCCGTCCATTATATTAATCGATTGAATGTAAATATGAATATAAATGGGTCTTCAATGTTTACATCATAAAGTAATATAATAAAATGAAATCATATGGCCACACGCACCGTACCATGGCGCGCCGCATTGGATTTGGTCTGCTCGGATGCATGCGTTGCACAAGTCGTTGTAGTATAGTGGTTAGTATCCCCGCCTGTCACGCGGGAGACCCGGGTTCGATCCCCGGTAACGGCGTTGAGTTTTTGCGTTTAACTCTTCAAAGTAGAACAAAGCAAAGCTTAAATAAACAAAAGAAATCCGACCTACCGGATTTGAACTACCGACCTAAGGATTTCAGCTCAGATTATTACTCCAACTACAGTCCTCCGCTCTCAGATTATTACTCCAACTACAGTCCTCCGCTCTCAGATTATTACTCCAACTACAGTCCTCCGCTCTACTAACTGAGCTAAAGTGGGGGCTAATAATACCCCTTATAGGGCTTCTAAGTGTATAAGGATTAAAGCGAAATGAGATGCATGCAATTATATTGTTTGAAGTTAAATTTAAAAGCTTCTTTCACTTTTCTCTACTTGCAGGATGTCTAATTAAATTACACTACCAATCTCTGCAATGCTCAATCTACACACCCAAATAAACATTCATAATTCACCAACAAACAACCTTTACTATTATTATTAGGGTTAAGTTGCACACAACGAGAATAAAGTTGATGCATATGCAACATATTTCACACCTCTTAAAAAGTGGTTATTTATATTAGTTCAAAACTACATATATTTTTTTCAAAGTGGAACAAAGGCTTTAATTACCAAAACCGTACGTTTCAAAGTAACGTTTTCCAAACTTCTTAATTAAAATTTGGGAATTAATTTCTTTAGGTATACCTAAATTTATTTTTATTAATTTTATCCTTTCTGTTGATTTTATTATTAATTAGCGTATTAATATTTTTGCATAACATGAAATTGAAAGTAACATAAAACACTAACAATAATATTTTAAGTTATGTTAGTTCGAGTTAGGTTTGGATGAAATATTAACACTCAATATCTGAATTGATATGACATATACCATAACTTCAAATATCTTAACCAATAACAATTCGTGTTTCTCTGAAATATAATTTTTGGTTTTGATTTTTAGCGTTAGTTAGAATAATGCAAATAATTTTAACTCTTAATAAAAAATGTCGCAACACCTCCACAACATTGTTTCTCGAATCAACCTTTATTTACTTTTCTACCTCAATAGGCAATATTGAAGCGCTTTAAAAGAATTGAATCTTAAGCGGAGTGGAACATCTCTAATTATATTCCACAAAAACGGAGTTATTAATCACATGCCTTGGTTACACATTCCACAACACGCACAATATCATAATAAGGGTCGGAGTAACAAACATTTGATTAAAGTAGTATTTTAATTCAATTTGCATGCAAAACACATAGCAAATTAAATTAATTAAAGGGAATACTTAAATTAGTCAAATTTTGAAAATGCAGATTTAAGGCAAGGTCTTTCAATAATACATAGTGCGAAAGACTTGGGTCGTTTCACTAATCCTGGACAAGGACAACTGTGGATTAGATTAACACTCCCTTCATCAGTTCACCATATATCAATGTTTCATTGCTTGGCCATGCATGGACCAAGGCTGGGATTACGATCCTGTGACAGTGAACCCTCAGGAAGGCAGAGCAGTTGCAGTCCCCTGGATACAAATTCGACCAACAATCATAAAAATAACCATTATTTAATTTTACTCCTCAATTCTACCCAACCCGTTATTATACATTATAATTATATTTTACTTGGATTTATAAATGTACTTTTAGTTTATTGAAGGTGTCCCGTCCATTATATTAATCCAATGAATGTAAATATGAATATAAATGGGTCTTGAATGTTTACATCATAAAGTAATATAATAAAATGAAATCTTATGGCCACACGCACCGTACCATGGCGCGACACATTGGATTGGGTCTGCTCGGATTCATGCGTTGCACAAGTCGTTGTAGTATAGTGGTGAGTATCCCCGCCTGTCACGCGGGAGACCCGGGTTCGATCCTCGGCAACGGCGTTGAGTTTTTGCGTTTAACTCTTCAAAGTTGAACAAAGCAAAGCTTAAATAAACAAAAGAAATCTGACCTGCCGGATTCGAACCAGCGACTTAAGGATTTCAGCTCAAATTTTTACTCCAACTACAGCCCTCCGCTCTACTAACTGAGCTAAAGTTGGGGCTAATAATACCCCTTCTAGGGTTTCTAAGTGTATATGGATTAAAGCGAAATGAGATGCATGCAATTATATTGTTTGAAGTTAAATTTAAAAGCTTCTTTCACTTTTCTCTACTTGCAGGATGTCTAATTAAATTACACTACCAATCTCTGCAATGCTCAACCTACACACCCAAATAAACATTCATAATTCACCAACAAACAACCTTTATTATTATTATTAGGGTTAAGTTGCACACAACGAGAATAAAGTTGATGCATATGCAACATATTTCACACCTCTTATAAAGTGGTTATTTATATTAGTTCAAAACTACATATATTTTTTTCAAAGTGGAACAAAGGCTTTAATTAACAAAACCGTACGTTTCAAAGTAACGTTTCCAAACTACTTAATTAAAATTTGGGAATTAATTTCTTTAGGTATACCTAAATTTATTTTTATTAATTTTATCCTTTCTGTTGATTTTATTATTAATTAGCGTATTAATATTTTTGCATAACATGAAATTGAAAGTAACATAAAACACTAACAATAATATTTTAAGTTATTTTAGTTCGAGTTAGGTTTGGATGAAATATTAACACTCAATATCTGAATTGATATGACATATACCATAACTTCAAATATCTTAACCAATAACAATTCGTGTTTCTCTGAAATATAATATTTGGTTTTGATTTTTAGCGTTAGTTAGAATAATGCAAATAATTTTAACTCTTAATGACAAATGTCGCAACACCTCCACAACATTGTTTCTCGAATCAACATTTATTTATTTTTCTACCTCAATAGGCAATATTGAAGCGCTTTAAAAGAATTGAATCTTAAGCGGAGTGGAACATCTCTAATTATATTCCACAAAAACGGAGTTATTAATCACATGCCTTGGTTACACATTCCACAACACGCACAATTTCATAATAAGGGTCGGAGTAACTAACATTTGATAAAAGTAGTATTTTAATTCAATTTGCATGCAAAACACATAGCAAATTAAATTAATTAAAGGGAATACTTAAATTAGTCAAATTTCGAAAATGCAGATTTAAGGCAAGGTCTTTCAATAATACATAGAGCGAAAGACTTGGGTCGTTTCACTAATCCTGGACTAGGACAACTGTGGATTAGATTAACACTCCCTTCATCAGTTCACCATATATCAATGTTTCATTGCTTGGCCACGCATGGACCAAGGCTGGGATTACGATCCTGTGACAGCGAACCCTCATGAAGGCAGAGCAGTTGCAGTCCCCTGGATACAAATTCGACCAACAATCATAAAAATAACCATTATTTAATTTTACTCCTCAATTCTACCCAACCCATTATTATACATTATAATTATATTTTACTTGGATTTATAAATGTACTTTTAGTTTGTTGAAGACGTCCCGTCCATTATATTAATCCATTGAATGTAAATATGAATATAAATGGGTCTTGAATGTTTACATCATAAAGTAATATAATAAAATGAAATCTTATGGCCACACGCACCGTACCATGGCGCGCCACATTGGATTGGGTCTGCTCGGATTCATGCATTGCACAAGTCGTTGTAGTATAGTGGTGAGTATCCCCGCCTGTCACGTGGGAGACCCGGGTTCGATCCCCGGTAATGGCGTTGAGTTTTTGCGTTTAACTCTTCAAAGTAGAACAAAGCAAAGCTTAAATAAACAAAAGAAATCTGACCTGCCGGATTCGAACCAGCGACTTAAGGATTTCAGCTCAAATTTTTACTCCAACTACAGCCCTCCGCTCTACTAACTGAGCTAAAGTTGGGGCTAATAATACCCCTTATAGGGTTTCTAAGTGTATATGGATTAAAGCGAAATGAGATGCATGCAATTATATTGTTTGAAGTTAAATTTATAAGCTTCTTCCACTTTTCTCTACTTGCAGGATGTCTAATTAAATTACACTACCAATCTCTGCAATGCTCAACCTACACACCCAAATAAACATTCATAATTCACCAACAAACAACCTTTATTATTATTATTAGGGTTAAGTTGCACACAACGAGAATAAAGTTGATGCATATGCAACATATTTCACACCTCTTATAAAGTGGTTATTTATATTAGTTCAAAACTACATATATTTTTTTCAAAGTGGAACAAAGGCTTTAATTACCAAAACCGTACGTTTCAAAGTAACGTTTCCAAACTTCTTAATTAAAATTTGGGAATTAATTTCTTTAGGTATACCTAAATTTATTTTTATTAATTTTATCCTTTCTGTTGATTTTATTATTAATTAGCGTATTAATATTTTTGCATAACATGAAATTGAAAGTAACATAAAACACTAACAATAATATTTTAAGTTATTTTAGTTCGAGTTAGGTTTGGATGAAATATTAACACTCAATATCTGAATTGATATGACATATACCATAACTTCAAATATCTTAACCAATAACAATTCGTGTTTCTCTGAAATATAATTTTTGGTTTTGATTTTTAGCGTTAGTTAGAATAATGCAAATAATTTTAACTCTTAATGAAAAATGTCGCAACACCTCCACAACATTGTTTCTCGAATCAACCTTTATTTACTTTTCTACCTCAATAGGCAATATTGAAGCGCTTTAAAAGAATTGAATCTTAAGCGGAGTGGAACATCTCTAATTATATTCCACAAAAACAGAGTTATTAATCGCATGCCCTGGTTAGACATTCCACAACACGCACAATTTCATATTAAGGGTCGGAGTAACTAACATTTGATTAAAGTAGTATTTTAATTTAATTTGCTTGCAAAACACATAGCAAATTAAATTAATTAAAGGGAATACTTAAATTAGTCAAATTTTGAAAATGCAGATTTAAAGCAAGGTCTTTCAATAATACATTGAGCGAAAAACTTGGGTCGTTTCACAAAGCCTGGACAAGGACAACTGTGGATTAGATTAACACTCCCTTCATCAGTTCACCATATATCAATGTTTCATTGCTTGGCCACGCATGGACCAAGGCTGGGATTACGATCCTGTGACAGTGAACCCTCAGGAAGGCAGAGCAGTTGCAGTCCCCTGGATACAAATTCGACCAACAATCATAAAAATAACCATTATTTAATTTTACTCCTCAATTCTACCCAACCCATTATTATACATTATAATTGTATTTTACTTGGATTTATAAATGTACTTTTAGTTTGTTGAAGGTGTCCCGTCCATTATATTAATCGATTGAATGTAAATATGAATATAAATGGGTCTTCAATGTTTACATCATAAAGTAATATAATAAAATGAAATCATACGGCCACACGCACCGTACCATGGCGCGCCACATTGGATTGGGTCTGCTCGGATGCATGCGTCGCACAAGTTCTTGTAGTATAATGGTGAGTATCCTCGCCTGTCACGCGGGAGACCCGGCTTCGATCCCTGGCAACGGCGTTGACTTTTTGTGTTTAACTCTTCAAAGTAGAACAAAGCAAAGCTTAAATAAACAAAAGAAATAAAATAAAAGAAATTCGACCTGCCGGATTTGAACCAACGACCTAAGGATTTCAGCTTCGATTAGTACTCCTACTACAGTCCTCCGCTCTACCAACTGAGCTAAAGTCGGGGCTAATAATACCCCTTATTGGGTTTCTAAGTGTATATGGATTAAAGCGAAATGAGATGCATGCAATTATATTGTTTGAAGTTAATTTTAAAAGCTTCTTTCAGTTTTCTCTACTTGCAGGATGTCTAATTAAATTACACTACCAATCTCTGCAATGCTCAATCTACACACCCAAATAAACATTCATAATTCACCAACAAACAACCTTTATTATTATTATTAGGGTTAAGTTGCACACAACGAGAATAAAGTTGATGCATATGCAACATATATCACACCTCTTAAAAAGTGGTTATTTATATTAGTTCAAAACTACATATATTTTTTTCAAAGTGGAACAAAGGCTTTAATTACCAAAACCGTACGTTTCAAAGTATCGTTTTCCAAACTTCTTAATTAAAATTTGATAATTAATTTCTTTAGGTATACCTAAATTTATTTTTATTAATTTTATCCTTTCTGTTGATTTTATTATTAATTAGCGTATTAATATTTTTGCATAACATGAAATTGAAAGTAACATAAAACACTAACAATAATATTTTAAGTTATTTTAGTTCGAGTTAGGTTTGGATGAAATATTAACACTCAATATCTGAATTGATATGACATATACCATAACTTCAAATATCTTAACCAATAACAATTCGTGTTTCTCTGAAATATAATTTTTGGTTTTGATTTTTAGCGTTAGTTAGAATAATGCAAATAATTTTAACTCTTAATGAGAAATGTCGCAACACCTCCACAACATTGTTTCTCGAATCAACCTTTATTTATTTTTCTACCTCAATAGGCAATATTGAAGCGCTTTAAAAGAATTGAATCTTAAGCGGAGTGGAACATCTCTAATTATATTCCACAAAAACGGAGTTATTAATCACATGCCTTGGTTACACATTCCACAACACGCACAATATCATAATAAGGGTCGGAGTAACTAACATTTGATTAAAGTAGTATTTTAATTTAATTTGCGTGCAAAACACATAGCAAATTAAATTAATTAAAGGGAATACTTAAATTAGTCAAATTTTGAAAATGCAGATTTAAGGCAAGGTCTTTCAATAATACATAGAGCGAAAAACTTGGGTCGTTTCACTAAGCCTGGACAAGGACAACTGTGGATTAGATTAACACTCCCTTCATCAGTTCACCATATATCAATGTTTCATTGCTTGGCCACGCATGGACCAAGGCTGGGATTACGATCCTGTGACAGTGAACCCTCAGGAAGGCAGAGCAGTTGCAGTCTCCTTGATACAAATTCGACCAACAATCATAAAAATAACCATTATTTAATTTTACTCCTCAATTCTACCCAACCCGTTATTATACATTATAATTATATTTTACTTGGATTTATAAATGTAAATTTAGTTTGTTGAAGGTGTCCCGTCCATTATATTAATCCATTGAATGTAAACATGAATATAAATGGGTCTTGAATGTTTACATCATAAAGTAATATAATAAAATGAAATCATATGGCCACACGCACCGTACCATGGCGCGCCACATTGGATTGGGTCTGCTCGGATGCATACGTCGCACAAATCGTTGAGTATAGTGGTGAGTATCCCCGCCTGTCACGCGGGAGACCCGGGTTTGATCCCTGGCAACGGCGTTGAGTTTTTGTGTTTGACTCTTCAAAGTAGAACAAAGCAAAGCTTAAATAAACAAAAGAAATCCGACCTGCCTGATTCGAACCAACGACCTAAGGATTTCAGCTTAGACTAGTACTCCAACTACAGTCCTCTGCTCTACCAACTGAGCTAAAGTCGGGGCTAATAATACCCTTTATAGGGTTTCTAAGTGTATATGGATTAAAGCAAAATGAGATGCCTGCAATTATATTGTTTGAAGTTAATTTTAAAAGCTTCTTTCACTTTTCTCTACTTGCAGGATGTCTAATTAAATTACACTACCAATCTCTGCAATGCTCAATCTACACACCCAAATAAACATTCATAATTCACCAACAAACAACCTTTATTATTATTATTAGGGTTAAGTTGCTCACAACGAGAATAAAGTTGATGCATATGCAACATATTTCACACCTCTTAAAGTGGAACAAAGGCTTTAATTACCAGAACCGTACGTTTCAAAGTATCGTTTTCCAAACTTCTTAATTAAAATTTGATAATTAATTTCTTTAGGTATACCTAAATTTATTTTTATTAATTTTATCCTTTCTGTTGATTTTATTATTAATTAGCGTATTAATATTTTTGCATAACATAAAATTGAAAGTAACATAAAACACTAACAATAATATTTTAAGTTATTTTAGTTCGAGTTGGGTTTGGATGAAATATTAACATTCAATATCTGAATTGATATGAGATATACCATAACTTCAAATATCTTAACAAATAACAATTCTTATTTCTCCGAAATATAATTTTTGGTTTTGATTTTTATCGTTTGTTTGAATAATGCAAATAATTTTAACTCTTAATGATAAAAGTCGCAGCACCTCAACAACATTGTTTCTCGAATCAACCTTTATTTATTTTTCTACCTCAATAGGCAATATTGAAGCGCTATAAAAGAATTGAATCTTAAGCAGAGTGGAACATCTCTAATTATATTCCACATAAAGGGACTTATTAATCACATGCCTTTGGTTACACATTCCACAACACGCACAATATCATAATAAGGGTCGGAGTAACTAACATTTGATTAAAGTAGTATTTTAATTTAATTTGCATGCAAAACACATTGCAAATTAAATTAATTAAAGGGAATACTTAAATTAGTCAAATTTTGAAAATGCGGATTTAAGGCAAGGTCTTTCAATAATACATAGAGCGAAAGACTTGGGTCGTTTCACTAAGCCTGGACAAGGACAACTGTGGATACAGTTGCAGTCCCCTGGATACAAATTCGACCAACAATCATAAAAATAACCATTATTTAATTTTACTCCTCAATTCTACCCAACCCGTTATTATAGATTATAATTATATTTGACTTGGATTTATAAATGTACTTTTAGTTTGTTGAAGGTCTCCCGTCCATTATATTAATCCATTGAATGTAAATATGAATATAAATGGGTCTTGAATGTTTACATCATAAAGTAATATAATAAAATGAAATCATATGGCCACACGCACCATACCATGGCGCGCCACATTGGATTGGGTCTGCTCGAATGCATGCGTTGCACAAGTTGTTGTAATATAGTGGCTTGTATCCCCGCCTGTCATGCGGGAGACCCGGGTTTGATCCCTGGTGACGGTGTTGAGTTTTTGCTTTTAACTCTTCAAAGTAGAACAAAGCAAAGCTTAATCAAACAAAAGAAATCCGACCTGCCAGATTCGAACTAGCAACCTAAGGATTTTCTCAAATTAGTACTCCTACTACAGTCCTTCGCTCTACCACCCACACGAGCAAAATGCTTCAGTGCCTTTTACACCCACACGTGAAGCACACTGTGCTATTAGGCCAGAGTTATGATGGTCCTTTTTCGTCTGTTTTCCTTCGCTCTACCACCCACACGAGCAAAATGCTTCAGTGCCTTTTACACCCACACGAGCAAAATGCTTCTGTGCCTTTTACACCCACACGTGAAGCACACTGTGCTATTAGGCCAGAGTTATGATGGTCCTTTTTAGTCTGTTTTCGAGATTTAGTGTCGCCGCCTTAACCTGATTCCTATCGCGACCTCTTACCCGGTCCCTCTTGGCGTTGCATGACTAAGCAATATTGTGTGATTCGAGCACTGGTGGCCTTGTGCAGGGTCAGCCGGACATGCATTATGATTTTGCAAATAGGGAGAGGGGGGGGGGGGGGGGGGGCGACTCATGTTGTTTCTTATAATTCTTTACCCCATACTATTATTAGAGTACATGGTTATTTACGTTAAAGAGAGAGCAAGATTTTCGCACATGAGAATCAGAATCGGAATGGGAATCAAATACTTGGTAATGATAATAGGTTTTGGTGAAAGTATGTTGCATGTTTGGTAGTAAGGTGGAATTGGAATGATTACCAATATTGATGTTTGGTTATGTATGATTTTATAATAGGAATAAAGGTTTTAAAAATACAGGAACAAAAATCTAGACAATTTATTCAAATATAAAAACCTCCAAGCCACCAATATGAATAAAAAAATAAAATAAAAATTCTAAAAGAACTAATCCAAACTTAAAAATCAAATTACCAATTAAGAGAGGGAATAATTGAATGAAATCCTTATTTTATCAGGGAATGAGTTTCCTAATTAATGAGATAATCAAATCCCATAGTAGTGTTCTAGAAACTTGTCAACCAAACAATAACAATGACTTTGATTCCATTCCTAATAGCTAAACCATGAACCAACACTCCCTAAATGTTAATCACCATAATATATATTGAATGCATCCAATGTGTAAATAATCATGATATTTAAATTAACTAGAGAATAATATTCTTCAAAGTTGAAACAGATAGGTGAGGCTTACCCTTACTACATGTTGGGTCATGATCTTCCCAAGCATCTTAGCTGTGCTTTCATCTCATTGTTTCAGACAAGACATTAAATAATTTAGATATTTGCAGAACTGCAAACTGTCAAGTCCTCTTCTGTCCAATATCACAAGGGAGACAAAACACTATTGTTTAAGCTTTTCAAGAACAAACATTTTTCATTGAGAAAATGCCAAACAAAAAATGGAAGGACTTCCACAATAAGCTTATCTTCTTAGACACAACTATAATAAGAACAATGGTTAGCCTCCAAGTAACTGGAAATAAAAGACCAATCAGTAACTGCCAAATAGGTGTAGGGTAAGCCTCGGTGTATAAGCCGGCTTGGACATGAGGAAAATAGTTAATACCATTTACTGGCATTTAGGCATAGTTCACCCAAGCAGGCCTCAAAAAGAAATAGCGATATTAGGGGAGTTAGCAGTCCACTTTGGAGCAAAATCTGTCAAATGATGATGTTAATCTCCTTGCTCTTCAGAACCAATCTTGTGCCCACCAAAAGCGACGAAACTGTCCTGTGATGGAAAGTCCTGCAGAAATTTGAATTCCAAACATGAACAATCAAAAGTCAGGAAAAAAAAAAAAAGACAGAAAAATAAGAAACAAAATAAATTTTTAAAAAATAGAATTACAAGTTGGCTAAGCCGAAAGTCAGGTGGAGTGTCTAGTATCACTACTGGAAATTATGGAATTTCCGACCACCTGAAAGTGATCTTAAATCAAGTCAAAAGCCTTGTTCCAACCACTTTTGGTATCCGGAAAAACCTTTGTTGCTATTTCCGACCACTTTTTGGACTTTTTGGTATAACTAAATTTAAGATCATTTTCAGGTGGTCGGAAATTCCATAATTTCCAGTAGTGATAATGTTGGCTGGATCAAGCTCATAATCTTGGCACTCTTCTAAATCTTTTTTCAAAACCTCCGCCCCCAGGCATGCATAATGATCAGAAAGACGGGTTTTGCACTTCTTTTCTTTGTGGTTTTGCTGATCCTCCCTATTTGGAGATTGGCTCAAGATAAATTCATCACACAATGATATATATTCCGAAAGCTGCTGCGAATCCATTATGTTCTGTGATCCAATTTCATACCATTTCGGGTCATCACCAGCTTCATTTTCATTTTCATTTTTCACCTCCATTTCATCATTTTGATTCTCAGTGATTAGGTCATGATTACCAGACTTCTGAAATGGAGTTTCCATGTGGTCTTCAATGTAGTTCACCTCCTGATGTTGAAGTGTAAAGCAAATAAGTTGAATATATATTCTTGCATGAGAATAAACATTAAAGCAAAATATTTACAAAGCAGAAGAGTTTCAAGGAACACATATTCAGGCCTGTTATACATAATGTTAGACTAGGGTCACTCAATTGGGCTATAATGCACATAGATCAAACCACACTAAAAGAATAAAAGATTGAATCCAACCAATTAGCTAGTCTAACCCATGGCTTTATAAACCTATATATTCTCACTTATGTTATCAATGCGGACTCTTAACACTCAACTCAAGTGGACAACTGGACCATTTTGAAGTGTGATTTTGCATTCCTATTTCACAAATTATCATCCCTTGTCAATACCATTTGAATTAGTATGCTACCTTGGTTCTTGGAATACATTATCTCCTCCCTTAAGAATGGAATGTTAGATAATAATATGACTAACAAGAGGAACCTGACTCGTTACAGCGGAAGCTTTAGGATCATCTGAACTTCCCTTGCCATAGTTGCCACGGGATGGTAAACCTGCAGGATAAACGTCAGTGTTTTGTCTACCACTTCTCTCCCGAATACTCGATGGTGCGTGTATACTGAACACAGGAGCTGTGGGAGGACTATTTTGCTTAGAAGCCTACATGTCATCAATGTAGGCAGATATTCAGTTAAAGCTTAACTGAATATCCTGAGTTGCCTAACAGATTAAGTCACTAACTGACTTAATCTTCCACTTGCACCACAACCACCCAATAATACAATATATTATAATATATTGTATTTAGGGAAAATACTTACATTCTCCCACTTGGTGCAAGTACTGGCACAACCTTCATTAAAGAACAAAACACATGAACCACAGTAATATGTCATCTACTAATCAAGTGAGTAATATCTACGATGATCACATGCATTTAAATTCCCTAATTTAGGTTCTTTATGAACAAACCCTACGTTTATTCTTAGTCCCTTAATGGATGTTTCTCAAAATATATTATGTGCACAACTGAAGGAAGAAACCATCCAAATTCACTGTATGATCTCCAAAATCTTAGAAGCATGCCTTAAGTAGAGAACTCTTAATGTTAGCATAATGCTAACTATATTCTATGACTTGTTTATAAGTTAACATAAACACTACCTCTAACAGCTAAGAGCTTGGAGTTGACACGTCTGTCACTCCCACTCATTAAGATAGCCAAAGGATAGTCAAGTCATAGAAACATTCCAATAACTTAGACAACAAACCAAAAAAGTCTAAGTCCATAATTTGGAATCTTAAACATACACCAACTTCCCAAATAATCTCAAGTTCCACCTCGAAATTAATTGAACATTTACGAGTCTTACTTATCTTACAAAATTGTTTTGAGCGTTACAAACCAAAAATGGCCCAGGATCAATTTTGAAGAAACTAAAGACTCTTCAATCGCTAAAGAATTTATTAATTGAAAGTGCACCACAAGTTAAATGCTTTCGTTCTAATAAATTCATTAATATTGTTACAACATTTTCATAAATATGTTGTACAACCAAACATTCAATGAAATGAACTTATGAATTATAAGAACAAAAAACTAAATTAATACTTGTGGACTTATTGCTAGACGCACAATCCAATTTGGAATGTATGAGAACAATTAAATCCATCAGCTTTAGTGGAGTATTTAATGATCTTTTTCTAAATGATCACTCCCACTGATTAAGATATTCTTTAGCCAAATTAATGATATAGCACTCATAATTGATTTGACCAACTAAATAATGAAGATATAATTCCCCACCATTAGTTGGGCACACTAAATAATCAATATTTTGTTCCAATTATAGTCCAACTAAATGAATGATTAATGAGGGCATGATTCTCCACCATAGTTGGACATACTAAAATAATAAAATACGCGTTCCAAAACCAAGTTGGAATTCGGCTCAGAAGATATATTTTGTTATTGGAATCCATAAGAGGTATATCATACCACGCAACTTACTATAGTTAGTCCAAATAACCAAGCTTCGTGAAAAATAATTAATAAAAGGTGTATCTAAATTTTGGGAAGTGACTAAATACATGTTTTGCCAATGCAAACCACGAAACTTAGAATTATAATTAAACTAAATTTATAAATTCTAAGAAATTGAGATAAAGTTATTATGGGTTGATGAATTTATTGACATAAAACTTGCCTGTGGGCTAAAGTTTTAATTCTATTAAACTCAATTAAGAAATCCTTATGATAATATTTTAATCTCAATTACTAAATGGCTAGAAGAATCTAGTGACATAAAACTTGCCTGTGGGCTAAAGTTTTACTCAATAAGATCCAACTGAAATTTTATGATGAAACAATTATCAAATGAGTTGAAGAATCAAGTGACATAAAAACTTGTCTGTGGGCTAAAGTTTTAATTCAATTAGATTCATTACAACCATTATGAGAAAAAACTTAAGATGCTCCTTATCTTAATCCCTGTGGGCAAATTAAGATATATGACCTAAAGTTTACATCATAAAATTAAGCTTCATGATAGAGGTGGAAATTACTCATAAAGTAAGTAAAATTCTTTATTCCCGAAAATTACTCATAAAGTATTCCTATCATTACTGATAAAACTACTAAACTACATTCCGATACATAATTGCCTGTGGGCTAAATTATGATCATAGTTCAGTATTTCATCATAATTAATCATACAAATATAACGAAATTGCCTGTGGGCTAAATTCCATCATATTAGATACAATTAATCACAATTGATATGTCTAGAACTTTATGTGACCCTAACAACTCAATATATAATTTTAACTGATTAAGAATGCTGTGGCTACTCCCCAACTAATTAAAATTATAAGATCACTGACATTTATCATTGCCATCTTTATGTGATTTGAACTTTAGACAATTTTTAGTAAATTAAAGATGTTGTGGCTACTCTTTAATTAATCTAAAATTGTTATCACTTGGCAAAAGGGGAATTTAAAGCCTAACAAACAAATTAAGCCAACAAATGAAAGACAATTATTAGGTATACTCCCAGGAAAGTTGGTCGAGACGAAGCTCGGTTAAATACCAACTCCTTAGACAGAGTAGCGTCGCAAGGGGACTAGTAGCAACAAGGCTTTTAAGCCAGGGCCATAGAACTAGTATTCCTCCCAAGAAACTTCCCTAAGTCATGCGTTCTCATGTTTGAAGTAAAACTGTTTGGGAGATCTATAAAATTGTAGATTCACCTATGAATAAGGCTTTAATCGATGAAAAAAATTAACGGACTAAACGTGCTTAAACTCAGACACTACCGCAACTAAAGTTTTATGCATAGGTCCAACTTAATAAGGAACTAATATAATTTCATCCTAAAGTATGTATTTCTAAAGGCATAATAAAATTGCATAACTTAAAAAAAAAAAAAAAAAAAAAGAGAATATTATGCGGTGGACAAGTATGCATAAAATCAAACATTAAACTCATATATTCTAAATAAATTGCATAAACCAAAACAATTTTAAATATGAGCAATAACCTCAAAGTATACAATTAATATTCTAAACTAGTATGATTTCTAACCAAAGGAAATCCAAAATTTGAATAATAATGTAATAGATATATACTTGAAAGGTTAAAAACTATAAACCCACGTGAAAAAGTTTTAATTGCATAAAATCAACTTTGTGAGAAACATGCTAAATTCACAAATATCAAGTCATAGTATATGTTTTATTCATAAATAAAAAAAATCACAAAACCTAATTGCATAATTAAACTTTATATTATGCACTTAATGTGATTAAAAGCATAAAACAATCTAAATAGTATGAAAAACACCAAATGTGTATTCAATTATTCATACTTAACTAAATGTGGGCAATAACATCTAAAATCGTAATTCAAATACTAAATAAATTATGGGATCGATGTATAATAATGCCTAGAAAACATATTTTTCCAAAATTCTGAATTGATTAAAAAATCACTCTCCAAAACTCAATTAATAATATTATTAATGGCAGAAAATTGCAAATAAACCAAAAAAGGCAATAAATAGCCATAATAATAGTATTATGTTAATTTGGAGGCTAAATATGAAAAAAAAAAAAAACAATAGTTAAAACTGTTAAACTTTAGAAACATTTTCGGATATAACTTTAAAATTTAATAAAAGAAGTCCGAAAATAAATGTCACATAAATCAATTTGGAAACAATTTATGTCTTAATACCATAAAAAATAATGGTATCATTAATTAAAATATTAATAGTAATAAGGAGCATTATAATCACTATGAACATTTTAATAATGACAAACATGGTAATACATATCTTAATGTTTCCATTTTCTTAAAGATAAAATGTGACCAGTAACAGTTATAACAGTAGTTACCAATAATAATAAACTGTAAACTGCAATTAATGATTTGCGTACCGTAATGATGCAAACTGCATCTATCGATAACACTAACCTCGATAGCGGAGAAAGCTTCCAAAATCTCCCATCTTCACGGAGAGTTTAGTTGAATCGCCCAATAGTACGTAACAGTTTATTGGTAACACTTAATTACCATTATTAATAATAATGAAAAATAAAGTGACATGGGTAATCTTACCAATGTACCAAATATAGTAGATTAACATGAATGAATAATTATTATGAAAGGTAATACATGAGATTAGCCCCTAAACTTAATAACAATAATTAATAATGCAAACTAATGATATTTGCAATTAAATGTAAAACTATAATTAAGGGATGCTAAATACTAATCTCAATTTACCACATAATAATATTAAGAGTAACATGTTTGGATTAATTTAAAAAATATACAAAGCATGTTTGGATTTTGCAAATTAATATATTATTAACTCATAAATACTAAATAAATTGCAATAATTCAAGCAATTTAATATGCACATCAATATTAAATTAAGATTCAAGTAGCAAATTTAATACTTAATATTTGCTCAAAATTGAATAATAATTTAATTGTGAATATAATGCCAAAATTGAGAGAAAACTAAAAGGCATTAATACAACTCTCAATATTAAATTAAAATTCAAATAGCAAATTAAAACTTAATATTTTGCTCAAAATGAATAATAATTTAATTGTGACAAGAATTACTGTAATGATATTAATAATGGCAATAATTTAATCACAAATAATGCCATAATTAATCTCAATTTTGAAATTTTAATGCCAAAATTTTAAAAAATAAAAACTAAAGGGCATTATTATTTCAAAACAAACAATTACTAATATTTACCATTTGCCTAAACAATTTACAATATTAATTAAGGTAATATTAACATGGTAATATTAGACTAAATAATCACCATTTACCAAAATTAATATATATAAATATTAAATATAAGGCAAATAAAAAAAATGGTAAATAAAAGATAATTGCACCTTAAATAATGGCGTACCAGGAATCTCCTTCCTCTTCCAAAGAAACGCCGGAAAACCAGCGAAGAGGCAACCAAGCTCGTTGCAACGCTGGTCGCCACTGTCCTCACCGTAACGCCACCGCCACATGCAATTCCAAGTCGCACCGTCGTCTTCTTCAACAAACGCCACCACGCTGTTGAAGTAGGAAAGAAGCAGCAGCGGAGAGGTAGCCATCCGCACTGTATTACGCAAATTCCTCCACCTCATGCTCTGAGCTCCTTAGCCATTTATTTACTGCAATGGAGAGGTAGCCATCCGGCCGGCACTGCCTGAAGGAAGAGAGAGGTCAGCAGCGATACTGCTGGAGTCTGAACCCACACGGAGGAGAAGCACCTCCGCCGGAACCTAGCGCCGCTTCCGTACTCCCTCCTCACCGCAACACCGAATCAATGACAACAACCTTCTCAGCAGCGAATAAATGGCAGCAACAAAAAAATCGCAGCCTGTCAAGCTACACTGCAGGTCAAACGAAAAGTCAGCACAAGAAGAGTTAGTTAAAGTTAGTTTTGTTAGTTAATTCTGTTTAGCTTTCTTTCTGCTTCTTTTCTTTTCCCTTCTCAGCCAGTTGGTTGGCTTGTATAAAGAGCACACTGCTTCTCTTTGTAAAGGACTTTTGATCAATCTATCACAGCCTTCTTCTTCTTCCATAATTTGTTCTCCATGAGAACTTCAACATGGTATCAGAGCTATTGAGCTCATGGCTTGGCAAACACCTCTGAATCGCCCTCAAATGGCAGCAAGCAATCCAGGAACAGGGAATACACCGGCACCAGCTCCGATCTTTGCAGCATACGATCCCAAAGATCGGACCGATCCTCTCTATCTCCATCCCAATGAGAGCCCTTCGTTACAACTTGTAACTGTCCAGTTGGAAGGCAGATCGAATTACCATCCATGGGCAAGAGCCATGGAAATGGCATTAAGATCGAAGAACAAGATGGTGGTAGCTGATGGAACCCTAGCCATCCTCAATAAATCTGATCCCAAGTATTTTTACTGGGATCAATGCAATACTATGATCCTATCTTGGATCTTTAGAGCGGTGTCTCCCACCATTGGACGAAGCATACTCTGGATCAACACTGCTGAGGGAGTATGGAAGGATCTAAAGAAGAGGTTCAGCCAGCAAGATGTCTTCCGCATTGCAGAGATCCAATCTGAGATCTACAGAACAAGGCAAGGTACATCTTCTGTGAATGACTATTTCACTCAATTGAAACTCTTATGGGATGAATTGTTGGTATTAAGACCTGTCCTTTCATGTGAATGCACACCAATCAGCTGTGTATGTGGTAGCAAGATGTCTGAAAAAATTAGGGCTCAATTAGATAATGATATGCTATCATCCTTTCTTATTGGCCTGAATGATGATCTCCATAATACCAAGAGACAAATTATGTTGATGAAACCCTTACCTGACGTTGGAGAGGCCTTTGCTATGGTCTCACAACAAGAGAGACAAGTCCATGAGGGCTCCAGTTCTATGAATGAAAGCTTGGCAGGGGCAGGAGTCTTCTTCACAAAGTATGAAAACAGACAGAAACAGAAGCCAGTGTGTAGTTTCTGTGGATATACTGGGCATACGATTGAGAAATGCTACCGAAAACATGGGTACCCCCCAGGGTGGAAACCAAGAAACAAAGGGGTAGGGAATGTTAATCAAGTGCAGTCCACCTCACAAGAACACAACAATGCAGGAGGAGATCCCATCTCCTATAATCAAGAAGATTACAGGAGGTTCTTGGAGTTCATGCAGCAAGCTAAGACCAGTAGCTCTCCTCTCCAAATGGCTCCTCAAGCAAATGCCATAGCTGCAAATTTCATTCCAGATGCTAGACTGGAAGGTAAGGGCACTAATTCTAAATGTCATAGCAGTGTTTCAACAGACTCAGAACCCTTATGGATCTTGGACAGTGGTGCTACACACCATATTGTGTGCACATTAAACCTATTACAAAACCCTAAGAAGGTCCAAGGAATATCTGTTGATTTACCTAATGGACATCAAGCCCAGGTTTCACATATTGGGACAGTTCAGTTCTCAGAAGATCTTGTCCTGCTCAATGTTCTCTGTGTGCCCATCTTTCAGTATAATTTAGTTTCCTTGGGTGAACTTACAAAGAGATCCAAGTGTAGCATCTTGTTTCACTCTAACAAGTGTATTATACAGGATCAACTCCTTGGGAGGATGATTGGAGTGGCTGAATTGAAGAAAGGACTATGCCAACTTGATCTCACTGCCTTCACTCTTTGTAAACCAGTTGTAAATAGCTGTAGTTTTTGGCATGCTAGGTTGGGACATGCCTCAGAAGGCAAGATTAGACTTCTACATTCCATTGATAATACAATTTGTAATGACAAACCAGTTGTATGTGATTGCTGTCATTTCTCTAAACAAAGAAGATTGCCTTTTAAACCTAGCTCTAACATCTCAGTTGATTGCTTTGATCTTATACATGCTGATATATGGGGACCCTATCAAACTCCCACTGTTTATGGCCACAAATATTTCCTAACCTTAGTAGATGATCACAGCAGGGCCACTTGGGTGTATCTGATGAGATGCAAAAGTGAAGTTAAGCAGCTGTTACAGGACTTCTGTGAGCTAATAAACACACAATTTGGCAAAATCATCAAATGTGTGAGATCTGACAATGGGAAGGAGTTCCTCCTGAAAGAATTCTATCAAACCAAGGGCATTATTCATCAAACTTCATGTATATACACTCCCCAATAGAACAGCATTGTTGAAAGAAAACATGGCCACATCTTGGCAGTGGCTAGAGCTCTCAGAATTCAAGCTCAGTTGCCTGAGCATTTTTGGGGTGACTGCATTCTTCATGCAGTATACATAATCAATAGACTTCCATCAGCTGTTCTAGACAACAAGATATCTTACCAAATTCTTTTTGGCAAAGTGCCACAGTATCAGCATCTAAGAGTTTTTGGATGTCTAGCTTTTGCAGTTATTCCTAGCTATCAAAGGAACAAGTTCTCTCCAAGAGCCAGAAAGTGCATTTTCCTAGGCTTTGCTAATGGAGTAAAGGGGTACAAGTTATATGATATACACACAAAAGAGGTATTTTTGTCTAGGGATGTTTGCTTCTATGAAAGCACTTTTCCTTGTCAAATCAAACAAAGCACACGGGATATTGAAAACACTCTGGAAACTGACCTTATTTTACCTTCTGAAGGGGTAACCTACTCAGACATTGATGAACAGGTGCATGAAGAAATCATTAATCCAGATGGTCAGCATCAAGGCCAAATGGATCAGTTTGATACTTCAGTTCCAGAAATGGTGCTTAGTCCAGAACCAACACTTACACCTCCAGTTCTAGTAAGGGAACCAAGAAGATCTACTAGAACCAGGGTCATTCCCACTTATCTAGCTGATTACACTTGCCATAGTGCCACTATAAGAAGGACATCCCCACATGCCATCTCTAATGTCTTATCTTATGACAGATTATCTTGCAATTTCAAAGCCTTTGCAGCACAGACACTGGCCACCAAAGAACCCAAGACATACAATGAAGCCATAAAAGAAGAATGTTGGAGAAAGGCCATGAAGGATGAAATCAGGGCTCTACAAGCCAATAACACATGGAGGCTGACAGAACTCCCTCCTAATAAAGAGCCCATAGGCTGCAAATGGGTGTACAAAACCAAGCTTAAAGCTGATGGCACAATATAGAGACACAAAGCTAGATTGGTTGCAAAAGGGTACACACAAACTCATGGCCTGGATTATTTGGACACCTTCAGTCCAGTTGCCAAAATAACCACCATAAGAATGCTACTGGCAGTGGCTGCTATCAAAGGATGGGCTCTACATCAGTTAGATGTCAATAATGCTTTCCTTCATGGGGATCTAGTTGAAGAAGTCTACATGAAACTTCCTCCTGGTTTCACCCCTCAAAAGCCTGGTCAGGTGTGCAGGTTGATAAAAAGTCTCTATGGTTTAAAACAAGCAAGTAGGCAGTGGAATATGAAGCTGACTCATGAATTGCTACATATGGGTTTCAGGCAAGCTCTATCTGATTCTTCTTTATTTCTCAAAGGTGCAGGAGATAATTTTGTGGCCCTACTTGTCTATGTTGATGATGTTGTAATAGCAAGTCCAGATTCAAAACAAGTTCAGCAGATCAAAGGGCATTTAGACAATGCCTTCCACATTAAAGATTTAGGCCCTTTGAGATTTTTCCTTGGGTTAGAAGTAGCAAGGAACAACTATGGAATTTCCATGACACAAAGAAAGTATGCATTAGAACTCTTGGAGGACACACTCTTTACAGATTGCAAACCAGCAAAAACACCCATGGCTACCTCAACAAGATTTAGCAAAGACATTGGGGAAAAGCTTGAAGATGTCACTCAGTATAGGAGACTTGTGGGAAAGCTCCTCTATCTAACCATTACAAGGCCTGACATTAGTTATGCCACTCAACAATTATCTCAGTTTCTAGACTGCCCTACCAACATACATATGCAAGCAGCTCACAGAATCCTAAGATACATTAAAGCAGCTCCAGGTCAGGGTCTCTTCTTCTCAGCTAAGTCTCCTCCTACAGTTAAAAGGGTTCACTGATTTAGACTGGGCTGCCTGTCCAGACACTAGGAGATCAGTCACTGGATTTTGCATCTTTCTTGGCACCTCTCTGGTCTCTTGGAAATCCAAAAAGCAGGTCACCATCTCTAGGAGTTCATCTGAAGCTGAGTATAGGGCCTTAGCTTCCACAGCTTGTGAAATTCAATGGCTTCTATATCTTCTACAAGACTTGGGAGTGACTGGAAATCCTGCAGCTTCATTGTATTGTGATAATAAATCTGCCATTGCCATAGCTGAGAACCCTGTGTTCCATGAAAGAACAAAACATATTGAGTTGGACTGCCATTTAGTAAGGGAAAAGCTACAAAAAGGAGTCTTAAAACTGCTACATGTCTCTACTTCAAATCAGCTTGCAGATGTCTTTACAAAACCACTTGCACAGAACAGCTTCCATGATCTCATTTCCAAGCTTGAGCTACATAATATGTACCTTCCAGCTTGCGGGGGGGTACACTGCAGGTCAAACAAAAAGTCAGCACAAGAAGATTTAGTTAAAGTTAGTTTTGTTAGTTAATTCTGTTTAGCTTTCTTTCTGCTTCTTTTCTTTTCCCTTCTCAGCCAGTTGGTTGGCTTGTATAAAGAGCACACTGCTTCTCTTTGAAAAAGGACTTTTGATCAATCTATCACAGCCTTCTTCTTCTTCCATAATTTGTTCTCCATGAGAACTTCAACACCGTTCAGATGGACGATGAAGCGCCGATCACAGCTCAGAATGCCACACGGCGCCGCATATCCCAAAAGAAGATCATCGCATATCCCAAAAGATTAACAAAAGAAAATACGTAAGCATTTCAAAAACTATACCATATACGAAACACAATATACATATACAATTTTCAAATTATATTATATCACTGCTAATATAATTGATAACCAGGCAGAGATTATCAGGCTTTGATACCAAATGTTAGATAATTATATGACTAACAAGAGGAACCTGACTCGTTACAACGTACGGAAGCTTTAGGATCATCTGAACATCCCTTGCCATAGTTGCCACGGGATGGTAAACCTGCAGGATAAACGTCAGTGTTTTGTCTACCACTTCTCTCCTGAATACTCGATGGTGCGTGTATTCTGGAAGCAGCGTACATACTTCCCCTCGTTCGTCTGCGCTCTTCAACTAATCCATGGACGTCTCCTCATCTAGGCGTTCATTGAGACGGCATGGAACTTCGATTAGGGTTGTTCAAGGTACGCTTTAGTTTTGATTAACTGGGTGGACTTATATGGGTGGTTCTATAATTCGTTTTTGGGGCTTTAAATTCCCTGCATGTACCATTTTTTGCTTAGGTTGTTGGGGCTGTTGGGGTGGGAAGAATGTGGTGGGCATTTGTGAGGGGTGGGGGCATTGGCGGTGGTGTTTTGTTGACGGGGGTAGAGGGCTTGGGTCGGAAGTGGGGTTGCAGGCGGCGGTGGGGGGGTGTTCATGGGGGTGGGATTTCGATTAGGGTTTTGGGTTTTTTTTTTTTTTTTTTTTTTTTTCCGGCAGAATGCTGTAGGAAGGGTTTTTTTTTTTTTTTTTTTTTGTGGAGAATTCATGTTGAGGCTTTGGTTCTTTTTTCCTTTTTTTTTTCGGGGGAATTCAGCATGACGTTTAGGATTGCAGGAAGAGTTTTTTTTTTTTTTTTTTTTTTTTTTTTTTTTTTTTTTTTTTTTTTGTTTCCGACAGAATGTATATAATTTTTGTTTACAAAGGCCAGTGAGTTTATCCAGTGATGATTATGATTTATTTTTTTTATATGTTTATAAACTATTACATAAGAACGAATTTAATTTACATATACATCAGGGATAGTATACTACTCATCTTGAGAACATCACTATGATTTCGTCATGCAAGGATGATAGCATTGCGCCATTGCATCAGCATTCATGCTCAACTTTTATGCATAAGCTTCCTTCTATATTCGATCAAGTCTAAGTTCTCCTATCATTTTTTCTATGAAAGAATTTCATTTCATTTTCAACTCATTTATTGTGGAATTCATATAATTCTTGATTTTAATTTCATTATATTTAGTCTATTTGAAAAATTTAATTATAGAAACCATGGTTCTGTTGCTGTTTTGCGCTGTTGTTTGTTCGTTAGTGTTACATTTTTGATGGTTTGTGCGTTTTATGTTATTCAGTGTTCTAACATTATATTAATAATGACTAGTTATAAAAAAATTCAGCCACTTTTGGTCTTCAAATTGTCCTTTTATAATGTTTGTGTTAAATATATTTATTTAGTTGTGCATGTTTTTGGTGGGGCTTGTGAGTTTTGCATACTATGGTCGTTTCTATGTTATTTGTGGTGTTAATAGGTTCAAATTTTGTTCATTCTGGTTGTACAAATTAAATATGTTAGTTGTATGTAATTTGGAATTTCTATTTTTGGTTTTTTATGATTTCTTTTTCATAATTTCTAGTTATTTAGAAAATCTGACATTGTTGGTTTACATTTTGGTCATTTAACATGTTTTTATTAAATATATTCATCTGGGCTTGTGCATGTTTTTGGTGGGGCTTGTACGTGTTTAATAATAATTTTTAGGTATTTCAAAAATCTGTTATTTTTTTTAAAGTCGTTTTGATTGTTTTTTAAACATTATATTTTTCTCGCATTTACAAATAAATTGATGTTTGTGTCTAAGTTTTTTTTGCTCTTATTCTAATTATTTTTAGTTTTGTATTTTTATTAGTTTGTTTGTGTTTGTGTGTACATATCTTTTTGGCGATGTGTGCAATAAGCTTTGAATTTTTTTGTAGGGGACAATTCTGATGATTTTGTTGACCCCCCTGTTGCAGCCGTGCCTGCTGATGGGGTAAATGCTACGGCCCTTCCTGGCGCTATGCCTATTCCTGCTCAAGCTGAGTCGGAGGCGGTTGATCCCCAAAATGGGTTAGCGGGTAATCATGCCGTTAGCTTTCCACGTTTGAAGACTCGTGCATCTCCGAAGCACTTAGTATCACAATTCAAGCATTTTAGTGCGTGCCAGCGCAAGGCAGTTGGTCATTTGGGGTTAGGGGATTTATTGGATCTTCAGGTAGAGGATATCCCAAAGCACTTGGGTTTTTGGTTGCTGAAGAATTTTGACCCCGTGGAGATGTGCGTGCGTTTGGATAATGGGGCCACAATCTCTGTTACGGAACGAGACGTGCATTCCGCTTTGGGTTTGCCGCGTGGTGATGTGGTGATTACGAAAAGAAACAAGGATGACGTTAGTGATACTTTGAAAAAATGGCGGGCCAAATTTGATGTGACGCAGCATACGGTCACCTTGGCTATGATTGGGAAGAAGTTGCGTTCTTGCTCGGAGGGGGTGTGTGGTTTAAACGCCACTTTGCCGTGTTGGCAATTAGTATATTTGGGTCCCCTATGTCTAATGGGTATGCTAACCAACTGGTTTTTCACCATTTTGAGGATGTCGATCAGATTAGGAATCTGAATTGGTGTAAGTTCGTCCTCGAGTGTTTGGTGGAGCGACACAACAACTGGATAAATGCATCTTCTCAGCCATTTTCGGGGCCTCTTCTGCTTTTGGTGGTATGTTATTACAGTGAGTACTTTGTGTGGTTTATATACTTGTTCATTTTTTTTTTTTGTGTGTGGATTACATACGTTGTCAAGTTGTAGTTCCTTTATGTGGATAGGGTGGTGCATGCAGCCAATACTGTTCCTCGTGCTTTCCCTTCTTTTAGAGGTTGGGAAACAAGTATTCTTAGGGCCCGGGAGTTGGCTGAGATGACAGATGGAGGCTTTGGGCGGGGGGCGGTGGTCGGGCCATATGTGCCGTCTGTTGACCGTACTAATCCGTCTACTTCTGTCCGGCCTCAGGTATTTATTTTTCTAATCCGTATTTGTTTTTTTATTCGAGTGGTGTCGTAAGTTACTATTCTTGTTTGTAATTTATTATCGTTGCACATAATTTATGTTCTCCTTATGTTGTTTATTATTATGGAATATTATTATATCTTTCTTTTTTGGAATTTATACATATCGCAGCTCGTGCGATTTTGTGTCACAGCTTGTGCATGTAATATTGTTCGTTATTTTAGCCTTTTTTAAGTTTGTGCGTTCTATTTCTGCGGTCTGTGCTCTAGCATTCATAGTTCCATTTTCGTTTTTTATGGTGTCGTATGCAGTGGTATTTTATTGCTGGATTTTTATTTTCGTTACATGTCATTAATATTATGTGTATGTTGTTTATTGCTTTGGAATTTTATTCCTTTAAACTTGATTTTTTTTCCATATATCACTTTGTGCATTTATGTGTCAGGGCTTGTGCATGTTCTATCCTCCTTTATTTTCTATTCATTTTATGTGTGCGCGTTTTATTACAGCGGCTTGTGCTCTAGCATTAATAACCCTCTTTTCGTAAGTTTTTACATGTAGTTATTAGTTATCTATTATACTGTGGCTTTTTTTGTTGCATGCAGACGCCCGATGAAATATTTAATGAAAAGGCAGGTCTGCTAGGTGTAGCTTTGGATGATATTTTGCAGTTTCTTCATCAACACCCGTGTTGCTCCACTCGTACAGACAGTTTCACGCAGGTTGTTTCTGTTGCTCAGAGGATACTTTCTTTGTCCGAGACCCCTGCACCAGCAGTGACGGTTGACCACACTCTCAGCGACGATGAAATGTGGAACAATCCGGATAATTTACAGGCCGTTGATGAAGTGGTGTTTGTTGTTCAGCAGCAGACCGCGGTTCAAGAATCTTCCAGAATCAATCAATCCCCGAGCGTTGAGCCCCAATGCTGTGAGGAGGTTGCTACTGTTGCGCATCAAAACAAAGATGGTTCTTTGCCAGACCCATCGGGGGGTCCTTTGTCGGACTCTCGATTTCCAGTAAGTATGCTAGTCTACAAGCGTAAGAAAGTTAGGCGCTTCTAGGATTTTTGTGTTTGCTGTATGTAATTATTTTGTTCCCCGCACATACTAGTTATGCATTTTGTAGGGGTGTTGTGCTGGCATCATTGTGTACTGGTGTGATGCGTAGGTCGTTTAGGTGTTTGTTAAGGCCCTTTTTTATGCTCTCTGTTCAAGCTATTTCGATGGTGTATACTGTAATACAATTGCTGTCAATTCTATGTGTTAGTATGAGGGGTTTTATGGTTTCACGCACAAACGCCTTTATTCATACGCATACACTTTATTTTTATATACATTCTTACTGCATTCTCTAGGGGGTTGCTGAATTACCTTCATTCAGTTTGGGATTGACGCAAGACCTGCCTACTCAATGTTGGGATGTGGTGGATGCAATTGTCCGTAATTATGATGGAGCCTCACCCACTATTGCATCTCGGGATTGTCGTTCTGCCCCTGCTGATGCAGTAAGTATTGTTTTGTAACGTAGATGCATCTTGGTTCATTATACCTTGTCGGTCATATTGTTACGTATACAACTCGTTGCTATTTTTTTTTCATCCCTAATTTTCACTCTAATTTTTCCATCTGTCCGAGTTTTCTAGGTGCGTTCAACCAAACACCATCTCTCATGTGCTCCCAAAGCTTCCTCGGCTGGGAAGGTCAATCACAGACTATTGGGTTTGAAACGGCCACGTGTGGTTGAAAGTAATGCAGGTCACGATGTATTTTCTACTCCCGAGGAGGTATTCATCTGTGACTTATTCACTTTTCACTTCTTCCAGTAAACTTCTTAAATCATATTTTGTATTTTTTCTTTTGTTCATTTTTGTAGCAAGTTGTTCCATTTGATCCGCCTTTGGGCACTACTATTCGTCCGGCACCTTCTAAGTATTCACGTCCTGGGCCGATTAATGTCGGTGCAGTGCGCACCATGGACTTGAATTCGTATGCACCTGTCACGCGTGCACGTGCAGTCAACAACCTGCCTTTGCGTAATTCGGAGTCACATGCAGCTTATAAATGGATTGCTAGTTCACTAAATGCTGACATGT
The DNA here is from genome assembly GCF_001879475.1 of Ipomoea nil. NCBI lineage: Eukaryota > Viridiplantae > Streptophyta > Magnoliopsida > Solanales > Convolvulaceae > Ipomoea > Ipomoea nil. Next base: position 2,701,124 of record NW_017619484.1, read on the forward strand.
ACATTTTAGCGTTCTAATGAATTCCGTACATGGTTTTACGCATATCTGTATGCATATTTAATGGTGTTTTAATTTCAGGACTGTCGAATTATTTAATTTTTGCGGTCGATCTGCTCGTACGGATGATCTTGTTTCACTGTTGGAAGGACATACAGTTCTGGTGGGTGTTTTGAATGTTTGGGCATGTATTTTAAATTTTCGAGAAAGGTCTAAGCCGGTTGACGCTCCAAAACGGTTATTTGCATCACCCACAACCACGGTTCGTTGCTAGTCTTTTTGCAACCACAGGTTGGCACTGTATTTAATTATTTCTTGTGCTTCCGAATTCATGTGTCTTACTCTGTGTGTGTAGTTGTATTCGGCTGTTCAAATTTCATCCTCTTGGTCGCAACGGTTGGGTTGGTTCAAGTCTGGGTTAGAGGCTGATTTGCAGGTATCTCCGTATAACTCGTGGGATGAAATTGACATGGTAAGTTTTTCTACTATACATAGTTTTTTCATTCACTCCTTCATGGGTGCTATACAAATTATTTTTCGTTCACTCCTTCATGGGATTTAATTCTGCATATGTGTTGGTATTCTTCATATTTTTACACATGGCTTTCTACAGTTTCTATTCCCTATTCTCGAGCATGGTCATTACTATGTGATGTCGTTTGATCTACGCCGTTTGAGATTTGGTATTATAGATAACTCATCCGTGGATGGGGCATCTTTGAAAAAATATGGGGCGACCCCTGAGGTGTTGGTATGTATATGGTCCAGTTGTACTATTTCGTAGTGGATTTTAATGTTATGGATTTAATAGTTACTTTCTGCCTTTTTTAATGACTTTTGGTTCTGTTTCTACAATTGGTGTAGAAGGACTTGTTATCTGTCCTTTTTGAGGATGCTGGGGCTCAACACCTCTATGTTAAGGCGTTGCACTTGATTCCTAGGAGACTCCGTATGTCATGGCGCGACACAAAAAATAAGTTCGATTGTGGGGTGTTTGCTATACGTCACTTAGAGACATATGTAGGCCAGTCGATGGCTTCGTGGGATTGTGGATTAATTAGGGGGGATGCCCGTTTCCTGCTTAAATTACGTATGCGCTATGTTCATGAGATTCTTTTGTTTCCTAGCAACGTACATCGAGATTTGGTTGTCTCCACTGTCGGGCGTTTCCGTTGAAGTTGTGGACGTGCTCTATCATGCTTTTTGTAGCGGCATGTGTTGATTTTTGAAGGCATTTCACTCTTTGGATAGTTACCCGCGTGGATTATTTGTTTCGTTTTGAATGATATTTAGTTTGGTTCATTATATAACGGTTTTAAGATTTTATACTCTATCATTAAAATGTTTTGAGTCCATAATACTCTCAGCGAATAATCTTTTTCTGTCCGTAGTACTTTATTTTTTTTAAGGCCGCTATTGTTTTTTACGCACAATCCATCGCACCTTAACGCACAAGCCCTGTATCTTGCCCGCACAGACCCGTCCTTGCATGCACAGACCTTTTGTCTTGACACGCACAGACCTATGTTTTTGCACGCACAGACCTATGTTATTTTACGCACAAGCCATGTATCGTGTTCGTACAGACCTGTCATTGCATGCACAGACCTATGTCTTTGCACGCGTAGAGTTGCGTTTCTTTATGCACAAGCCATTTATCATGTACGCACAGACCTGTCATTGCATGCGCAGACCTCCATCGGTTTTGTGAGTTTGGTATGGATCTACTCATACCATTTTGTGCGGTCAAGTATGGTCCGCTATACTAAGAATTACTATATGCAAGTTAATAACACCCTTGAGCAATTTCTATGCTCAATCACCACCACAAATAAAATGGTTCAACACATTGTAGCCAGCTATTTCAACTTTAATAAAAATACCATTTCAAAATTAAATGTTATGTAGCACTGTCAAATATATCAAAACTAACAGAAATACCATCCGTATGTTACGTATCTAGTAATGTTTTTGTTTCTAGTACGGCGGCTTTACTTCTGTGGGCAGCTTCGGCTATTATGGCCAGCTGCCAACCCGCATGTTTTGCAAGTACGCTTCTTTTTTAATTGCTCAATAATTGCCACCTCCTTGGCTGATTTCATTCGCTTGCCAGAACCTTTGGTCTTCGCAACTTCGGGGGGGTGCACTTTAATCGTGTCTGGCTCTGGAACTCCACAATACGCTTCCATAACTGCTCGTTTCGCGTTCCCTTCTGCCCTATTCACTTCTTTATCGCACAGTGTTGCTTCCAATTCTTCAATCACATTTGTAATCTGTTGCATTTTTTCACCATTACCTCTAGCCATGCCTAAACATCTGTAAATTGTGTTTATAACTTTCCCTTCCACGGTGGTATTATGTCCGTTGTTGTTCGCCCATATTTGTCTCCCTACGCCCGTACCTTTTCTATATTTTTCACCGCCTCTTTGGTCCATCTTGGAGTAATATGTTGTGGAGGTATGTGGTCGATCCGTTCATCTTTTAATACTACAAATACATGTCGACAGAGCAGCCCGATCTTTGTGTATAATCGACATGTGCAACTTGTATTATTGCTCCCATCCTCAACTATGACGGTGTATCTTTTATTGGTCCCGTCTTCGACCACATATGTCTTCACCCCCTCAGCTTCGGTGTACGATCTCACCCGGCATGTAGACCAACCCTCACATATTTCTTTTTGTACATCAGAGAACACAGTCAATGTGTACACCGTTGCTGCTTCTCGCTCTATGCGCAGGAGGGTCTTGAGAGGTGGTGTTTGCCCAGTGCAAGCTGAGCTAAGTTCCAGATGCTTGTCGCGTTGTTTCCGAACTGCACTTTCAAAACGTTTGAAGAATTCAACAAGACATAAATGCTTATTAGTATTACTCTGAAAAATTCTGTTCTCAGCTTCTGAACGTGAAGTGGTACGCAATAGGCCCCCCATAAACACATCGTCAAAAAACGGAGGCACCCATGATGCACGCTCATCATACATACGTTTCAACCAACGATTCTCCAGTAGGCCATACTTCTGAATAACTGCATTCCATGCGCTCTCAAATCCTGTGGTCGTTGATTCCTCGTTCCACACAACGGCATTCAACGCACGCCGAAACTCCTCGTTCTTCGCTAATGTATTACCAACTTTGTCACCCACCTTAGTCATAATATGCCACATACAGTAACGGTGACGAGTCCCCGGGAATTCCGTTTCAATCGCAACCTTCATAGCTGGATCTTGATCAGTTATTACGATAGGTGGTGTACTTCCCATAGCATTCTTGAAGTTTCTAAGGATCCAACTATACGATTCCACGTCCTCTTTATCAATTAGTCCCGCAGCAAATGTCACGCATCTCTTATGGTTATCTATACCCGTGAATGGGACAAACACGAGATTGTACCTGCGACCGCAAACAAGCATCAATTAACCAACATGCAAGTGTCACAACACCACACACATTGTTACTTGCACACACTCCTCAAATTCCATGCTCATCTAACAATTAATTTTTTATATTTCCATTTCTAAATGCACTTGTTCTGCCACGTTGTATACAATTGTGTACAGTTACTACATAACATGCACCATACATACCATGCACCATTACGCACAGACACATACCAAAATAATACTGAATAAGATGCACCATATGTTATCACCGCAAAACTTGCAGGTATTCACTTTTTGTAATATTTTTTATTGACGTGTTTACAAAAGCCTAGTAGTCATATGTACCTGTTAGTTTTGTATGTTGCGTCGAATGACACCACATCTCCAAAAGCCCCATAGTGCAGTCTTGCCCGCCTATCCGCCCAAAACACCCAAGCTAATTGGTCTTTCTCGTTCACATCGTACTCAAAATACATATCTACGCAATCATTTTTCTTCTCTAGGTATTGGGATATCACCATCTGGATATCTTTCTCTTTCATGTACGCCAAAAGCTCTCGCCTGTAATTCTTGAAGTCTTGTTGCGTAGCTCCAACATTCTCGGGCCCACCAACCATTTCGGCATATATATCAAAACTCTTGCTAGCCCCAACGTTTACCTTTCCGCAGTTTGTTATGAATTCCTGATGTCCGATGTCTATTTTCCTATTCACTTTCATGAATCTTTTGTATTTCTCCTCGCACAGGACGTGTGTGTGTCTGTCTACAAATGTCTTTACTACATACTTCCCCTCTTTATTCAACGTCAATACAAGTCTAGCAGGGCATCCTACTCTGTTCGTCGTCCTCCGGCGCTTCTGTTTTGTTGTTTCTTCCTCGATACTCTCTTTATTTTTTGTCTCTTTAAACCCTTCCCGTGAACATACCACTTGTTTTTTCTTAATTTGGTCGTATCTGTTTCTTTTATCGGAACTGCGACGCACATCAAATCCAACTATGCCAGCGTACGTCGTATAGAACGTGATCCCATCTTCCATTGTGTCGAATTGCTGTCCTTCAAACGGGTTCATGCTTGCGTCACATTCAGGTATCCACGTGTGCGTACCACCAGGCGACACATCCATAACACCAGTGCCTCCATTATCCATTTCTTCATTGCTTACAGCAACACCCACTCCTGGGAAAACTGTTACATATATATGTATTTTCAGAGTTTAGTACATGATACATTTTAACCCACACACACTTGTAAATTATGTTGCCGTTCGCACACAAATAAACACTGCATTTACTACTCATTTAAATGATAATTCCTGTTCTCGATTACTATATAATTTTCTGCACCCTTAACACATTTCTTCACGAACATACCATCTTATGTTCTGGTTATTGTTGTTTAGGTAGTTTTAACGTATTCAACCCACATAATCGTCTATTACGCACAGACCAGACGTCACACTTGCACAGACACCACTCCTTCCTACCAATTGCCACACGCTTAACATAAGCTGTTCTCACTCATTAGATTGTTACCACATGCAAACACCCATTAATCTTTTCAATATACCAACACATGTATGCATGTCGTTGGAATTTTTTTTTTAGTTTTTGCCAAATAATGTACACATGCGGTGTTATAGGAAAACAACTTATAAACCACTTCACCTTACATTGCAAACATTTTACGCGGATTACACGGATATTTCCTTTCGCAATTACAATTATTCTTACTGTTGATATCCTACTATACAATACACGCAATCACCTAATCAACTACTCGCACACACCACACAAACCACAAACACCCTTGCGTTACAGGCAGGCTACCCCATGGCTTAGTTTACGATGTTGCACATGCCATAACGTACACAAGCACTACATTTTCAAACAACCAAATTTAAAAACAGGAAAACCGGCACACATACCGGATGTCGCACACGCCATGCACACGTCCGCCCAACCAGGCTTCTCCCCTGTTTAAGCTTTGAATGCACAAGCCACCTATGTCTTTTCTACTCTCCAGTCAGACTCTACCGTGGAACATATAGGAATGTTTGGATTTTAAATGGTATGATTACTAATTACCAATCTTAAGCAGCCTATTCTTGTGCATAATAATATATTAATATTCTTCCCAAAATTAAATACAGTAACACTTTTACGTGAATATCCCTATGATCAATATTTGGTCATAATTAGTTGCTCAATATCTTTTAATCTTAGCCATTAAATTTAAATGGGTGAATGGTGATGATGGGATCTCATTATCCCATTTTAATTAGGTACCTCATGGGAACCAAAGCCTATATATATATATATATATATATATATATATATATATATATATATATATATATATATATATATATATATATATATATATATATAGGGTTGAGTTCAAATGAGGACAACAATATATAGAGGACTGTGAGGACAAATAATGGGCATACAACAAATTTATATCAGGCACACAACTTAATACATAATGGCACACAAGAATAAATGTAAACATCAGGTTTCGAACTCAGGCTCTATAAATTAACAAATACAGCACGCGACATACAAACTGTGGCACACAACTACATTCGGTCATGCACACGGCATACCGGCTAATGGCACACACTACATCTGTCCTCACAGTCCTCTATAATATACTTGTCCTCATTTGAATACACATCTATATATATATATATATATATATATATATATATATATATATATATATATATATATATATATATATATATATATAACAAAAGAAAATACGTAAGCGTTTCAAAAACTATACCATATACGAAACACAATATACGTATACAATTTTCAAATTATATTATATCACTGCTAATATAATTGATAACCAGGCAGAGATTATCAGGCTTTGATACCAAATGTTAGATAATAATATGACTAACAAGAGGAACCTGACTCGTTACAACGGAAGCTTTAGGATCATCTGAACATCCCTTGCCATAGTTGCCACGGGATGGTAAACCTGCAGGATAAACGTCAGTGTTTTGTCTACCACTTCTCTCCCGAATACTCGATGGTGCGTGTATACTGAACACGGGAGCTGTGGGAGGACTATTTTGCTTAGAAGCCTACATGCCATCAATGTAGGCAGATATTCAGTTAAAGCTTAACTGAATATCCTGAGTTGCCTAACAGATTAAGTCACTTAATCTTCCACTTGCACCACAACCACCCAATAATACAATATATTATAATATATTGTATTTAGGGAAAATACTTACATGGAAGTCATCCATAGCATAAAATAGTAGCGTCTTACTTAGAACTCTTTAAAATGCATTTTTTAGAAAATGAGAATGACTTGGAAAAAGTAGAGCACAGACAGGAGTAGATCTTTTCCTTCTTTAGGCTGCTTAATTATGCCTTTTTAAGGGTCACTATACAGCTGACCCTTTTAACTTATTTGTAATTCTACAATTCAGAATCAGCCATTTGCGGATATTTCTTTGTACATGTATTACAGTATAAGCAAAATTAGGTGACAGATCTCACAGATGCAAGCATCCGAGGTAACCATGCATATAGGATTATGTCTGTCTTTTATCTTTCTTTTTTTTTTCTAAAAATTAAATTCCCTGACTGTCAACCTTGAATGCATCCTTTTATTTATATATTAACTCCATTTTATTTCCTTTCAAAAATCTTGTGTATTTTATTTCTTTTCTTCTCCCTTTTGAATTGGTCATTTGTCTAATTTCTTGTGCCCGCAGCCTGCACCATTAGTGCACTTGTGCTTTGAGATATTAAAACAAATTTTAATACTCTCTCGGTCCCATTTTATTTTTACTTACCATTTTAGTCTGTTCCAAATTAATGTCTCTTTTTAAAAAAATTTAAACATCATTAAATTTTTACTTTATACAGAGTACATTTTATCTTATGTTTTTGTTTAAACTTTCTATATTCGCTTGAATTCTCATTTTTATAAACGAACGAACAAGGAATGAATATCTTATATTCTCTTTGGTTAAATGGGATGGGGAGTGTTTTGGTAAATTGTTGACAACATTTCTTATTGATAATAAAGAGTATATCGATGTGGAGATAGATCAGACAGTCTTCCATCATGGACGCGTGAGGAGTGTTTAATTATGTGACGATGGAGGATATACAGGATTTGTTGACGATGAATTGGCTTGATGCATGTATCAATTAAACAAGTGTTTTTGCTGTAAGTTTCAAATTGTTCTTGTGTTTTATATACATTTTTGTTTTTTATGTTTATTGAAATTTCTTGTTTGTTATTTTGAAGATTTTTTGAATAAGTTGTGCAAACAGTTTGGTGTAACCACTACTGGAAATTATGAAATTTCCGACTACCTGAAAGTGATCTTAAATCAAGTCGAAAGTCTTGTTCCGACCACTTTTGGTATTCGGAAAAACCTTTGTTGCTATTTCCGACCACTTTTTAGTATCAACTTGATTTAAGATCACTTTCAGGTGGTCGGAAATTCTATAATTTCCAGTAGTGAACGTTTATTGGGTTTGCGTGTCCAAACGTAAATTTCAGCGGATATGATCAACGTAAATTGTGTTGCTGTTACATCATATTTCATTCATGTATAGACAAGCATGCACAAGAATCAACAATTCATATTAGCACCATATCATCAAGAGTAAGTCTTTTACTTTACTAATATATATAACTTAATAACTTTATTTAAAGTGTTTGATATTAGAATTTTAATATATGTATGTTTTGTAAATATAGTAATCACTTATTAATTATCGTGATTTGCACACGTTCAAGAACCATGCATATATTGGATCCATTGAAATGTGAAATCATCCTTGACGTCAATTACCGATTAGATAGAAGGTGGTGCTGGAGAAGATGAGGTATTAAAACCATGTCTGATTCTATCCTGATGGTTTTTGTATGCCATTTTGGAACTACCAGCATATTTACCAAAAAGCTCTCTAAGCTTTTCTTCTCTAGTATTACTTGTTGTACACTCTCTTTTAATCTTTCATCTTTCATTTTTAGCACCTCACATGCCCGCAGCGTGCACCTCACAATGCCTGCTGGGTATCTCTTTTCTATGTACTAGTTTTTTACACGCGCATTGCGCGAATGTGTTAATGCCCAATGTTTAAAATTAAATAAATATTTGAAAGTATATCAACGCAAGATTATATATGAGAAGTTCATACATAAGTAATTTAATGTCAAATTTGTAGATTATATATATATATATATATATATATATATATATATATATATATATATATATGTGTGTGTGTGTGTGTGTGTGTATATATATATATATATATATATATATATATATATATATATATATATATATATATGGTCCGGATCAGGTGAGGACCTAATCTTAGGTGAGGACGTGAGGACTAATCTAGACCATTAAATCAGAATGATGTATGATTGAGATTAAAAGAAACAAATCACACGGATTAAGAAAACAAATCCCTTTAAAATATTAAAATATACAAATTTAGGGTAAATCAGTCTTATTAAAAGATGTGCATTCCTATACAAAATGTTGTGCATTCCTATACTGTGTGTTGTGCATCAATAACTTCATTGTTGTGCATTCTAACCCCGCCAAAAAATCACACAGTGAACATCCAATGTTCTACGATGCATTGAACTATGTGCTATAATGCACAACTCCCTAGCCTATAGTGCACAACTTACAACACTAGGTTGCACAATCAGCACACACGAATGCACAATCGTACTACCCAGGCATTAATACATATACACGACAATCCAAATATAGACAATATTATACTCAAAAGAACAAGCGAAAAAATTAAAAAAAATACTGATTAGTTTGCATGGGCGAACACTCAATCAATGATGAAGAAATCGCGGCTCCAAATTGCAACGGTGATGATCCAAGAAAATAGGAAACCAATTTGGCCAAGGATTATACATGCGTTCACACTTAAAAAAATAGAAAAAGACACTATTATCCCACTTTAACAAAAAAGATCAATCCATGTCATCTCAAGAACTCAAATCTGGACCATCCAAATAAAAAAACAAACGCACAAGATTAGTCCTCACGTCCTCACCTAAGATTAGGTCCTCACCTGATCCGGATTCTATATATATATATATATATATATATATATATATATATATATATGAGAAGTTCATACATAACTAATTTAATGTCAAATTTGTTTATTTAAATATGGAATGTAACTCATAGTATATGAATACAATGTACTATATGAGATTCATTATAATTGTTACTAAGCTTTTATTAATCAATATCCAAGTATTTTTGTTGCAAAGGGTTCTAATATAATTAATGAATGCATATATATACAAGAGCAATTAATGAATCAACGGTATCAATCATTTCAGTGTTTTGCTCAGTGTTAATTTAGTTCAACCATTATCATAGAGATATGACCCTAAAACTTCAAGAGTTAATGGAAGTCCCCGACAATAAGCCATTGTGCCATCTAAAACCTCACCATAATCTTCTTCCAGTAATGTTTTATGTCCAAATGCATGTAGGTTAAAAAGCTGCAAAGACTCCCTAGGATCCAATATCTTAGCTTCATAACATTCATCCACCTCCAACTCTTTAAAAACATGTGCATCTCTTGTGGTTAAAATAAGTTTACTTCCTACACCAAATCAATCTCGTCCTCCAAAGAATTTATTGAATTGATTCCAATGCTCCAAATTATCAAAGACTATGAGACATTTTTTTGTTTGAAATCGCCTTTTCATCAACATGATTTCTTCATCTATACTGCCAAAGTCGATCTTCTCATTCAAAAGCTTTTGAAAAAGCTGTTTTTGTAATTTTTTTTCTTATCTACTTTATCAATATTTATCACATTATCTAGTTGCACTGAAATTGTTGAATCTATCTCAAGAAAACAGTTGCTTTCAAAGTGTACAAAAAGTTTGTTGTAAACCGCTTTAGCAAGAGTTGTTTTCTCAATACCACCCATACCATAGATCCAGACCATACGAACACCATCATTTGATTTGCCATGCAATAGCTGGACCACATGTTCAACGCGAGAATCAAGTCCAACTTCGTGTTTGCCAACAAATATTGGTACACGACTTATTATCCATTGGATCTCCTTGATTATTGAATTGATGAACTTGGATTCATATATTCAATATTCATATAGAAAATGAAAGCATTATGATGAAACATGCAAATGAATATATAATCAGCCTATAAATAATGTGCCTCTGTAATTTGTAAATACTAAAGTCAAATGTGGAAATGGGCAGAACCCTTTTTCTGATGAGGTTAGGAGCAGGAGAAAACACTTGGTCTGAAAAGCAAGAACACTTGGTCTGAAGAGTAAGATGCTCATTTTTGAAGAGCAAGATGCTCATTTCGGAAGAGCAAGAGAAAGAGCAAGATGCTCATTTCAGGAGAAAGAGCAATATGAAGTTGCAGGAGAGGATTTGCTATAAATAGGCAACTCCTCTTCATCCAATCCCATCCCATTCGATCAGGAATTCTCCCATTAGCATAGCAAAAATATAGAGTAGAATAGAGAGTTATATTTGTAATTTCTATTCTAATATCCTTTTGCCAATACAGAAAATCCTTTTTCAAATTGCCTTTATTTTGTGTATGATTTATTTTAAATCTTACACTAGAAATATTCTCATTATTTACGGTCCGAGTTGCCGTTGTATTTTGGTGTTGTGAACCGCATCGATCCTAACAAGTGGTATCAGAGCCCCAGGTTGGTTCATCGATATATTTGTACTGTATCATTTATGTTAGAACTCATACTGGTAGAGTGATTGTACATGTCTAGGAAAAGCTCTGGTTAAGACTTGGTATTTAAGCATTCCATTTGTGACTCACCTCTCTTGTCCCTGAAATATTTTCCTGGTGTACTGTTCACAAGACCGATAGTTTTCTATTATATGATACTATTTAGATATATTGTTCAGGATCAAGAACACCACTTACAATGACGGCAAAGTACGAGATTGAAAAGTTCAATGGGAACAGTTTCTCGTTGTGGAAAATGAGAATGAAAGCAGTTTTCAGGAAAGATAACTGCGTTGCAGCAATTGAAGAAAGACCGGCCGATTTCACTGACGATGCCAAGTGGACAGAAATGGATAGCAACGCTATTGCCAATCTGCACTTAGCACTTGCTGATGAAGTTTTGTCAAGTGTAGCGGAAAAAGGTACGGCAAAAGAGATATGGGATACTCTCATAAATTTGTATGAGGCCAAATCACTGCACAACAAAATATTCTTGAAGAGGAAGCTATACACTCTCAGGATGATGGAGACATCCTCAGTAACTGAGCACATCAACACTCTCAACACTCTATTTTCACAACTCTCGGCGTTGAGCTATAAAATAGATGTGAATGAACGTGCTGAAATTTTACTCCAAAGTCTACCGGATTCATACGATCAACTCATTATTAATCTAGTCAACAACAAGGAGGTACTTGTCTTCGATGACACTGCAACTGTGGTTCTTCAAGAAGAAAGTCGGCGCAAAAATAAAGAAGATAAAGTTGGAACCTCACAACAGTCTCAGGTGTTGACAGTGACAAGAGGAAGATCAACGGAGCCTGGCTCCAGTGGGAGTCACAACCGAGGTAGATCAAAGTCAAGGGGTAAGAAGAATGTCAAGTGTTTTCACTGTGGCAAAAAGGGGCACTTCAAGAGTGAGTGTTGGCAGCTCAAGAAGGATGGGACCAAAGGCAAAAATCCCGAGACATCAAATGCTCAGGGATGTGTGTTGTGAGTACATCAGATGGAGGCGAAGTTTTAATTGGTGTTGCAGCAACAATTGTAAAAGGCAGGAAGAGTCTAGCTGATGTTTGGCTCATGGACTCCGGAGCAACATGGCATATGACTTCACGAAGAGAATGGTTTTATGAATATGAACCTGTCTCTGGAGGATCAGTCTTCTTGGGAGATAATCATGCCTTAGAGATTGCTGGCATTGGTACTATCAAACTAAAAATGTTTGATGGTACAGTTCGCACTATCCAAGAGGTACGACACGTGAAAGGCCTGAAGAAGAATCTATTATCTCTAGGACAATTAGATAGCCGTGAATGTAAAATTCACATTCAGGATGGGATCATCAAAGTAATCAAGGGCGCGCTTGTTGTGATGAAAGCTGAAAAGGTAGCGACCAATCTATACATGCTTAAAGGAGAAACACAACTACAAGGAGAAGTAGCTGTTGCATCAGACAATCTTATAGAGGAATCAACGATGATGTGGCATCAAAAACTTGGCCACATGTCGGAACGAGGTCTAAAGATTCTTGCTGATCAACATCTTCTTCCAGGGTTAAAAAAGGTTTCATTACCTTTTTGTGAGCATTGTGTTACAAGTAAGCAGCATAGATTGAAGTTCGAGAGCTCTAAAGCAAGGAGCAAGGCTATCTTTGAGCTAATCCACTCCGATGTTTGGCAAGCACCAGTTATATCCCTGGGAGGTGCAAAGTATTTTGTATCCTTCATAGACGATTACTCGAGGAGATGTTGGGTGTATCCAATCAAGCGAAAGGCGAATGTATTTGAAGTTTTCAAATTCTTCAAAGCGCGTGTGGAACTTGAATCCGAGAAACGGATCAAGTGTTTGAGGTCGGATAATGGAGGAGAATATACTAGTGATGAGTTTGATAAATTCTGTCTACAAGAAGGTATCAAACGGCAGTTCACGGTGGCGTATACTCCACAACAAAATGGAGTGACAGAGCGGATGAACAGAACCTTGTTGGAAAGAACAAGAGCAATGTTGAGGACTGCAAATTTGGCAAATTCATTTTGGGGTGAAGCAGTCAAAACCGCATGTTATGTGATCAATCGATCACCATCAACCGCAATTGATTTGAAAACGCCAATGGAAATGTGGACTGGTAAGCCATCCAGTTATTCTCACTTACATACATTTGGGAGTCCGGCATATGTGATATACAACACTCAAGAAACATCAAAACTTGATCCAAAATCAAGAAAATGTGTTTTCTTGGGGTATGCTGATGGAGTGAAGGGGTATCGCCTGTGGGATCCCACTGCCCACAAGGTTATCATCAGCATGGATGTTCTATTTGTAGAAGATAAGGTACAAGAAAGTGAAAGCACTGAAAAGGAGAAACCAGTGACAACTACAGTACAAATTGAGGGAAGGAATGAAGAAGAAATTCCAGTTTCCCCTGAGTGTGCTGTGTATGACTTGTATCTTGAGCAGTTGGATGTGAAAACTGCATCTCTACATGGAGAACTTGAAGAAGAGATTTACATGCTCCAACCAGGAGGTTTTGAAGAAGAAGAAGGGAACTTGCTTTGCAGGTTGACCAAATCTCTATACGGTCTCAAACATGTGCCGAGATGTTGGTATAAGAGATTTGATTCATTCATTATGAGCCTTGGATACAACAGGTTTAACTCCGATCCTTGCGCATATTGCAAGAGATTTGATGATAATCAGTTTATCATCTTGTTGTTGTATGTTGACGAAATGTTGGTAGTAGGCCCCAACAATGATCGTATCACAGAGATGAAGGCTCAACTGGCTAGGAAATTTGAAATGAAAGACTTGGGACCAGCAAACAAGATTCTAGGTATGCAAATTCACCGAGACAGAAATAATAGGAAGATTTGGCTTTCTCAGCAGAATTATCTGAAGAAAATCTTGTGGCGCTTCAACATGCAAGATAGTAAGCCAATTTCTACCCCTCTTTCTATTAATTTCAAGTTATCCTCAAGTATGAGTCCTAGCAACGACGCAGAGAGGATAGAGATGTCTCGAGTACCATATGCATCAGCAGTGGGCAGTTTAATGTTTGCTATGATCTGCACTAGACCAGACATTGCACAAGCAGTGGGAGCGGTCAGTCGATACATGGCAAATCCTGGTAGAGAGCATTGGAGTGCTGTGAAGAGGATCCTTAGATATATCAAGGGTACCTCAGATATTGCATTGTGTTATGGAGGATCAGACTTAATTATTAGAGGCTATGTTGATTCAGATTATGCAAGTAATCTTGATTGTAGCAAATCCGCCACGGGTTATGTGTTTACTCTTGCTGGCGGAGCAGTAAGCTGGGTCTCGAAGTTGCAGTATGTTGTGGCAACGTCGACGACGGAAGCAGAATATATAGCTGCTACTCAAGCTATTAAAGAGGCAATATGGTTGCAAATGCTATTGGAGGAGCTCGGTCACAAAGTAGAGAAAATGACTCTATTTTGTGACAGTCAGAGCGCTTTGTACTTGACAAAGAATCCAGCATTTCATTTCAAGACGAAACACATACGGGTCCAATTTCACTTTGTTCGTGAAAAGGTGGAAGAAGGGAATGTGGATATACAGAAAATCCATACTAAAGATAACCTGGCAGATATGTTAACAAAGCCGATTACCAACGATAAATTCGTATGGTGTAGATCCTCAATTGGCCTAACAAGTATGCAAGCAGCACGGAATTGGTAGAAAGGATGAAGGTCCACATTGTGACTTTAAGTGGGAGATTTGTAAATACTAAAGTCAAATGTGGAAATGGGTAGAACCTTTTTTCTGATGAGGTTAGGAGCAGGAGCAAACACTTGGTCTGAAGAGCAAGGTCCTCATCTCTTAAGAGCACGATGCTCATTTCTGAAGAGCAAGGTGCTCATATCTTAAGAGCACAGTGCTCATCTCTGAATAGCAAGATGCTCATTTCTGAAGAGCAAGATGCTCATTTCGGAAGAGCAGGAGAAAGAGCAAGATGCTCATTTCAGGAGAAAGAGCAAGATGAAGTTCCAGGAGAGGATTTGCTATAAATAGGCAACTCCTCTTCATCCAATCCCATCCCATTCGATCAGGAATTCTCCCATTAGCATAGCAAAAATATAGAGAGTAGAATAGAGAGTTATATTTGTAATTCCTATTGTAATATCCTTTTGCAAATACAGAAAATCCTTTTTCAAATTGCCTTTATTTTATGTATGATTTATTTTAAATCTTACACTAAAAATATTCTCATTATTTCCGGTCCGAATTGCCGTTATATTTTGGTGTTGTGAACCGCATCGATACTAACATAATTCAATACTCATATTTATAATTTATGTATAAATGTGAAGTATATTGTTTATATGCAACTTTAAAGAGTAAATACCAGCGGAGGTCCTCTGACTTTGGTGGCACTGCCACTTTTAGTCCTCAACTTTTAAATCAACCACTTTTAGTCCTCTCACTTTTTGTTTCTAGCCATCTATGGTCCTTTCGTTAAACTTGACCCTCTAATGCCGTTTTCTAAAAGATAATTAAGTCCTTTCATAATTAATTTATTAATTATTGTGTTTAATTTCCTCATCAGAATAGTCAAACAATGGTTTCCCAGCTATGAACGTGTACAAAACCAGCTCGTGAATCAAAATGGCGTACAAAAGCTGGTACGAAGGTTGTGCCAAAACGACGTTGGGATATCTCGGTATGACTCGGCAAACATAATAATTAATAAATTAATATGAAAGGACTGAATTATCCTTGAGAAAACGGCATTAGATGGTCAAGTTTAACGGAAGGACCATAGATGGCTAGAAACAAAAGGTAAGAGGACTAAGAGTGGTTGATTTAAAAGTTGAGGACTAAAAGTGGCAGTGCCACCAAAGTCAGAGGACCTCCGTTGGTATTTACTCAACTTTAAATGTCTGCTCGTTTGTGAGATATTCAATTATTTGCAACCTCGATCATATAGATGCCCAATGCAATAATGTAAGTTTGAATGAAGACAGATAATTACTCAAAAGTTATATTAAGTTTTAGTTATGAATAAATAAAAATAAAGTTAATTAGGACAAATAGTCAAATGTTTTACCCAACTGCGCATAGCTCAATCACAAAAATAATGAATTACTCAAAGAAAACAATGAGAAAGCAATATCATACCCATTTGCCATTTCATGCAAATCCCATAAGAAAAAAAAAATTATTCGGATGCACAGGTAATTTACTAGTAAGAAGTACAATACTAGTATACTACTATCCATAAATGCTAAAGATAATGCTCGAAATTATTAACAAAAAAGAAGTACAAAATGTGGAATGTTATTACAAAAGAAATTTGAAAAAAAAAATAAAAAATTATTGGGATCTTGACTTGATAAGAGGTACAAATTGTCGGACGCCGTATTTATCTATGTATAAAGCTTCGGCTCCTATTTTCTTCATCATACACGCTTCAATTGATGTTGGCGAACCAGCAATCCTAATTTTTGTTATAGGAGTAACTTTGACGACTTCTCCAGCTTTTATATCTTCAAGATGATACCGTGGAATGAAATGTAGAATTGAAATTTCTTCCATTTCTAATTGGACACTAAAAGATAACAGTCTGTTCATTTTGAAAGCACTAGTTTCAATACTGACGAAATAATCACAAGAAAGTCCCGGGAATGCTATGATAACCACCCAAAAAAGGAGTCCAACAAATTCCAGTGTATTAGACTCAGTAGGAAATTGGAAAGATAATGATGCTCCTTCCTCTTTACATCTAATCCAACTCGGAATTTCGTTACATGTAAGACTACATTCAAAACCTACGTAACCCAGACGTGAACCTAACAAAACCTGTTCAAGGAAATTAGAGTATATTAGTGTGTGTATGTACAACCGCAAATTTTACCATGGACCAAGGTCCACCATTATTTGTTGTTGATTCTAGTCCAAAAAGGCATTTTGATTATGTGTTTGCAGCACATAATTAATAACTACATGTACACAATATGTTAATTGCATTTAGATAATATGTTAATTGTAATATACACATAATTTATTAACAGATGATACATATATACTATAAACATATTGACACTATTTAGTAAATGGTTGTTAGCTGATTGTATTAATTAGAGTGTATAATTAGTTGATAACATTAACTGATTGTAGAAAAGTGTTTGGTAAATTAGCTGTTAGCTAATAGCTGTTTGGTATAATTTCTTTTCTCAAAAAGCTAATTGAAAAAGTTGCTTGAGTACCTTTTTGAATTATAAAATTTTGGAGTTGCAAAAAGCTAATTAACCAAACATTTATATTGATTTTTTTTAACTAAATCAAGCAATTATAGTGATCAAATAAGCTAAAATTGACTGATAGGCCAACAATTTACCAAACAGGGCCATAATTTATTAATTGAAGGTAAATATATAATATGACATTAGCGGGAGGCACAAACCTTATTCCGTGGTGTAACAATTATATGTACAAACATACATTAGGTATTTAAAGATCACCAAAGTCCCCCACTAAAATGTTGTCATTAATTAGAACGTAACACATGTCCTATTTGGTAAAATAATTAGTCTATTAGTCAATTTTGGCTTATTAATCACTATTAGTTGTTTGACTTGATTAAACAATCAATATGAGTGTTTGATTAGTTAGCTTTTTGTAACAACTTATTGCTCCAAATTATTAAAATTCAAAAAGCTGCTTAAAGTAATTTTTTCGATCAGTTTTTTGATAAAGTCATTTTGTATGTAATCAGCTAACTGCTAATTTACCAAACACTTTTCTACCATTAGCTAATGCTATCAAGTAGTCAAATTCACTAACCAATCAGCTAACAGCCATTTACCAAACACCAATAGTACACGAAGCAAAAAACATATATGCATGCATACCTCCTTAATGCTTTCTGAGAAATCAATATGTGGAACGCCTCCTAACATCATGCTGCTCATTATATGAAGATTATTCTCCCAACCTTGAATTTCCTTCAACTTTCTGCAACCACTGAGATTCAATACGCTCAACACCGTATTGTGGGATAAGTTTGGTATTTTTTCCATGGACTCACAGTTTTTAGCTGTAAGAGATCTAAGTGGCTGAGGAAGCTCTGGGATCAGTTTGAGGTTTTTGGAGCCTTCTAACCAAACCCTCACAAGATGGGGAGGAAATTGTGGAAGCATTTCAAGATTTTTGCAACCATTTAAGCTAATATCCTGTAGATTGGGAGGGAGCTGTGGGAGTATTTGAAGAGATTCACAACCATGTAATGAAATTATCTCAAGACTGGGAGGAAATTGTGGGAGCATTTTAAGATTGTAGCAACCTTTTAAGGAAATTTCCCTAAGATTGGAAGGAAGTTGGGGAAGTATTTGAACATTATTGCAATCATTTAAACTAAATTCCCTAAGATTGAGTGGAAGCTCTTGGATCATTTTTAAGCTGTGGCAATGATCCAAATGGACATTTGAAACAGTGTGATGGAGTTTTGGAAGTACTTCTATGTTCTTGCAGAAATTCAAATAGATGGTTTCAAGCTTGGACAAACGAGACAGGTTGGAGAGCACACCATAAGTATTGGTTCTCACTAGACACAGTGTTTGTATTGAGGTTAAATTTGAAAAAATTTCTGGCAATGCTTTTAGCTTTGAGGCAAATGACACATCAAGATATTGTAGTGAATTCAAATGGCGAAGGTTATTTGGAAGTTTCTCTAGCTTTTCACACCCACCAAAACTTAAATAAACCAGTTTCTTCAACTCTCCGATAAAAGAGTGCACCTTTACCAAATTATGGCAGAGCCGAAATGATAGCTTACGAAGATTTTGAGCACCACTAAAGTTCGGAGTCCGAATGAGATAGGAGCCATCAAGGTCCAAAACCTCGAGACACGGGAAAAACTATATAAATGAATTCAAAAATAAAAGTCAATAATAAGATTCAATTGATAGATATTGTAGTAAATAATTTGTTATAGAAAAGCATAATAAAAAAGAATAAAATATTACAAAATTACCTTTAAGGGGGTTTGAAATTCTTTGATGTTGCTATTTTGTAGTTCCAAATTTACAAGCTTCTCAAAAGAACAGCCAGATGAAATATTAATATATTTCAAAGGGCAAGAATCCCATTTCAAACATCTAAGCTCCTTGGATAGATGATCGAACTTTCCGTTAAGATGGATATACTCTCCACTGATTTCAAGAAATCTTAAATTCTCCATGTCCTTAAAGGCTTCTGTACTATACTTGCACACCACATTTTTTAGGGGAGAGTCATTGAATATAATCACCTCAATCTTTTTGGTACCCTACAAATTAAATAAAATGATAAACTAATTGATGAAGAAAGTATATATGCAATATAAGAACATAGAAACTAATTAAAAGCAAATTTGAATTGTGTCATGTAACCCCATTACAATTTACCCAAAATTAATTTGTGGTAAAATGTAAATAATTAGTTATTTTCGCTAAATTTAATAGCAAATTACTACTATATAATCTCCACATACGCATCTATAAATACTGTGAATCTATTGTAGAGAGACTTTATCAATGATATAAAATTTTGAAAATTTTGTGACTTATGTGTTATTTATGGGCAAAGTGAACCACACGAAACTGAGAGGCAAAAAATCTAATTATTGTGATATGGAAGAGCTTAAATACTAAGGTTTATGTAATAAGATTTCACGCATAACAAAAATGAGAGCAAAAAAAAAATACCTTTTGTTTTATAAGCACCTCATGAATGTCCTTAGGGCACCAGAGTCGGCTACGTTCACCTGGATTATTAGGTGACTCCAAACGAATAATTTCTCTTCCCATCTTTCGAATTAAGTCATGCATACTAATCCAAGAATCAGTCCTACCTTTAATTATCAGACATTTGTCGATCAAGTCTCGAATTTCAATGCTTGAGAAATTACACATGCTTCTAATATTCTCCTTGTAAACTCTATTAGAGAAACAAACAAGATCAAGAAAAGCAGATTTGATACAATCATCTGGAAGCCCATCATAACTGATTTTAAGTTTAGCTTGAACATTGTTATTAGGAATTTTCTTCAATTTCGCAAAGGCACTAATCCATTCTTCCCTTGATTTATCATATAGATATGACCCTAAAACTTCAAGAGCTAATGGAAGTCCCCAACAATATACCACTATGCCATCTAAAACCTCACCATAATCTTCTTTCGGTAATGTTTGCTGTCTAAATGCATGTAGGCTAAAAAGCTGCAAAGACTCCATAGGATCCAATACCTCAGCTTCATAACATTCATCCACTTCCAACTCTTTAAAAACATGTGCATCTCTTGTGGTTAAAATAAGTCTACTTCCTCCACCAAACCAATCTCTTCCTCCAAATAATTTATTGAATTGATTCCTATGCTCCAAATTATCAAGGACTATGAGACATTTTTTTGTTTGAAGTCGCCTTTTCATCAACATGATTTCTTCATCTATACTGCCAATGTCGATCTTCTCATTCAAAAGCTTTTGAAAAAGCTGTTTATGTAATTTTTTGATCGTCTTATCTACTTTATCAATATTTATCCCATTATCTAGTTGCCCTGAAATTGTTGAATCTATCTCAAGAAAACAGCTGCTTTCAAAGTGTACAAAAAGTTTGTTATAGACCGCTTTAGCAAGAGTTGTTTTCCCAATACCACCCATACCAAAGATCCCGACCATATGAACACCATCATTTGATTTGCCATGCAATAGCTGGACCACATGTTCAATGCGAGAATCAAGTCCAACTTCGTGTTTGCCAACAAATATTGGTACGCGACTTATTATCCATTGGATCTCCTTGATTATTGAATTGATGAACTTGGATTCATATCTTCAATATTCATATAGAAAATGAAAGCATTATGATATGATGAAACTTGCAAATGAATATATAATCAGCCTATAAATAATGAACCTCTGTAATTCAATACTCATATTTATAATTAATGTATAAATGTGAAGTATATTGTTTGAGAAAATTACCGATTTGGTCCCTCGATTATGAGGATTTTACCAATTTGGTCCTCGACTACCAAAGTTACTAAATTTGGTCCTCGACTATGACATTTTTACTTGATTTGGTCCTCGATTATGACATTTTTTACCTGATTTGGTCCTAAAGTCAAACCAGTGTGATTAAGGCAATAAATTTGAGTATATTTTTATAATTGCACATTATGTCATTTTTCGTCTGTCCAAGTTTATCCCACGCTTTGCATTCCTTTGCCTTCAGACAAACAAAAAACTTTTTAGTGTAAACAAAAAACCCTAATCGCACAATCCAGTCAAAAATTTGAATAATGAGTTGAGAAATCATCTGGAATGCTTCAACATCTAAATCCACTTCACTGGGGAAATAAGAACTGAGACTTTGACCAGTGTGTAGAGGATTTAGATATTGAAGCATTCCAGATGATTTCCTAACTCATTATTCAAATTTTCGACTGCATTGTGCAATTAGGTTTTTTGTTTACACTAAGAAGTTTTTTGTTTGTCTGAAGGCAAAGGAAGGCTAAGTGTGGGATAAACTTGGATAGCCGAAAAAAGACATAATGTGCAATTACAAAAATATTGTCAAATTTATTGCCTTAATCACACTGGTTTGACTTTAGGACCAAATCGGGTAAAAATGTAATAGTTGAGGACCAAATCAGGTAAAAATGTCATAGTCGATGACCAAATACAGTAATTTTGATAGTCGAGGACCAAATTGGTGAAATCCTCATAGTCGAGGGACCAAATCGGTAATTTTCTCTATATTGTTTATATGCAACTTTGAATGTATGGTCTTTTATGAGATATTCAATTATTTGCAACCTCATATAGATGCCCAATGCAATAATGTAAGTTTGAATGAAGACAGATAATTAATCAAAAGTTTTATAAAGTTTTAATTATGAATAAATAAAAATAAAGTAAATTACGACAAATAGTCAAATGTTTTACCCAATTGCGCATAGCCCAATTCACAAAAATAAAGAATTACTCAAAGAAAATAATGAGAAAGGAATATCATACCCATTTGTCATATCTTGCAAATCCCATCCTTTCATATTGGCAACTTTAGTGAGTGCATCTCTCCACTTCTGTACTTTATCACTTCCCGAAAAACGCTCTTTGTGCTTTGACAAGGCCATGCCATAGCTCCCGCTTTGCTTACGCACTTCTGAAGGATCAATGTTGTAAAAAATAGGAAAAACTCTAAGTTTTCGCTTCTCCTTAAGCTCGACAATTTCCACCAATTCGTCAAGGCACCACCTAGACGAGGCATAATCTTTCGAGAGGATTATCACAGCGATTCTTGAACTTTGGATTGCTTTCACGAGCTCAGGAGCAAGATATTCTCCCTTTGTGAGCTCCTCCTCGTCTCTAAACGTGCGAATTCCGACTTGATGCAGTGCAGAATAAAGATGATCAGTGAAAGTTTTGCGTGTGTCCTCACCTCTGAAGCTCAAGAACACATCATATTCCCAAGCGAAGGATTCATGAGCGATTGAGGGTGTTGCCATAGATAGGGAGATCAGAAAAGTGATGAGTAAAAGAAGGCTAGAAAGCTAGAAAAATTAGAGTGAAGATTATGAATAGCTGTGAAATGGAAGACTTGAATTTATAGAGATCAGATCGAGATAGATGGGTAAAGTAGGTGAGTACGAAAAGAAATGGAAATATGGCAGAGATTGAGTGCATGACTTTGTTGAAGACTTGAAGTCAGTCCAGAGAGAAATAACAAAATTAAAGGAAAGAGGAAAGAAAATGCTTATCATTTACTTGGAAATTTCCTTGATTGAAAAGTCCAATTGGCCTTGTGTAAGTCATCATTGAAATATCTGAGAAGCATCTTACATGTTGTCTTCTTCTTCAGTGCATTGAGCTCTAGATTTGCAGGCAGGGCTGGTATGAGCAACATTTTGTAGGGCTGTTTATTATTCACAAAAGCCTTGGCCCAAACATGTTGCCAACTTCATGATGACTATATCACAAAGACCAAATTTAGGCCTTGTTTGGTAAAATAGGGCAAATTATACCGTGCACCTGCATTGTGCGCCCTGGCCCAAAACGACGTCGTTTTGGACCTTTTCGCGCGTTTGCTGTTAACTCCTTAAAAAATAATTTCATGTTTCGAATGTACAAAATTGTATAATATAATACACAGAATTTTATACCTAAAAATCCCCATGTTCCAAATGTACAGAATTATATAATAGAAAACATAGAATTTTATACATGAAAATACAGAATTTTATAACTGAAAATTCTCATGTTTCGAATGTACAAAATTATATAATAGAAAACACAGAATTTTATACCTTAAAACACAGAATTTTATACCTGAAAACACATAATTTTTTTTAAAAGGATAAAAATCTCTTGTTTCGAATGTATAGAATTTTATACCTGAAAAGACAGAATTTTATAACAAAATTACAAAACGACGTCGTTTTTGGATGCGTGGGGCGCACATTGCTATGTGCGCCTTGGTGCAAGGTATAACGATTGGTAAAATAGTTAGCTTATTTGACCACTATTAATTGTTTGAATTTATTAGAAAAAAAGAAAATATAAGTGTTTGGTTAATTAACTTTTGTAACTCCAAAATGGTAAAATTCAAAAAGTTGTTCAGAGCAATTTTTTGAATTAATTTTTGATAAAAAAAAATTATACCAAACAGCTATTAGCTAACAGCTAATTTACCAAACACATTTCATTAAAGAAATATGTCTACTGAAGTTTCAATATTTTTTTTTGAATGTGAAGTTTCAATATTTAACTTATCTCAACAGAGTTAAAATCTTGAATGTATCTTAGCTTTCTTAATTGTCAATATTCGGATAGAAAATTTATAAGTGTACTTTTAAGTAAAATTCTTATTATATGTTATCATTTTATCAGATACAAATGAATAAAAATGGGTATCGATATTTTTTTTGGATTAATCAAAATGTGTTAGGTTAAGAGCATCCGCATCAGTTGGGGAGATTTGGGGGAGAATGTAAGAGTGACTAGGAAGGTGTCCGGTCTATTATATTACTTCATTGAACGTAAATATGAATATAAATGGGTCTTGAATGTTTACATCATAAAGTAATACAATAAAATGAAATAATATGGCCACACGCACCGTACCATGGCGCGCCACATTGGATTTGGTCAGCTCGGATACATGCGTTGCACAAGTTGTTGTAGTATAGTGGTGAGTATCCCCGCCTGTCACGTGAGAGACCTGGGTTTGATCCCTGGTAACGGCATTGAGTTTTTTCTTTTAACACTTCAAAGTAGAACAAAGCAAAGCTTAATCAAACAAAAGAAATCAAACCTGCCGGATTTGAACCAGCGACCTAAGGATTTCAGCTTCTTTTAACACTTCAAAGTAGAACAAAGCAAAGCTTAATCAAACAAAAGAAATCAAACCTGCCGGATTTGAACCAGCGACCTAAGGATTTCAGCTTCTTTTAACACTTCAAAGTAGAACAAAGCAAAGCTTAATCAAACAAAAGAAATCAAACCTGTCGGATTTGAACCAGCGACCTAAGGATTTCAGCTCAGATTAGTCCTCCGCTCTACCAACTGAGCTAAAATCAAGGCTAATAATACCCTTCATAGGGTTCCTAAGTGTATATCGATTAAAGCGAAATGAGATGCCTGCAATTATATTGTTTGAAGTTCATTTTAAAAGCTACTTTCAATTTTCTCTACTTGCAGGATGTCTAATTAAATAACAGTACCAATCTCTGCAATGCTCAATCTACATACCCAAATAAACATTCATAATTCACCAACAAACAACCTTTATAATTATTATTAGGGTTACGTGGCACACAACGAGAATAAAGTTGATGCCTATGCAACATATTTCACACCTCTTAGAAAGTGGTTATTTATATTAGTTCAAAACTACATATATTTTTTTCAAAGTGGAACAAAGGCTTTAATTACCAAAACCGTATGTTTCAAAGTATCGTTTTCAAAACTTCTTAATTACAATTTGAGAATTAATTTCTTTAGGTATACCTAAAATTAATTATTTTTATTAATTTTATCCTTTCTATTGATTTTATTATTAATTAGCGTATTAATATTTTTGCATAACATGAAATTGAAAGTAACATAAAACATTAATAATAATATTTTAAGTTATTTTAGTTCGAGTTAGGTTTGGATGAAATATTAACACTCAATATCTGAATTGATATGAGATATACCATAACTTCTAATATCTTAACCAATAACAATTCGTGTTTCTCTGAAATATAATTTTTGGTTTTGATTTTTAGCGTTAGTTTGAATAATGCAAATTATTTTAACTCTTAATGACAAATGTCACAGCACCTCAACAACATTGTTTCTCGAATCAACCTTTATTTATTGTTCTACCTCAATAGGCAATATTGAAGCGCTATAAATGTGACACCCCACAAATCCACATTCAATCCATGGATTAATTGAGTAATTAATCCTATTTTATTTGAGGAATTAATTCCTAAAATCCTGATTTTTAATACTCAAGGACTAGTATTTGACTAGTCAACCTTAAAGTTGGGTTGTACCTTGAGCTTTGAGGGGAGTTCCCTTGTTCCTTACACTTTCTAAAGGTTAGTAAGGGTATTCTTGACTTTTCACTAAGAGTTAGTATTGTAACCTAACCTAGAAGACTTCTTCATTTCATTCCTTACATTTCCTAGAAATTGGCTCTACCTTCTCTCTAGAAAGAAGTGTAGCTTATTCTCCAAGCTAAGTTGAGACCCTTGTCAAGAGTCCAAGATTTGCTACCAAGATTCAACCTTTCACCTATTTGGGCATTTAGGAGGGTAAGATCTAAGTTCATCTTGTGTTTTTGGTTCCATCTTAGTTGTCTTTTTCTTAAAGGTAGAATCTTTATGATCTTTTGGTTTGATCTTGAAGTGGGTTTGGAAAGTAAGCCTTGTGGGGAGCTTGTTGTGGTGTAAAGTGAAGTCTTTTGGTCTACAAGAGGTAACCCATGATCTACAAAACCTATTTTGCTTACCTATATGTGATTTCTTGGATTCTACATGTGTTTTGTTATGAAATGTGAGGGTTTATGCATTTGTCTTATGATATTGCATATCTAGAGCTTGTGTTTAGGGTTCCTTTGTGCCATTGCTTGGCATTTTCCATGGTTCAAGTCATTTTGTTGTATTGGGTGAGATTTGGCATGTTTTGGACTTGAATTTGTGTTTGGAGAAGAAAATTCCCGAAGTGATTATTTTGCACAGGTATATGTACCCGCAGGCGGAACGACGGGTCGAGCTCCACCCGCCGCCCACCCGCGGGGAACATAAGCCTCATGGGTAGTGTACCCGCGGGCGGAACCACGGGTGGGAGCCAACCCGTGGGTCCACCCGCGGGGAACACAGTGGAGATGGATCGGGATTTGTTCTCCGTGATTCGTTTGACTCGGTATTTAGTCTTTTGACTTCCCGTTGTTCTTTTGTGGAACTATTCGAGTGTCTTCTTGATGTTTCATATGTCTAGAACTATATGGTAGGTATCCATGTAGGACTTTGGTGTCGTGAATCGTGCTAAGTGTTCAACATTGTGTTTCGTTGGATCAAGAGGTGTCTTGTGTGTTCCTCGGAACTATCTTGAGTTTCCCCGTTGATAAGCATGCTAGTTTGGTATCTAAACGCTAGCGTGTGTGTGTTGTTTGTACCTTCCGTTTGGTTGATGATAACTTGTGTTATTCATCGTTGATGTTGTTGGGCTGTGACCCATTCCTTGATTGAGTATGTTTCATACCTTCGTTGTGATCCGTTGTTTGACTCTTGTTGAGTTGTGGTGCGTGTGTGGCTTTACCTGGATTGCACGATTAGTGGTATGGGACACTAGTCACCAAGGTATTGCAGCGGTCCTCGTGGTGGCCGTGACGTGATTATGGAGTTGTGGCCTTTGTGTAAGGTTCACGTTTTTGGGGGATAACATGTGTTATCCGGGCATGTGTTACCGTGTACGGTACCTTGTGTACTATGAATTGGTGGTCTCGTTGGTGGTCGTTGGTGGGGGACGATGGTCCCACGGGAATAAGGTTGGACTAAGAAGTACAGGGGTCCTGGAGGTAATGGTTGGAAGAAGATATAAGGTTGGGCGTAGCCATAAGGTTGGAACAGGGCATAAGGAAGGCATATCAACTCGTGATGGGTGATGTTGCGAGGGCTTGTAAAGCCGGCGTTGTGTGTTCTTCTCTCGTGACGTGTGTAGTCACGGAGGCATGTGTTACTTTGGCATGTGTTGCCGTTGGGTGAGTCTTTATCCTTTGCGTGTGGTTAACCTTTGTGGTTTGGGATGTGTTCCCGTGTTATCTTTGAGAGTGATGAGTCTTGTGTTGACTGTTGATCTTGGTTTTTGACTTATATATATGTATTCCGTTTCGAAAATGGTTTTACACCTTATATCTATCTAAGTATGATATTTCACATGTATTAGTGGGTTACCAGCATTTATCGTTGACCAGGCGTCGTCCCAATGTTTATCTTTGTATCTTTCAGGTGATGTTTAGACGAGCGCAATGTCTAGTGCTTGGTAGCTTAGTACCCTCATCCTTGTTTTGTGGCCTGTGTGCTAATGTAGTTTTAGACTGATGTTTTTGGGATAGATGTATACACTTGCAGATTGTTTGCCGTAGCGTTTACCGTGTTTGGTAGACGTGGCGTGACACCCCGTTCGGATTTCTTTTATCCAGTTTTCGTTTTATCTTCCGCTGTGCTAGTTTTGTTGTTTAATCTACATGTGTTAAGGCTTTGCTTGTGGCAAGAAAGGTCACCGGTCCTTTGAGTGCAGGGCTAAGAGGAAGACTTCAACGGACTCAACAACAACCTCGGCAAGGCAAGATCAATAGTTGTGAGACAGATGCAAGTGGGAACCGTGGAAGTAAGTTTTGTACCCTTTTGTTGCACCTCCCTTCGTCTTCGTGCCTTTCCTTGCGTGTTAGCTTCGAGTGTTAGCTTGTTTGAGTGTTACCCTTGACCCTCGTTAATCTTTCCTTTCCCTTAGACGAACCCTATCACCCTTTTTGCCAAGTGATCCTTCCTTCCGAACCTTGTCCTTGTTTTCTTTCCGACCTATCTTGTGCAAGGTGGCAGTGTCATCAGCTTATGAAGAAATCAGGCAAGGTCTAAGAGTTTAGCTGCGTCTGAGTCAAGGTAGAGAGCCTTCAGTTCGACAAGTGTAGTGACCAGCATCAAGCCGAAGTTTCGCCAGAAGTCGTGAACCCTTTTTACCTCTTGAAACCGATCTTCATCCCTTGTCTCTTTCCGAGAGATCTTTCCTATCTCTTCGAGCGTCGTTCTTGTTTCCTCCTTAATTCGATTCTATACAAGATGACAACCTCGTTTTCCTAAGTTGTAATCTTGAAAATCTTGATTTCCTTCCTAACCTACGCTATTCTTGAGCCTAAAGCTAGTACCCTTCATTAGGAAATCTTTCCTATCTTTTCAAACCTCATTCTTGTTTCCTTCTTGATTCGAATCTGTTCAAGGTTGCAACCTCATCTTTCCTAAGTTGTGACTTTGAGAATCTTAATTCCCTTCATAATCAATGCTATCCTTGAGTTTTAAATCGGATACTCTCCGTGAGGAAATTCTTTCAACTCCCTAAAACCTCGTTTTGATTTCCTTACTCCCTAAGTTGTAACCTCGTTTACAATTCTCATCTTCTTAATCAACATGGTCCTCGAGTTGTTGAAGCCATTGCGCTAATGTAGTTTTAGACTGATGTTTTTGGGATAGATGTATACACTTGCAGATTGTTTGCCGTAGCATTTACCGTGTTTGGTAGACGTGGTGTGACACCCCGTTCGGATATCTTTTATCCAGTTTTCGTTTTATCTTCCGCTGTGCTAGTTTTGTTGTTTAATCTGCATGTGTTAAGGCTTTTATATAGGTCTTGTTTGGGGGGTGTTACAATAAAAGAATTGAATCTTAAGTGGAGTGGAACATCTCTAATTATATTCCACAAAAAGGGAGTTATTAATCACATGCCTTGGTTAAACATTCCACAACACGCACAATATCATAACAAGGGTCGGAATAACTAACATTTGATTAAAGTAGTATTTTAATTTAATTTGCATGCAAAACACATAGCAAATTAAATTAATTAAAGGGAATCGTTAAATTAGTCAAATTTTGAAAATGCAGATTTAAGGCAAGGTCTTTCAATAATACATAGAGTGAAAGACTTGGGTCGTTTCACTAAGCCTGGACAAGGACAACTGTGGATTAGATTAACAATCCCTTCATCAGTTCACCATATATCAATGTTTCATTGCTTGGCCATGCATGGACCAAGGCTGGGATTACGATCCTGTCACAGTGAATCCTCAGGAAGGCAGAGCAGTTGCAGTCCCCTGAATACAAATTCGACCAACAATCATAAAAATAACCATTATTTAATTTTACACCTCAATTCTACCCAACCCATTATTATACGTTATAAATATTTTTTTTTTTGAAAGCTACTGGCTCTATTACATTGTAGTATCTGTTCATATACTTTCTCAACCTACTGAAACACAAAGAACCAATAACGCCTCCACTGAGGCTCGAACTCATAATCTTCCAAATGGAAGTCCAACACGGATACCATTATACGTTATAAATATATTTTACTTGGATTTATAAATGTACTTTTAGTTTGTTGAAGTTGTCCGGTCTATTAATTCATTGAATGTAAATATGAATATAAATGGGTCTTGAATGTTTACATCATAAAGAAATATAATAAAATGAAATCATATGGCCACACGCACCGTACCATGGCGCGCCACATTGGATTGGGTCTGCTCGGATGCATGCGTCGCACAAGTCGTTGTAGTATAGTGGTGAGTATCCCTACCTGTCACGCGAGAGACTCGAGTTCAATCTCCAGCAATTGCGTTGAGTTTTTGCTTTTAACTCTTCAAAGTAGAACAAAGCAAAGCATAATCAAACAAAAGAAATCCGACCTGCCAGATTCAAACCAGCGACTTAAGAATTATAGTTCAGATTAGTACTCCAACTACAGTCCTCCGCTCTACCAACTGAGCTAAAGTCCGGGCTAATAATACCCTTCATAGGGTTCCTAAGTGTATATCGATTAAAGCGAAATGAGATGCCTGCAATTATATTGTTTGAAGTTAATTTTAAAAGCTTCTTTCAATTTTCTCTACTTGCAGGATGTCAAATTAAATTACACTACCAATCTCCGCAATGCTCAATCTACATACCCAAATAAACATTCATAATTCACCAACAAACAACCTTTATTATTATTATTAGGGTTACGTTGCACACAACGAGAATAAAGTTGATGCCTATGCAACATATTTCACACCTCTTAAAAAGTGGTTATTTATATTAGTTCAAAACTACATATATTTTTTTCAAAGTGGAACAAAGGCTTTAACTACAAAAACCGTACGTTTCAAAGTATCGTTTTCCAAATTTGTTAATTAAAATTTGAGAATTAATTTCTTTAGGTATACCTAAAATTATTTTTATTAATTTTATCCTTTCTATTGATTTTATTATTAATTAGCGTATTAATATTTTTGCATAACATGAAATTGAAAGTAACATAAAACACTAATAACAATATTTTAAGTTATTTTAGTTCGAGTTAGGTTTGGATGAAATATTAACACTCCATATCTGAATATATATGAGATATACCATAACTTCAAATATCTTAACCAATAACAATTCGTGTTTCTCTGAAATATAATTTTTGGTTTTGATTTTTAGCGTTAGTTTGAATAATGCAAATAATTTTAACTCTTAATGACAAATTTCGCAGCAGCTCAACAACATTGTTTCTCGAATCAACCTTTATTTATTGTTCTACCTCAATAGGCAATATTGAAGCGCTATAAAAGAATTGAATCTTAAGCGGAGTGGAACATCTCTAATTATATTCCACAAAAAGGGAGTTATTAATCCTATGCCTTGGTTAAACATTCCACAACACGCACAATATCATAACAAGGGTCGGAGTAACAAACGTTTGATTAAAGTAGTATTTTAATTTAATTTGCATGCAAAACACATAGCAAATTGAATTAATTAAAGGGAATCCTTAAATTAGTCAAATTTTGAAAATGCAGATTTAAGGCAAGGTCTTTCAATAATACATAGAGTGAAAGACTTGGGTCGTTTCACTAAGCCTGGACAAGGACAACTGTAGATTAGATTAACAATCCCTTCATCAGTTCACCATGTATCAATGTTTCATTGCTTGGCAATGCATGGACAAGGCTGGGATTACGATCCTGCCACACTGAACCCTCAGGAAGGCAAAGCAGTTGCAGTCCCCTGGATACAAATTCGACCAACAATCATAAAAATAACCATTATTTAATTTTACTCCTCAATTCTACCCAACCCATTATTATACGTTATAATTATATTTTACTTGGATTTATAAATGTACTTTTGGTTTGTTGAAGGTGTCCGGTCCATTATATTAACTCATTGAATGTAAATATGAATATAAATGGGTCTTGAATGTTTACATCATAAAGTAATAATATAATAAAATAAAAGAGTTAATACCATCTGAGGTCCTCCGAGTATAGGGAGTTTGCCACATTTAGTCCTAAACTTTCAAATTGACCATTTGTCGTCCTTCGAGTTTCAAATTTAACCATTCGTGGTCCAAGTTAACCACCCATGGTCCTTCAAGTTTCGAAATTTAAACAGTGGTAGTCCTTTTGAAAGGACCATGGTTGGTTAAAATTTAATAGTTGAAGGACCATTGGTGGTTAACTTGGACCACAAATGGTTAAATTTGAAAGTCGAAGGACCGCAAATGGTCGATTTGAAAGTTTAGGACTAAACGTGGCAAAACCACTATACTCGGAGTACCTCAAATGGTATTAACTCATATATAAAATCATATGGCCACACGCACCGTACCATGGCGCGCCACATTTGATTGGGTCTGCTCGGATGCATGCGTTGCACATGTCGTTGTAGTATAGTGGTGAGTATCCCCGCCTGTCACACAGGAGATTCGGGTTCGATCCCCTGCAACGGCGTTGAGTTGCATAATCAAACAAAAGAAATCCGACCTGTCGGATTCAAACCAGCGACCTAAGGATTTCAACTCAGATTAGTACTCCAACTACCGGATTAATGCGAAATGAGATGCCTGCAATTATATTGTTTGAAGTTAATTTTAAAAGCTTCTTTCACTTTTCTCTACTTGCAGGATGTCTAATTAAATTACACTACCAATCTCTGCAATGCTCAATCTACACACCCAAATAAACATTCATAATTCACTAACAAACAACCTTTATTATTATTATTAGGGTTACGTTGCACACAACGAGAATAAAGTTGATGCCTATGCAACATATTTCGCACCTCTTAAAAAGTGGTTATTTATATTAGTTCAAAACTACATATATTTTTTTCAAAGTGGAACAAAGGCTTTAATTACCAAAACCGTACGTTTCAAAGTATCATTTTCCAAACTTCTTAATTAAAATTTGAGAATTAATTTCTTTAGGTATATTAGTATAGCTATTATTTCCATATTATTATTTGTATAGTATATGATTGTATTTGTGTGGTAATAGAATAATCTACAGTAGTTATACTTAGATGCTATTACTCAGGCATAGGATAGTCTTTGTTATAGGATATATCTCTATATTTTCCTATTATTCAGTTTAATGATCGATTCACCTTCTCTACCTCCACCGCACAAACTTACCCTCACTCTCCGGCTATGTCGCAAAAGTCCTCCGAGCACACCGTCTTTGCAGCCGGCTCTCCCACGCCGGCCGGCGGTGGCCCTCTTGCCAGAGCACACCATTACATATCGATGAAGCTGACGTCTAGAAACCTCCTTTTTTGGCGTATGCAGCTGATTCCCTTCCTCCGGGGACAAGAACTCCTCGGCTATGTAGATGGAAGCTACCCATGTCCTCCGGCCTTCATCCCCGCTGCCTCAACCTCCGAGGGCTCCTCCGGTGTCACAGCAACCGTGTCCGCTCCGAATCCGGCGTACCACGCCTGGGTGAAGCAAGACCAATCAATTCTATCGCTATTGGTATCCTCCATGTCCGATGAGGTACTACACCTGGCGCTCGGCCGGAATACCACAGTCGAGGTGTGGACTTCCATCACCAATGCACTAGGGTCCTCCAGTCAAGCTAGGTGTTTAAATCTGTTGGGGAAAATACAGATGTTACGCCAAGGGAACTCCACCACCGCCGACTACCTGGGAAGGGCGGGGGTTCTCGTCGAGTCGCTGGTTCAGGCCGGTCGGCCGCTTTCACTCATGGAGTAGAACCTCTATGTTTTTCGCGGACTCCGGCCGGAGCTCAAATCGCTGACGACGTCTCTCACTGCGTCCGGGAATCCGGTGACTCTTTCTCACCTTTCAGATTTTTTGCAGGCCCACGAGTTCATCCTCATGGATGATTACCCGACGGCGGATGGAACGGCATCGCACACGGCCTTGTACACCACTCCGGGCCGTGGCCAGAATCGAGGAGGCGGACGACATTGGCAGACGTCTCCTGGTCACGGCGGTAGGCAGTCGGGCGGCGGCCGTGGCGGGCAGAACCGGGGAGGACGTGGCGGACGAGGGGCTCCGCGGTGTCAGATATGCTGGTCACACGGCCACACCGCGGTATACTGCTATAAAAGATACACGACCCAACCGCCTCCAGCACAGGCTCATATAGCGTTCTCTGGCGAACCACCGGCGGCGGCATCACCTCCGAGCGACGGTTGGTATCCGGATACCGGAGCCACCGCGCATGCTACTCCGGATGCAGGGATGATGGCGCAATCTGATGAGTATGGCGGACCTGATGTTCTTCGGGTTGGAAATGGCGCAGGTTTGGCAGTCTCGCGAGTTGGTCATGCATCAATCCCATCCGCGTCAAAATCTTTAAAATTAACCAATATTTTACATGCCCCAAATTTATCTATACCTCTTTTATCAGTACATAAATTTACTACTGATAATAACGTTTTTTTTTTTAAATTTCAAACTTCTTGTTTTTTTGTGAAGGATTCCACAACCAAAGCGGTTCTGCTTAGGGGTCCCACCACAGGTGGTCTGTACAAGCTCCCGCTGTCTCGGTCAGGTTTCGCGTTTATAAGTTCCCGTGCCAATCCCACTGTTTGGCATCGCAGGCTCGGTCATCCACATAAGCTTGTTCATAATAAAGTTCTCAAAAGTTGTCTGGTCATCGCAAATAAAACTGAACAAGTTGAGTCATGCGCCCCGTGTCACCTTGGCAAATCATCGCGTTTCAAATTAGACAATGTCTCTCATAGTAGCGAAAAATGTATTAGATTTGATTTACACGGACATTTGGGGTCCGTCTCCTGTAATATCAACTAGTGGTTTTCGTTACTTTTTATTATTTCTAGATGATTTTTCCAGATTTTGCTGGTTTTATCTGTTACGGGTAAAATCAGACATATATAAAGCCTTCGAGTCGTTTCGTGTGTTGGTAGAGCGCCAGTTTGTGCGTTCTATCAAGTCTATTCAATCTGACTTAGGGGGTGAGTACAGAAAATTACACATAACTTTTCAAAAATTGGGCATAAACCACCGTCAATCGTGTGCCTATACACATGAACAAAACGGGAGGGTAGATCGTCGGAATAGACACATCGTCGAAACCGGCCTCGCCCTTCTCGCCCAAGGCAATGTACCCCATCAATACTGGAACTTTGCGTTTGCAACTGCAACCTATTTAATCAATTTCCTACCCTCCTTAGCCATACAATTTGAAAATCCATATACTCGTCTCTTTAAAAATTCTCCCCCTTATACGTTCCTTCGTGTCTTCGGGTGCCGGTGTTACCCATATCTTCGCCTGTATAATCGACACAAGATTGAGTATCGCTCGGCCCTATGTGTATTCTTAGGTTACCCTGTCTCCTTTAGGGGATACAGATGCCTTGACATGACAAGCGGGAAAACCTACATCTGTCGTCATGTCCGATTTGACGAATCTATTTTTCCTTTTTCTACAGATCCTGCACACAGGGTTGCTATACCGCCACAGCTACCATGGGCCGTAGCACCTCTTGTAGCTCACGCTCCGCCAGGAGGGCCCACACCGAGCCCAATACCAGGCTCAGATGGGCCAACACCGAGTTCAGATGAACCCGTGCCACTGGCACGCGAATCACTGCGGCTTGCAATTACTAATACTGCTCCGGTGAGAACTCGCAGGGCCCGAGCCCAACCACAAGTCAGGGACCACGTCATGCTTCTCCGTCACATGACTCGGGGTATAGATGAGCCTTTTCAGGCCCTTAATGTGTCCACAGATCCCACGTGTTACTCCCAAGCAGTGGGACACCCATACTGGCGTGAAGCAATGGACCAGGAGTTTAATGCTTTACTCCACAATAACACCTGGCGACTTGTACCGCCCGAACCTCACATGAATATAATTGGCTGTAAATGGGTGTTTCGTACAAAACGAACCGTTGATGGTTCGATAGAGCAGCACAAGGCATGCCTTGTGGCCAAAGGATTCAATCAAGTCGCAGGCGAAGACTTCTTTGACACTTTCAGTCCTGTGGTCAAACCGACCATGGTCCGTATGCTTCTTTCTCTAGCTGTCTCAAACGGTTGGACTCTACGCCAGTTAGACGTTCATAATGCTTTTCTAAACGGTCATCTGGCAGAGACCGTTTACATGAAGCAACCACCGGGTTATGAAGACCCAGCAAACCCAGGACATGTCTGTCATCTCCAAAGGTCGCTTTATGGTCTGAAACAGGCCCCCCGGGCATGGTTTAAACGACTTCATGATTTCTTGTTGTCTGCAGGGTTCAATTCATCCAAGACAGATGTTTCTCTTTTTTACTATATTGCAGGAGAGTCTCGTGTGTTCTTATTGGTTTATGTCGACGACATTATAATTATGGGCAACAGTTCACAGCTTGTAAACACACTCTTACATCGTCTATCCTCAACTTTCAAAATTCGTGATCTTGGCTCACCAAGTTTCTTTTTGGGGATTGAAACCATCACTGCAGGCACGAGTCTAATTCTATCACAACGCCGTTATATGAAAGACCTACTGGGACGGTCTTGGATGCTAGACTGTAAGCCTCTTGCCACACCAGCTGCAATTACGAAGGCGGTTACACCCTTAGAAAAACTGTTTGATAACCCAACGCAGTATCGGAGCATGGTAGGGGCGTTACAGTATTTGACCATTACTAGGCCTGACTTGTCTTATGCTGTCAACCGACTGTGTCAGTTCATGCACTCTCCGACGGTTTATCACTGGGCCCTGGTCAAACGTGTCATACGCTACATCAAGGGGACGCTTGGCTTTGGGCTACGGCTCACACCATCTTCATCGACTACGATTCATTCCTTCTCCGACTCTGACTGGGCTGGGTGTCCGCTAGACAGGAAGAGTACGAGTGGTTTTGCGGTTTACTTGGGTTCGAATCTTATGTCATGGTTATCCAAGAAACAACGCACGGTAGCCCGATCATCCACAGAAGCAGAGTACAAGGCTCTTGCCGATGTATCCGCCGAGGTAATGTAACACCCCCCGAAACACGACTTAAAAACAAGTCTTAATACATGCAGATTAACAACAAAACACTAGCACAGCGGAAGATAAAAAGATAACTGGATAAAAGGAATCCAAAACGGGGTGTTATGCCACGTATACCACACTAGGTATACGCTACGGCGACAATCTGCAAGTGTAACACTATCCCAAAAACAACAAACTAGAACAATCTAAAGACATTGGCACACAGGCCTCAACAACACTGTCTAAAGATACAGGTGCTAAGCTACCGGCTCTAGACATCGCGCTCGACTACGCATCACCTGAAAGATACAAAGATAAACATCGGGGCGACGCCCGGTCAGCAAAAGATGCTGGTAACCCACCAATACCGTTAAGTATCATAAATAGGTAGATATATAATATGAAAACCATTTTCGAAACGGAATACATATATATAAGTCAAAAGCCAAGATCAAAAGATAACACAAGACTCACCACTCACAAGGATAAAACCGGGAACACATCACAACCACAAAGATTAACCACACACAAGGATAAAGACTCACCCACCGGCAACACATGTCAAAACAACACAAGCCTCCGTGACTACACACGTCACGAGAGAAGAGAACTCACCACACGGCTACACAAGCCCTCGTGACATCACCCATCACGAGTTGATATGCCTTCCTTATGCCCTGTTCCAACCTTATGGCTACCCTCATCCTTGTACCTTCGGTGCCAACCATTACCTCCAGAAAACCCCTGTACAGCCAAGTCCAACCGTATTCCGCCGGGACCGTCGTCCCCCACCTACAGACCACCAACGAAAACCCACCAATTCACGGCAACACATGCCCGGATAACACAATGTTATCCCCCAAACACGTGGACTCAGCCACAACTCCATGAAATCACGTCACGGCCACCACGAGGACCGCTGCAATACCTTGGTGACTAATGTCCCATACCACTAATCGTGCAATCCAGGTAGAGCCACACACGCACCACCACTCACACGAAAAGAACAACGGATTGCAAGAGAAGGTATGAAACACACTCAATCAAGAGACAGGGCACAACCCATCGACAACAACGACGCTAGCATTAAGATAATAACTAGCAAGCTCAACAACGAGGACACTCAAGATAGTTCCGAGGAACACACAAGACACCACACGGTTCAACGAAACACGATGTTGAACACTTAGCACGATTCACAACACCAAAGATCCTACATGGATACCTACCATAAAGCTCTAGACCTACGAAACATCAAGAAGACGCTCAAATAGTTCCACAAAAGAACAACGGGAGGCCAAAAGATCAAAGACCAAGACAAACGAATCACGGGGAACAAATCCCGAACCAACTCCACCGTGTTCCCCGCGGGTGGACCCACGGGTAGTGCCCCACCCGTGGTCCCGCCCGCGGGTACACAACCCGCAGGGCACACGTTCCCCGCGGGTGGTGCCCCGCCCGCCGTTCCGCCCGCGGGTACGTCCCTGTACCACAACAAATACCTTCGGGGATTTTCTCCTCCAACCACAAATTCAAGCCCAAAACATGCCAAATCTCACCAAACACAACAAAATGACTTGAACCAAGGAAAATGCCAAGCAATGGCACAAAGGAAACCTAAACACAAGCTCTAGATATGCAATATCACAAGATAAATGCATAAACTCTCACATTTCATATCAAAACACAAGTAGAAGCCAAGAAATCATATATAGGTAAGCAAAATAGGTTTTGTAGAGCATGGGTTACCTCTTGAAGACCAAAAGACTCTTCTTACACCACAACAAGCTCTCCACTAAGCTCACTAGCCAAACCCACTTCAAGATCAAACCAAAAGATCATAAAGATCCAACCTTTAAGAAAAAGACAACTAAGATGGAACCAAAAAGACTAGCTAAGCTTAGATCTTACCCTTCTAGATGCTAAAATAAAGGAAAGATTGAATCTTGGAAGCAAAACTTGGAATCTTGACAAAGGCTTCTTTTGGCTTGAAGAACAAGCTACTCTTCTATTCTAGAGAGAAGGTAGAGATATTTTCTAGGAAATGTAAGGGAATGAAATGAAGAAGTCTTCTAGGTTTAGGTTACAAAACTAACTCTTGGTGAAAAGACAAGGATACCCTTACTAACTCTTAGAAAGTGTAAGGAACAAGGGAACTCCTCTCAAAGCACAAGGTACAACACCACTTAAAGATTGACTAGTCAAATACTAGTCCTTGAGTATCAAAAATCAGGATTTTAGGAATCAATTCCTCAAAAGAAATAGAATTAATTACTCAATTAATTCATGGTTTGGAGTATGGATTTTTGGGGTGTCACAGGTAACCTGGGTTGTTTCGTTGTTACGGGAACTGGGCCTCCATTCAGGTCACCCTGTGACGCTATGGTGTGATAATCTTGGAGCAACATACCTGTGCGGCAACCCGGTTTTTTTATGCCAAGACGAAACACGTCGAGATTGACTATCACTTTGTATGTGACAAGGTAGCTTCCGGGGATTTCGTCGTCAATTATGTTTCTACTACGGATCAGCTAGCTGACATCTTCACGAAGCCTTTACCTAGGTCGCGCTTCGCTGCTCTGCGTGGCAAGCTCAATGTGGAGGCTCTCCAACCTTGTGCTTGAGGGGGTGTATTAGTATAGCTATTATTTCCATATTATTATTTGTATAGTATATGATTGTATTTGTGTGGTAATAGAATAGTCTACAGTAGTTATACTTAGATGCTATTACTCAGGCATAGGATAGTCTTTGTTATAGGATATATCTCTGTATTTTCCTATTATTCAGTTTAATGATCGATTCACCTTCTATAATCAGGTATACCTAAAATTATTTTTATTAATTTTATCCTTTCTATTGATTTTATTATTAATTAGCGTATTAATATTTTTGCATAACATGAAACTGAAAGTAACATAAAACACTAACAATAATATTTTAAGTTATTTTAGTTCGAGTTAGGTTTGGATGAAATATTAACACTCAATATCTGAATTGATATGAGATATACCATAACTTCAAATATCTTAACCAATAACAATTCATGTTTCTCTGAAATATAATTTTTGGTTTTAATTTTTTGCAGTTTGAATAATGCAAATAATTTTAACTCTTAATGACAAATGTCGCAGCACCTCAACAACATTGTTTCTCGAATCAACCTTTATTTATTGTTCTACCTCAATAGGCAATATTGAAGCGCTATAAAAGAATTGAATCTTAAGCGGAGTGGAACATCTCTAATTATATTCCACAAAATGGGAGTTATTTATCACATGCATTGGTTAAACATTCAACAACACGCACAATATCATAATAAGGGTCGGAGTAACTAACATTTGATTAAAGTAGTATTTTAATTTAATTTGCATGCAAAACACATAGCAAATTATATTAATTAAAGGGAATTCTTAAATTAGTCAAATTTTGAAAATGCAGATTTAAGGCAAGGTCTTTCAATAATACATAGAGTGAAAGACTTGGGTCGTTTCACTAAGTCTGGACAAGGACAACTGTGGATTAGATTAACAATCCCTTCATCAGTTCACCCTATATCACTGTTTCATTGCTTGGCCATGCATGGACCAAGGCTGGGATTACGATCCTGTGACAGTGAACCCTCAGGAAGGCAGAGCAGTTGCAGTCCCCTGGATACAAATTCGACCAACAATCATAAAAATAACCATTATTTAATTTTACTCCTCAATTCTACCAAACCCATTATTATACATTATAATTATATTTTACTTGGATTTATAAATGTACTTTTGGTTTGTTGAAGGTGTCTGGTCCATTATATTAATTCATTGAATGTAAATATGAATATAAATAGGTCTTGAATGTTTACATCATAAAGTAATATAATAAAATGAATCATATGGCCACACGCACCGTGCCATGGCGCGCCACATTTGATTCGGTCTGCTCGGATGCATACATCGCACAAGTTTTTGTAGTATAGTGGTGAGTATCCCCGCTTGTCACGCGGGAGACCTAAGTTCGATCCCTGGCAACGGTGTTGAGTTTTTGCTTTTAACTCTTCAAAGTAGAACAAAGCAAAGCTTAATCAAACAAAAGAAATCCGACCTGGCAAATTTGAACTAGCAACCTAAGGATTTTAGCACAGATTAGTACTCCAACTACAGTCCTCCGCTCTACCAACTGAGCTAAAGCCGAGGCTAATAATACCCTTCGAGGCTAATAATACCCTTCATAGGGTTCCTAAGTGTATATGGATTAAAGATTTCAGCTTAGATTAGTACTCCAACTACATTCTTCCGCTCTACCAACTGAGCTAAAGTCGGGGCTAATAATACCCTCCATAGGGTTCCTAAGTCTATATGGATTAAAGCGAAATAAGATGCCTGCAAATATATTGTTTGAAGTTAATTTTAAAAGCTTCTTTCACTTTTCTCTACTTGCAGGATGTCTAATTAAATTACACTACCAATCTCTGCAATGCTCAATCTACACACCCAAATAAACATTCATAATTCACCAACAAACAACCTTTATTATTATTATTAGGGTTACGTTGCACACAACAAGAATAAAGTTGATGCCTATGCAACATATTTCACACCTCTTAAAAATTGGTTATTTATATTAGTTCAAAACTACATATATTTTTTTCAAAGTGGAACAAAGGCTTTAATTACCAAAACCGTACGTTTCAAAGTATCGTTTTCCAAACTTCTTAATTAAAATTTGAGAATTAATTTCTTAAGGTATACCTAAAATTATTTTTATTAATTTTATCATTTCTATTGATTTTATTATTAATTAGCGTATTAATATTTTTTCATAACATGAAACTGAAAGTAACATAAAACACTAACAATAATATTTTAAGTTATTTTAGTTCGAGTTAGGTTTGGATGAAATATTAACACTCAATATCTGAATTGATATGAGATATACCATAACTTCAAATATCTTAACCAATAACAATTCGTGTTTCTCTGAAATATAATTTTTGGTTTTGATTTTTAGCGTTAGTTTGAATAATGCAAATAATTTTAACTCTTAATGACAAATGTCGCAGCACCTCAACAACATTGTTTCTCGACTTAACCTTTATTTATTGTTCTACCTCGATAGGAAATATTGAAGCTCTATAAAATAATTGAATCTTAAGCGGAGTGGAACATCTGTAATTATATTCCACAAAAAGGGAGTTATTAATCACATGCCTTGGTTAAACATTCCACAACACGCACAATATCATAATAAGGGTCGGAGTAACTAACATTTGATTAAAGTATTATTTTAATTTAATTTTCACGCAAAACACATGGCAAATTAAATTAATTAAAGGGAATCCTTAAATTAGTCAAATTTTGAAAATGCAGATTTAAGGCAAGTGTGACACCCCGAAATCCAAATTCAATTAATGGATTAATTGAGTAATTAACCCTATTTCAATTGATGGTTTAATTCCTAAAAATCCTGAAAATTCAATAGTCGGGGACTAGTAATTGACTAGTCAACCCCAAGGTCAAGTTGTACCTTAAGCTTTATAGGGAGTTCCCTTGTTCCCTAACATTTCCTTATGTTAGTAAGGGCATTCTTGACCTTTCACTTGGTGTTAGTATTATAACCTAACCTAGTAGACCACCTTCATTCTTTCCTTACACTTTCTAAAAATCTAGCTCCACCTTCTCTCTAAAAAGGTAGGTAGCTTTTCTTCCAAGCCAAGTTGGAGCCTTGCCAAACCTTCAAGAGTTGCTTCCAAGATTCAACCTTTCACATATTTAGGCATCTAGGAGGGTAAGATCTAAGTTCATCTTGTGTTTTTGGTTTTATCTAAAGGTGTCTTTTCTTAAAGTTAGGATCTTTATGATCTTTTGGTATGTTCTTGAAAAGGGTTGGGAAGGTGAGCCTCTAGAGGAGCTTGTTGAGGTGTAAAGTGAAGTCTTTAGTCTACAAGAGATAACTCATGCTCTACAAAATCTATTTTGCTTACCTATGTGAATATTTCTTGGATTCTTCATGTGTTTTGCTATGAAATGTGAGTGGTTATGCATTGTCTTGTGAAAATGCATATCTAGAGCTTGTGATTAGGGTTCTTGTATGCCATTGCTGGGCTATTCCTTTGATTCAAGTCATTTTGTTGTACTTGGTGAGATTTGGCATGTTTTGGACTTGAATTTGAGTTTGGAGAGAAAAATCCCCGAAGGGATTATTTTGGTGTGCAGGTATGTACCCGCGGGCGGAATAGCGGGTAGGCGTCCACCCGTTGCCCCACCCGCGGGGAGAGAGGCTTGTGGGTGTATGTACCCACGGGCAGGACTACGGGTAGCGGTCTACCCGTGGGTCCACCCGCGGGGTACACTTTGGTGTACGATCGGGATTTGTTCCCCGTGATCCTTTTGACTCGGTATTTGATCTTTTGACTTCCCGATGTTCTTTTGTGGAACTATTTGAGTGTCTTCTTGATGTTTCGTATGTC
The DNA here is from genome assembly GCF_001879475.1 of Ipomoea nil. Taxonomy (NCBI): domain Eukaryota; kingdom Viridiplantae; phylum Streptophyta; class Magnoliopsida; order Solanales; family Convolvulaceae; genus Ipomoea; species Ipomoea nil. The sequence continues at coordinate 2,744,259 of NW_017619484.1, forward strand.
TAGAACTATATGGTAGGATTCCATGTAGGTTTTGGTGTCTTGAATCGTGCTAAGTGTTCAACATTGTGTTTCGTTGAACCGTGATGAGTCTTATGTGTTCTTCGGAACTACATTTGGTTTACCCGTTTGATAAGCATGCTAGTTTGGTGTCTAAATGCTAGCGTGTGTGTTGTTTGTACCTTCCGATTGGTTGATGATAACTTGTGTTATTCATCGTGGTTGTTGTTGGATTGTGTTCCATACCTTGATTGAGTATAGTTTCATATCTTCGTTGTGATCCGTTGATTGATTCCTGTTGAGGTGTGATGTGTGTGTGGCTATACCTGGATTGCACGATTAGTGGTATGGGACACTAGTCACCAAGGTATTGCAGCGGTCCTCATGGTGGCCGTGACGTGATTATGGAGTTTGTGACCTTTGTGTAAGGTTCACGTATTTCTTGGGAGGCATGTGTTGCCGTGTGTGTGTACGGTACCCTCGTGTACTATGAAATTGGTGGTCTCGTTGGCGGTCGTTGGCGGATGGGGACGACGATCCTCGGAGGGAAAAGGTTAGACTTGGTTGTACAGGGGTCCGGGAGGTAATGGTTGGAAGAAGAAATAAGGTTGGGGGTAGCCATAAGGTTGGAACCGGGCATAAGGAAGGCATATCAACTCGTGATGGGTGATGTCACGAGGGCTTGTGTAGCCGTTGTTGTGAGTTCTTTTCTTGTGACGTGTGTAGTCACAAAGGCATGTGTTGCCTTGGCATGTGTTGCCGTGGGTGAGTCTTATTCCTTTGCGTTGTGCATGTCGGGTTTTGATCTATTGTGTGATGATAGATCATACCTTGAGGCTTCTTGTGAGTCGTTGTTGTTCTTTGTGGTCTTGGGATGTGTTCCCGTGTTATTGTTGAGAGTGTTGAGTCTTATGTTGGCTATTACTCTTGGTTTTGTACTTCTATATATGTATTCCGTTTCGAAAATGGCTTTACAACTTATATCTTACCTATGTATGTTATTTCACAAGTATTGGTGGGTTACCAGCATTATTCGCTGACCGGGCGTCGTCCCATGTTTATTGTGTTCTTCCAGGTGATGTCTAGGCGAGTGCGCGGTCTAGTACTTGCTAGTTTAGCTTCGCCCTCATGTTTTGTGGCCTGTGCGCCAGCTTAGATGTAGAACTTTGAGACAATGGGTTTAGATGTAAACATTGTAGATGTTGCCTGTGCGTTCATCCTTTTGGTGAACGTGGCATAGCACCCCTTGTTCCAGATTCTATCTATCTATCTATCTTTCAGTCTTCCGCTGTGTTTGTTGTTTAGTTCAGTTATCTGCATGTTTAAGGCTTTTAAATAGCATCTTTTAGGTGGTGTTACAGTTGGTATCAGAGCCTAGGTTTTGAGCCTAGGATGGTAGAGTCTAGACTTCTAAGTGGCTAAGTGTGGTTTGAGACCTTAAGGTGACCGTAAGAATCTAAGTGTTTAGGACTTAGGACTTCAGGACGCGCGGTGAGGTTGTGAGTTCTTTTATCATTTTCTGTTGTGCTTCCTGTGCGTGTTCTCCTTTTAGCTTTGGTTCTCTTTAGTTAAGGCACCAAGTAAGGGTGCGGGCCCTAATTTTCCTCCCGTTATCGTGCTGTTGCTGTAGAAGTCGAGGATGGCATCATCGAGACGTCATGCAAGGTCTTCAGAAGCAGTCACCAGTGAATAGTTAGCTCAAAGTCTCCATCATCTGACAAAGATCACCAAGATGCTGAGCAACGCCCTCCTCAACAACCACCCTCTTCAGAATGGGAATCGTGACGTAGTACGCCTAGTCGCAAGTCTCCGTCCCCCGATCTTCACCGGTGAAGAAGATTCCGCAGTGCTGGACGAGTGGATCCGGATGTTTGACAAGATCTTCGAAGCGGTGGTTTGCCCAGAGGATCGCCAGGTGGAGTTAGCTACGTTCTACCTTAGGCAAGGAGCGGATTCGTGGTGGATGCTTGAACGACCAGCTTGTAGACAAGATCCGGAGTTCAGTTGGGAAGACCTGAAGGTTAAGTTACGCGAGCGGTTCCACCCTGCTTAAGTTAAGGAGGCCTACCTTTGTGCAACCGACCTCTACCGAGTTCAGCAAGTTGAAAAAGGAATACGGGAGAACCGTAAGAAGAAGCTTGACGAAAGCGTTTCATCTGTGGTTAGGAGTTTGACGGCTACTAGTGTTGGATCAACAAGAAGGATGCAAAGGGACGACTCTAAGAGAGGTAAGGCTCCCCAGCCAATCCGGAAGATCAAGGCTAAGGGAAGGCGCTCTGTTTGCAAGAAGTGTGGAGGTGACCACCCCGGCGTCGTCTGTCTTGGGAAACCAATAGAGTGCCTTGTTTGTGGCAAGAAAGGTCACCGGTCCTTTGAGTGCAAGACTAAGAGGAAGACTTCAACGGACTCAACAACAACCTTGGCAAGGCAAGATCAACAGTTGTGAGACAGATGCAAGTGGGAACCGTGGAAGTAAGCTCTTGTACCCTTTAGTTGCACCCTCCTTCGTCTTTGTGCCTTTCCTGCGTGTTAGCTTCGAGCGTTAGCTTGTTTGAGTGTTACCCTTGACCCTCGCTAATCTCTTATTTCCTTTAGACAAACCCAATCACCCTTTTTGCCAAGTGAACCTTTTCTTCCGAACCTTGTTCTTGTGTTCTTTCCAAACCATCTGGTGCATGGCGGCGATGACACCAGCTTATGAAGAATCCGGCAAGGTCTAAGAGTTAAACCACGTCCGAGTCGAAGTAGAGAGCCTTCAGTCCGTCAATAGTGCAGTGATCGAAGTGTCAAGTCGAAGAAGTAGCCTGAAGTCGAGAATCCTTAACCCTCTTTAAGCCGTCTTTCTATCATCTTCTTGTCAAACCAATTGTCTCTTTCCGAGAAATCTTTCCTATCTCTTCAAGCGTCGTTCTCGTTTCCTTCTTAATTAGATTCTATACAAGACGACAACCTCGTTTTCCTAAGTGGTAATCTTGAAAATCTTGATTTCCTTCTTAACCTACGTTATTCTTGAGCCTAAATCTAGTACCCTTCATTAGGAAATCCTTTCAATTCTTTCAAACCTCGTTCTTGTTCATCTCTTGAGTTGACTCTGTTCAAGGTTACAACCTCATCTTTTCTAAGTTGTGACTTTGAAAATCTTGATTCCCTTCCTAATCAACTTTTTCCTTGAGTTTAAACCGGATGCCCTCCGTGGGGAAATTCTTTTCAACTCCTTTAAACCCCGTTTGATTCCTTACTCTCTAAGTTGTAACCTCGTTTACAATTCTCTTCTCCTTAATCAACATGGTCCTCGAATTGTTGAACCTAAACTCTTACCTTGATCGTCCCTTCGAATCAAACCTCGTTCTTGTATTCCCCGCTTCTAACGATTTTGTGCAAGGTGGCAACCTTATTTCCTAAGTTGCAACTTTGATCACTTTGATCCTACTCCTATGTAACGTGGTTCTTGAGTTTCTGAACCCAAACCCTTCACTCTAATCTTTTCCGTTGAACCGAACCTCTTCTTGTAAGCCTTCTTTCCCCTGAGTTACCCTTCTCCTTTGTTATCGTTCCTGTTTTGAACCTTTCATCTGGACTGAAGTTTTGAAGTTTCAAGCGTTGCTTTGTAGAGAGTTGGAAGTGGAGTGCTAATGCAAGTGTTAAGTCGGTAGCCTGCATCAAGTTGGCCCAAGAGCTAGAAGGAAGGACATCCTGCTCGTGTTTTGGATCTAGCAGTTGTACCCTTCGTCGGAAGTGACGGATCAAGTTCAAGTAGATGCCGAGCTCAAGTTAAGTGGTGGGGGTACCTTGTCTCCTTTGGTTGAAGAAGCCAGCAGAGATCAGTTGAAGACGCAACCCTGGTTCTGTGATCCCGAGTGATCTAGTTTAGGGTTCTTGTGGTGTCAGTTTCTGTTTGTGACTTGTTCCTTAGCTGAGTCGTCTCATTTTGAGTAGATCGTTGGCTAGTTTTGAGCAGGAGTTAGGCTCGGTGTGAAGTTAGCTTTCCTTTCCGGTAAATGTTTTATCTATCACCTTATCTTTCTTTCTTGTCTTACCTTTGTGAACCCTCAACCTATCTCTAAGTCTTGTCTCTCGTTTTGTTAACCGACGGTTTTGGTGTTGAACTTCGTTGTGTCCAAGCCGATCAATCTTACCACCTTAATTTGAACCCTTGATTTCTCTAACTTTGGTTAGTGGCGATCACCTTTATTGCTTAAAACCTCGTTTGTAACCCATCTCTTAAGCTTTGTCATCTGTTTCGCAAGTCGACCATTTTCGTTGTGGAACCTTGTTGCGTCCCTTGCTTGTTTTGTTAGTAGGTTCGTTGGTGGTTGCTTGCTCAGTTGTGCGTTTATTCGTTCTCTCTTGTTTGCTGTGGTTGTTAGCTTGTAGTTTGAGTAGTTGGTTTAGTTGCTTTGCTTTTATGAAGACGCCGTCCGTCGCAGTTAACCAAAGGCTAGACCAGATTGAAGCCAGTTCAAGCCGTAGAGGAGAAGATGACGAAGAGTCCGAGGAGTCGGAGAGCGAGTCCTTCTAGTGTGAAGCTATGGCTATCTTGTTCGCCTTTCCTTAGTAGTTGTATCTTCTTAGCCGTTGTTGCCGTTTGTAGGTTGTTTGTTGTTCGCTTTTGTGTTTGTTTTGCTTGTTGCCTTATTGTTTAGTTAGCTTAGTAGTTGGTGCTTTGTGTTGGTTGTTTAATTCTTAGTGGTTGGCTAGAAGTCGGTGTTTGTGTTGAGGCTAGAGTTCGTGAGGCTCAAAATCTCTGTTTATTAAACTCTTGCCAATCCTTGATTTGAGATGCCTTCTTTTTTGCTTTGAAATTCTTGTGAATCCTTTTGAGTTTTGACCAAAAGAGTTTGTTCTTGAACCTCTTGTCACAATGTTGTTTCCTATCACCATTTACTTTTAATTCGTCGTACACAAGCTTCAGGGACAAAGCTTCTTTGAAGGGGGAGAGGATGTGACACCCCGAAATCCAAATTCAATTAAGGGATTAATTGAGTAATTAACCCTATTTCAATTGATGGTTTAATTCCTAAAAATCCTGAAAATTCAATAGTCGGGGACTAGTAATTGACTAGTCAACCGCAAAGTCGAGTTGTACCTTAAGCTTTATAGGGAGTTCCCTTGTTCCCTTACATTTCCTTATGTTAGTAAGGGTATTCTTGACCTTTCACTTGGTGTTAGTATTGTAACCTAACCTAGTAGACCACCATCATTCTTTACTTACACTTTCTAAAAATCTAGCTCCACCTTCTCTCTAAAAGATAGGTAGCTTTTCTTCCAAGCCAAGTTGGAGCCTTGCCAAAACTTCAAGAGTTGCTTCCAAGATTCAACCTTTCACATATTTGGGCATCTAGGAGGGTAAGATCTAAGTTCATCTTGTGTTTTTGGTTTTATCTAAGGTGTTTTTTCTTAAAGTTAGGATCTTTATGATCTTTTGGTATGTTCTAGAAGAGGGTTTGGAAGGTGAGCCTTGAGATGAGCTTGTTGAGGTGTAAAGTGAAGTCTTTAGTCTACAAGAGGTAACCCATGCTCTAAAAAATCTATTTTGCTTACCTATGCGAATATTTCTTGGATTCAACATGTGTTTTGCTATGAAATGTGAGTGTTTATGCATTGTATTGTGAAAATTCATAT
>NW_017619484.1:2754877-2902377 GCF_001879475.1 Ipomoea nil
ACACGAGCAAAATGCTTTAGTGCCTTTTACACTCACACGAGCAAAATGCTTCTGTGCCTTTTACACCCACACGCGAAGCACACTGTGCTATTAGGCCAGAGTTATGATGGTCCTTTTTAGTCTGTTTTCGAGATTTAGTGTCGCCACCTTAGCCTGATTCCTATCGCGACCTCTTACCCGGTCCCTCTTGGCGTTGCATGACTAAGCAATATTGTGTGATTCGAGCACTGGCCTGGTGCAGGGTCAACTGGACATGCATTATGATTTTGCAAATAGGGAGAAGGGGGGACGACTCATGTTGTTTCTTATAATTCTTAACCCCATACTATTATTAGAGTACATGGTTATTTACGTTAAAGAGAAGGCAAGATTTTCGCACATGAGAATCAGAATCGGAATCGGAATCAAATACTTGGTAATGATAATAGGTTTTGGTGAAAGTATGTTGCATGTTTGGTAGTAAGATGGAATTGGAATGATTACCAATATTGATGTTTGGTTATGTATGATTTTATAATAGGAATAAAAGTTTTAAAAATACAAGAACAAAAATCTAGACAATTTATTCAAATATAAAAACCTCCAAGCCACCAATATGAATAAAAAAATAAAATAAAAATTCTAAAAGTACTAATCCAAACTTAACAATCTCACCACTCATGGGATTGAACGAAATTCTTATTTTATTAGCATAGTAATTTTCTAGAAACTTGTCAACCAAACAATAACAATGACTTTGATTCCATTCCTAATAGCTAAACCATGAACCAACACACCCTAAATGTTAATCACCATAATTTTATTAGCATAGTAATTTTCTAGAAACTTGTCAACCAAACAATAACAATGACTTTGATTCCATTCCTAATAGCTAAACCATGAACCAACACACCCTAAATGTTAATCACCATAATATCTATTGAATGCATCCAATGTGTAAACAATCATTATATTTAAATTAACTAGAGAATAATATTCTTCAAAGTTGAAACAGATAGGTGAGGCTTACCCTTACTACATGTTGGATCATGATCTTCCCAAGCATCTTAGAGCATCCACATCAGTGGTTATTGTGGAGTTATTGTCAGATGAATTATCTTGGGTGGGGTTAATAACAAATGTGGGGTGGGATTATTTTAGAAGATATTTGCTCTGCAAATATGGAGATAATGTCAGTAAAAATAAAAAAGTAAAAAGAAGAAGTTAACATTGGCTGTGCGCGAAACGCGCACAGCCCATGCTACACGGGCGCGTGCAGTGCACGCGCCCGTGTGGCGCGTCAGGCGCGCTGACCAGCGTCCCTGACGCAACTGCTTTTTATTTATTTTTTTTTTTTTTAATTTTTTTTTTTTTTTCTTTTTTGTTTTTCTCCCTTTCCTTCTCTCTCCTAATCACTCTTACATTATCCCACAATTCTCCCCAACCATTGTGGATGCTCTTAGCTGTGCTTTCATCTCATTGTTTCAGACAAGACATCAAATACTTTAGATATTAGCAGAACTGCAAACTGTCAAGTCCTCTTCTGTCCAATATCAGAAGGGAAACAAAACACTATTGTTTAAGCTTTTCAAGAACAAACATTTTTCATTGAGAAAATTCCAAACCAAAAATGGAAGGACTTCCACAATAAGCTTATCCTCTTAGACACAACTATAATAAGAACAATGGTTAGCCTCCAAGTAACTGGAAATAAAAGATCAATCAGTAACTGCCAAATAGGTGTAGGGTAAGCCTCAGTGTATAAGCCGACTTTTGGCCATGAGGAAAATAGTTAATACGCCAACAGACATCAGGTGTTTAGCATATATACAATATATATAATTTGTGACAAAACATGATACAACACCAAGCTCACCACCACTCATAGGAAATAAGTAGCATTGAACGTGCAGTTAATCTGGCTTCAAAAATGGAAAAGACCGACCCTTATGGCATACGGTTAAAAAGCTAGATACTGCATGAAATATTAATACCATTCACTGGCATTTAGGCATAGTTCACCTAAGCATGCCTCAAAAAGAAATAGCGATATTGGGGGAGTTAGCAGTCCACTTTGGAGCAAAATCTGTCAAATGATGATGTTAATCTCCTTGCTCTTCAGAACCAATCTTGTGCCCACCGAAAGCAACGAAACTGTCCTGTGATGGAAAGTCCTGCAGAAATTTGAATTTCAAACATGAACAATCAAAAGTCAGAAAAAACAAAAACAAAAAACAAAAAAAAAAAAAAACAAAATAAATTTTAAAAAAATAGAATTACAAGTTGGCTAAGCCGAAAGTCAGGTGGAGTGTCTAGTATAATGTTGGCTTGATCAAGCTCATAATCTTGGCACTCTTCTAAATCTTTTTTCAAAACCTCCGCTCCCAGGCATGCATAATGATCAGAAAGACGGGCCTTGCACTTCTTTTCTTTATGGTTTTGCTGATCCTCCCTATTTGGAGATTGGCTCAAGATAAATTCATCACACAATGATATATATTCCGCAAGCTGCTGCGAATCCATTATGTTCTGCGATCCAATTTCATACCATTTCGGGTCATCACCAGCTTCATTTTCATTTTCATTTTTCACCTCCATTTCATCAATTTGATTCTCAGTGATTAGGTCATGATTACCAGACTTCTGAAATGGAGTTTCCATGTGGTCTTCAATGTAGTTCACCTCCTGATGCTGAAGTGTAAAGCAAATAAGTTGAATATATATTCTTGCATGAGAACAAACATTAAAGCAAAATATTTACAAAGCAGAAGAGTTTCAAGGAACTCATATTCAGGCCTGTTATAAATAATATTGGGCTAGGGTCACTCAATTGGGCTATAATGCACATGGATCAAACCACACTAAAAGAGTAAAAGATTGAATCCAACGAATTAGCTAGTCTAACCCATGGACTTATAAACCTATATATTCTCACTTATGTTATCAATGCGGACTCTTAACACTCCACTCAAGTGGACAACTGGGCCATTTTGAAGTGTGATTTTACATTCCTATTTCACGAATTATCATCCCTTGTAAATACCATTTGAATTAGTATACTACCTTGGTTCTTGAACCTACCTGAATATTGGAGCTACTGTAAGCTGCCGGGGTCGAGGATACTGCATCTGAGCTTGAAAATCTTCTTTCTGTAAGTGGGGGTTCTGGAGTCACGGATTTGGGAGTTACGGGATCTACCTTGACAGTCAAACATTCATGGCCCTTCGGGGATTGACATTCACTTTTCTCATTATGCTTAACCTGCTGCTGCTGCTGATAATACACCTTGGAGATGACATATTCTCCATCTCTTTCATCTTCGCTTGTTCCAAGGTGATACTGATGCATAACCCAATTCGTTTTCTCCGGTTTATCACCCTTGGCTGGGGTGACATATAGAACCATTATCTTCTTACAACCTTTTTGTACACCATCCAAGAGAACGGGTTTTGTGCGACCAGTCTTGTGCCAACGAACATCTCCAAAATTATCACCATGTATCTTTCGGCGCTTTCGGGTTCCTGTATTGTAGGCTTTTATTGCTCGGTGAAAGAAGTGTGAACAACTTCCATCCATCTTAATACCTAAAAGCACAGAGATTATGATAAGTAATGCTAATTACAGATAAGTAATGCTAATTATAGTTCATACCAGGTAAATTTTGAGGATGTGTATAGCAGATTCCTTCATCTTCGTCAACTGTTGGAATGAACTCATCAATAAAAGGATGAGGTTGCAAATCTTCGGCTCCAATTTTCGCAATTAAGTGCCAGACAATCTCTTGATCAGATGGATCAAACTTCACCCCTCTTGGTAATCCTGGCCATTCATGAGTTACCTGAAATTAACAGATTTTAATTTTATTTTTTAGCTCTAAAATGGAGAACAATAATGAAGTGATTCAGTGAAGTTGACTGTAATTAGTCTCCGACTTTATAAAAATGAACATAGTTACTGTACAAAGTTCCTTTCTCAATTGAATATTTCTTCAAAATCACAAAATCAACTTTTTACACGTGAAAGGAAATATTAAGAAAATTATAACTTATCAACAGAAATAAAGTTCCGGGATTTAGAATCTTACATCACTGTTGTCAATTCTATACTGGCAATTAGGACAAGCTTTTGTGGGATTACTCTTCCAGTTGGTTCTTTTTGGATCGCTTGATGCACTAAGAATCTTTGTTGCAAGCCTATTAGGATCAACCAACCACGCTTGTCTGCACAGGTCAATCAAACCATATATATATACTCGACTACAATACATAATACCAAATTTATAGAATCAGAACTCCAACTAGTCTATCATGGTGGTGCTATTATCAACTTGTAGAGCTCTACATTAACCTAAAATCTGCTACAAATTATTCTCAATGCTTAACATGCGGAAACATACCTCGAGAAACAAAAAGACGCAATACTAGAAATTGCAATTGCATAAACATATCAGAATTCAAACAATAGTGTAACAAACAAAAGAATGCTTATAATCTTAGATTGGGCTAGGATTACTCAATTAGGCTATAATACACATGGACCAAACCACACTAAAAGATTGAATCCAACCAATTAGCTAGTCTGACTCATGGTCTTATAAACACATATGTTCTGTCTTAGTTATCACTGTGGAACTCTTAACAATCCCATTATTTAATATGCATAGAATTTGGCACAATTACATGTGAAAGTTAAAACTAAACACATAGTCATGGAGCTCAATCAAACATATAGAACTCCTTTAAGGCTTAGACACCAGCTAATTGCAATGCTAATGCTAAATGAAACTAGAAACACCAAAACTAACAGTACAGAAACTGAATTTTAACAGTTTGAATGATAATTACAAGCATTAATATCTACTACTTCTATACACCCAAAAATGCAGCATAGGCAAAACATCAAAAACCATTCCAAAGAAAACAGCAGATGGGTCAAAATTTATACAAAGAAACTAAAACCCAACTCTTGATTAAACTCAACCTCTACTCTTACAAACTCAGCGGACAAACACAACTCCACGTTTTGATCAAAATCCGAACTTTAAGCCATTCTAATGACTAGCAGAGTCGCACAGACTCATAAAGTTGGGATATTTCCCCACTTTAATTAGATAAAATTTACATAAATCCTTTCTGATGGTAAGAATCATCATGCATTGGTAAATTTGGAATCGTTTTCACAATATAATCATCCGAAAACAAAAAAATAACAGCTTTATTCAGTGTGCGTGCGAACAAAACCGAAAGGTACAAAGGGGTTTTGGCGGAAGAAGATTTTTGGTACCTGGCCATTGGAAAGATTTATGATCAAAAGAAGCAAGAACCCTGATTCTTGTGTTTTGGGTATTTTAGAATGTGCCGAAACAGTGTGCCAGTGTGGGCGTAAAATAGTGTCGCCGTGTCGGTCTCTGTCCCGAGGATGGATTTCCCACTAAATTTAATACGGAGTATTATAATGGTTTTGAAATTCAAAGGCGTGGGTGGTCGTACTCTTACCGTGTTTGATGTGATGTGGTGATTAATGTGCTCTGGAGGCTCGGAACCCAATTGTAATATGAACGTTAATTCTAGGGAAATTACTTGCAAATTATTATGTAGATTTTTTTTGGTGGAAACCACACATTGTGATCCGGGTCTTTCTCTGTCCGTTTAACGGTCCAGGTCCACCCAGTTCGCTCCGAGAGGCACAGAAGCTGGCCCAAAGGGAATCGTCACTTGTGGGAATCAAACCCAGGTTATCCCGGAATTCTCCCCCACAAAGAGAGCTCATTTGCCACTTGAGCTACCCTGTTGGGTTAAATTATTATGTAGATTATAGTTCAAAATAATGTCATTTTGATATTAAAAAAAAGAAATTTTGTGTTTTATACATGGGTTAAAATAATAAATATTTTGAAATAAAATAATATATTTAATATATTAGAATAATGTAATTTATGTGTTAGAATAATAAAATTTTTTAATTAAGATAATGTATTTTATAAGTTAGAATCATATATAATATATTTTATGTGTTAAAATAATGAAATTTGTGGAATAAGATAATAGATTTTATGAGTTAGAATTATATACTTTATACTAGTTTTTTACGCGCATTGCGCGATTTGATAATGCCCAATGTTTTTTTTAAATAAGTACTTTAAAGTATATTAATGCAGGATTATATTGAAATTGTTCATGCATAGATAATTGAAGGTTGAATTTGCGTATTTAAATAGGTAATTCTTCTCCAAAAGGTTGAATCCCCAACCCCAAGGGCTCCCCACACTCCGACCCGACAGAGCATTGTGAGAAGTTGTAAATCACGGTGACTCAATGGTTCAGTAGACAGGGCCAAATGCTGATACGCACAAGGAATCTGCCCACTTTGGACATAATTCCCGCACTGCCGCCGCCGAAGTTTAAACCTTGGTCTCTTCTCCCAAATACTACCCACTAAACCATTGAGCTAAGCCCGTGCGGGTTAAATAGGTAATTCTAAGTTTACAAATGCAAGATAATATAGTCAAGATTGATTATAATTGTCAATAAAATAATTGTATAGGTATGGTTGAAACCAAATATGGGACATAAGAGAAAACAAATAAAAATTATGGCATAAAATATTTAATATATACTAATATTGTTTGAGGAGATTCCGACATTAGGATTTGTGGTTAAGTTCTATTAAGACTTTAATATTAGAATTAGATTAATGGTGTAGTTATAATTCTATATTAGACTTTAATATTAGAATTAGACTAACGGTGAATTAACGGAAAAGTTAAATGGATAATCATATAATTAAGGATAAATTAGAAAATCTTAAAAGAAAAAAATTAAAACCTGAACAATATGAACCATTCATTGATTTAATAATTTGGCGGTCATTTTTTCTACCCAATGTTAATAATTAAATAAATTCGCTGGTCAAATTCGTTAGTATAATCCGCTAACGCTAACCGCTAACTGCTGGTTGTCAAACAAGGACATTGCGAGATAGTTCTCACTTCAATTTGTTGTGTGATTTGAATACTCTCTTTGTCACAAAATCTCTCAAGTAGTTAATATGGTTGGCTTTATTAATTATATTTTTTTAATTTTTTCATGGTATTAATAAAATACTTGGTAAATAAATATATAACATTATTTTGTATTATAACTTTGATATTTAATTAGAAAAATAGTGCACAAAAAAGATAATAGATAATGTAGTGAATATAATCAATTGATAAAATTGAATGTAAAAATTTTTACATTTGAGAAAAATAAAGACAATATAACTAATGAAAATATTTCTTTTAATTAATTTATTGATATTCTTCCATCTATCTAGGGTTTTTCATCTTTCTCCCTGGTATCTAGGGTTTTTCATCTTTCTCCCTGGTATCTAGGGTTTTTCATCTTTCTCCCTGGTATCTAGGGTTTTTCGCGTTTTTTTGCATGTTGTTACCATACACGATCGGAAACTCTTCTAGGTTTCTCGTCTGAATTGCGGATTACTGTTCTTCGATTGGTTTGGCGGTCGTTTTTTTGTGTTGGTTATCGTGGTAAGTTGCGGAAGGTTCCACGGAGTGCGTACAGGTTTCTGGTTCGGCGATTATTCTAATCGAGTGTTCCTGGCCGAGAGCTGAGATCCAAGCAATTTGTCTAACACTGTCCGAAGGCGAAGCATGGATGTCCAGGACCTTGTACAAGGCTGTTCGGAAATCAGGCTGGAGGAGGAGGAAGTGGGAGTCCGTTTCGGGGAGGATGATGGATTGGCGATTGCAGAAGGGATGGCGGTTCAGTACTGGCAGATGGTCGGACGGTTCCTAACTGATAGAACTATTAAGTTCGATGTGATGAGGCAGGTGATGGCGTCCGTCTGGAGGCCATTAATGGGGATACAGGTTGCAGAGATTCAACCGAATCTTTATTTGTTCACTTTTTATCACAATACGGATCTTGCATATGTGTTGGACAATGGTCCATGGGCGTTCAAGAATGCTACGTTGATCTGTCAACCACTACGTCCAGGTGAACATCCCACCCAAGTGTTGTTGAATACTATTAATTTTTGGGTACAGGTGCACGACTTGCCGGTCGGGTATCGTACGGACAAAGTTCTGGAGAAAGTCGGGGACTTTCTTGGTTTGTTTGTGGAGCTGGATGAGAGGAATTTTGTGAGGCCCTGGACAACGTTTTATAGGGTCAAGGTAACGGTGGAGGTTACGGCGCCACTGAAGAGACGTATGAAGATGATTTTGCAGGACAATTCTTGGACATGGGTAAATTTCCGATATGAACGCTTACATATGTTCTGTTTCTTCTGTGGGAAGTTAGGGCATACAGATAAGTTTTGTTTAGATGCCCGTGTGTCCGGTTTGAAGCCAGCTCAATACCCGTTTGGATTAAGCATGAAGGCTGGGGGTAATTCTCCAGCTAAGGCGGTTGGAGAAAATTGGTTACAGAAAGGGGAGATGATGCATCGTGGCTTGGGCTTGGGAGGGGCAGGTGGCCGGGGGGCGGGTTTTCAACAGGTGCAGGTGGCCGGGGGGTTACCGCACCCGGGAGGTGTGCGGCTGAGTGGGTCGGGTGTGGCGGGTGTGGGGGTTGTTCGGTCAGGGGAGGATGAGGGTGTGTGGGTTGACCCAAAGCGGAGAAGGGGGGAGAATGGTGAGGTGGCAGGTGGTGAGAGGGTGAGCGAGGGAGTGATGATGGTTGATTCTTCTTGTTTGGCGGGACATGTGGATCAGGCCCGCCCTCCTCAATGAGTGTCCTGAGCTGGAACTGTCGTGGCTTGGGCAATCCACAGACAGTTCGAGAGATTGTGGACCTGGTGTCCAAGAAGAAGCCTGAATTTGTGTATCTCATGGAAACAATGGTGGATAGGAGTCATGTGGAGAGACTCCGTGTAAAACTTGGGTTTGAGGGTGGGTTTGGCGTGGATAGTGTGCGGCAGAAGGGTGGTATGGGTTTTCTCTGGGCAAAGAATAATAGAGTCCGTTTAACGAAGTACTCTCATAATCATATTGATCTTGTGGTGTCCCTCCCAAACCGGCATCATTGGAGATTGACTTGTTTCTATGGTTATGCTCAGAGTTCAAGAAGGAGGGAGGCATGGGATTTCCTGAGATCACTTAAGGACGCGTCTGGCCTTCCTTGGGTGGTTTTGGGGGATTTCAACGATCTGCTATCACAATCAGAGAAGAGGGGGAGACGCCCGCATCCTGTACGGTGGTTGGAGGGTTTTGGGGAAGCATTGGAGGACTGTGGTTTATCTACTTTACCTATGTTGGGATACCCTTACACTTGGGAGCAGGGTAAGGGGACTCCGGATTGGGTAGAGGAACGTCTGGATAGGGTGGTGGCGGATGCGGCCTGGAGGGGTTTACATGGAAACGCCCGACTATATAACATTCAAACAGTGAGGTCGGATCATACGGCTCTATTCCTGGATGTGTATAGTACGGATTCACCACGGCGGGCGCGTGGCTTCCGTTTTGAGAACGCTCGGCTAAGAGATGAGGGGTGTAGGGAAGTGGTGGTGGAGGAGTGGACGAATACGCAGGGGCTTGGTTTTCAGGAGAGGTTGTTGTTGTGTGGTCGGGGTCTCAAGAGGTGGGGGGGAGAACACTTCCACAAGTATGGTTCCAGGATTGAGGCAATAAAAAGAGAGATGAATAGTTTGAGAGGACAGATGGACCCACCTTCTTTAGGGCGCTTCAGGCAGCTAGATGGGCAGTTGAATGCCGTCTTGTTGCAGGAGGAGTCTTTTTGGAGGCAACGGGCCAAGCAGCACTGGCTGCAAGGGGCGGATCGAAACACGAAGTTCTTTCATCAGTATGCCACGAACCGGAAACGAAAGAACTCCATTCTGAGGCTTAATGATGGGAATGGGGTATGGAAAGAGGGTGATGGGCTCGTCTCTTTGGTGACGGAGTATTATAAGCAAATTTTCCAGACTAATGGAGATACGGGAACTTTCCAGGTGGATACCTTGTCCCCCTGTGTCACTCGTGCTCAGAATGATGACTTGCTGCGTCCTTTCGAACCTGTGGAAGTCAAGGATGCTCTGTTTGCAATGGGTAAAGACAAATCGCCAGGACCGGATGGAATGAATCCGGGGTTCTATCAGGCGTTCTGGGATCTTATTGGTAAGGATTTTACTGATTTTGTCCTTTCATGCTTATCTCAATCTTCTTTTCCCCCTGAATTGAATGATGCCAATATTGTCCTGATCCCGAAGAAGGCTTCCCCTGAGCTGGTTACTGATCTGAGGCCTATTGCTTTATGCAATGTTGTGTATAAGGTAATGGCTAAGATGATAGCTAACCGTATGAAACCGCTATTGGATCGTATTATCTCGGAATCACAAAGTGCGTTTCTCCCAGGTAGGCTTATTTCGGATAACATTCTTATTGCTTCTGAGGTAGGTCACTATCTGAGAAGGAAACAGTTGGGCCAAGTGGGATGGGCAGCCCTAAAATTAGATATGGCAAAAGCTTACGACCGAATGGAATGGAGGTTTGTGGAACGTATGTTGTTGGGGTTTGGTTTTGATGCTAGATGGGTTAATTTGATCATGTTATGTGTGCGGACAGTCAGGTACAGGGTTCTGGTCAATGAGAAGCCGAGTGAGGAGATCTTGCCCACGAGGGGTCTAAGGCAGGGTGATCCCCTGTCACCCTACCTTTTTATCATCTGTGCGGAGGGCTTGTCTTTATTATTGCAGGATGCCCAGGCTAAAGGACGAATACATGGCTGCAGAGTGGCTCGTGGGGCCCCTCCCATCTCCCATCTCTTCTTTGCGGATGACAGCCTACTGTTCTTCAAGGCAAATATGCAGGAAACTATGGTGGTGAAGCAGTGTTTGGAAACATACGAGCAGTTCTCGGGTCAATCGGTAAACTTCCATAAGTCTAATATCTCTTTCAGTCGTAATACCCTATTGTTGGACAGGGATGCTATTGCTATGAGTTTAGGGGTGGAGCAGGCGGAGGATTTTGGTAAATATTTGGGACTCCCCTCAGTTGTTGGTAGGAACAGGAAATTTGTTTTCTCCTATGTGGAGCAGAAATTGAGGCAAAGGTTCGGTTCGTGGAATAAGAGGTTGTTTTCTTTGGCAGGTAAAGAGATACTACTCAAGAGCGTGGCACAAGCTATGCCTACGTACACTATGAGTATTTTTCTGTTGCCTGTATCTTTGTGTGCTTCTTTGGAAAGATTGATGAATAGGTACTGGTGGGGAAAAAGTACTACAACGGATGGTATACATTGGATGAACTGGGATAGAATGTGTGTGCCCAAGAAGTATGGTGGTATGGGTTTTAAGAAGCTACATGAGTTTAACTTGGCACTTTTAGGGAAGCAGGGTTGGCGACTATTAACCAAGCCGGATTCCTTAATGGCCAGAATTTTTAAGGCAAGATACTATCGTGATACTACCTTTTATGAAGCTACCCTAGGTGGAAACCCGAGTTATGTATGGAGGAGCATTATGGCGAGTCAGAACCTGATTCGTAGTGGCTGCAGGCGCAGAATTGGGGACGGTAGAACTTCTAAGGTATGGTTTCACCCGTGGTTGCCTGACTCCCAGAATCCGTTTATACTAACGGTTCAGGTGGCCCAGCATTAAGATCTTATGGTCGCTGATCTGTTGGATCTTGAGCAGGGGAAATGGAACCAGGATTTAATTGCTCAGTTGTTTGTTCCCAGGGACGTGGAATTAATTTCACAAATCCCGGTGAGCACTAATTTCAAGGATGACTGGTTTTGGAAAGGGGACATTAGGGGACAATATTCAGTAAAAGATGGTTATAGGTGCCAAGGGGAGTTGACCAATCTCCCACAAGCAGTTTGGAACAACATTTGGAAGCTCAGGGTCCCCCCCAAGTGGAGGGTTTTTCTATGGAAAGCTCTGTCTAATATCTTGCCAACTACTACCAACTTGGTTAGAAGGAGGGTAGAAATTCCTAATATTTGCCCAGCTTGTGGAGACTATGAGGAGGATGTTATGCATATTTTATGCACTTGTATTTATGCTAGACGTGTGTGGAATGTTTCACGTCTTCTAATCCCTAATGTTGATAGTTGTGATTTTATGCAGTGGGTGGAGGCTTGGTTGGGATGCTCAGCAACGTCTGCTGGGTTTCTAAAAGAACAAATTTGTGGAATACTCTACGAAATTTGGAGAGCCTGGAATATGGCTGTTTGGGACTCTTTTCTACCGACCCCCTCGCATCTATGTCACGCTTTTCATGGTTATTGGTCTGCCTACTCCACGTTTCACCCGCCGGCTGCGCCTTCCAGATCACCTGCGCCCGTACCCCCGGCTGTCCCCCAAGAACCGGCTGTCCACCCACTGCCGGCTGCTCATCTGCCTGCTACTGTACTGCCGGCAGTCTCGGAGTCCACGCTGCTGCCGCCTGGAGGAGTATTCTGCTTCACGGACGCTGGTTTCCACGGAGCATCCCCGACTTATGGTTTTTATATATGCAACGCACACGGAGGGTTGGAGGCGGCTGCTAACGGACCACTAATATGTCCAAATGATCCCCTCCTAGCTGAAGCAATGGCAGTACGTGAGGCCCTTTCATGGCTACGGGACCACGATTTCCAGGATGTGGTGATTTTTACAGACTGCGCGGTCCTGGTTTCTTCCTTCCACGATGTGACTACCTATCGCTCGTATCTAGGAATTATTTTGGACTCATGTTTACAGTTGTTTCGTTCTTTTCATTCATGCTCCATTAAATTTGTACGCAGAGATGCCAATACGGTAGCTCATGCTTTAGCAAAGCATATTAGTGCGCCTGACTCTCATTCTGTCTGGAGGGACTTTCTTCCTTCCTTTGTTCTGGTTACAGTTTAATGCAATCTGATTTCCTTGTCTTTCAAAAAAAAAAAAAATTAATTTATTGATAATTAATAATTTTTTTTTTCACTGAATAAAGACATTGTAAGGATAATGTAGCGAATATAATCAATTAATAAATTTGAATATAAAGAATTTTTATATTGAAGAAAAATAAATACAATATAACTAATAAAATTATTTCTCTTATTTAATTTATTGATAATGAATAATTTTTTGTTTTGAATAAAGGCATTGTGGACACATAATTCTAAATTAAAGAAATGCATATGTATTATTTTTTGTTGTAACTACTAAATTATTATTTATATAATTTAATAAGAGTAAAATAGAGTACTAATTATGCCAACTTTGATTAGGATGAGGTTCGAACCTAAGACCTTTTTTTATTGAAATCAATGAGTAAGTTAACGGTGAACTAACGGCAATTCTTAAAATTTTAACGGAATTAGTAACGGTGTGTGGGTATTTTAGGAAATTTTAGTGTAAAATTTAAATCTGATCAATCTTTTAATCAATCTGAGCCATTCATTTAATTAAAATCTGTGACCGCCATTTTTTCTACCCATTATAGGCCTAACTCTCTTGGGCTCTTATTAGTATAGTAGATTTTAGTGTAAAATTTAAATCTGATCAATCTTTTAATCAATCTGAGCCATTCATTTGATTAAAATCTGTGACCGCCATTTTTTCTACCCATTATAGGCCTAACTCTCTTGGGCTCTTATTAGTATAGTGGATATTAGAATAATGTATTTTATAAGTTAAAATAACGTACTTTATGTATTTTTGGACCATAGTCTACACAGCTGTTCGAATCGTATGATTGAAAATTACCACAACAGGTAGGGGTGAGAAAAAAGGGACTGGACTAGAAATTCATAAAGTTCATTTATCTATTAGTTATCAAGTTTTTAGTTCAAACTAGTATTTGCGCCCGTGCAATGCACAAAATGAATTTGTTGTAATATATTAAGAATATTTGGATCGATATATAATTATTTAAATTAGAACATCAAATATTATATAGTGTAATTGAATGTATGATTTGGATTGTTTATGTGTATTTATGTTATTAATTGCTCAAATTAATAGCTAATATGTAGATGTACGCACGCGGTGCTGTAACTTTGGAGATTTTATTTATCATTGTTCAGTATTTTTATAAATTAGGCAAATGTGCTCGTTCTCTAGCAACTCAGTTATAAAAAATAAATTGATATCCTAATTTATTTGTATGAAAAATATATTTTTTGTCTAGATATATAGCAATTTTTCCATTTAAAAAAAAACATAATATCACAGATTGTATTGACACACTATTCAAACCTCTTTGTAGACAACATTGGTAGTAACAAAACAATTTTGTCCATCTTCGTCTAGAGCTAACACCTTTAGTCGAAAAGGATGGTGACTCGGGTGAAAATATATAATAGTAGAATTTCAGTCAATTAGTGATCCTTTTTATTTTTAGTCGATTAGTAATATCAGATTCATTTTCAGCCAATTATTCTTTTTTATTTTCAGTCAATTAGAATGTTAGATGCATTGATATTTTTACCTAATTTTCGTTTCATTTCCAATTGATGATGTAGAATATGTTTATTGAAATATTTTCGTTCTATTTTTAATTTACCTGTACTATAGTTTAAAATATGCATTTACTATTGATGATGTAGAATATTATTATTTGAAATATTTTCGTCCAATTTTTAATTTTCGTTCTATTTTTTTTTAATTAAAATGCAATGATCTGTCAATTTATTTTTTCATTTTAGTCAATTATGAATCATTTTTTATTTGCAGTCAATTATTATATTCATTTCCTTTTATAATTTCAGTCAATTAGTAATATCAGATTCATTTTTAGACAATTATTTTTTTTTTATTTCCAGTCAATTAGAATATCAGATGCAGTGATATTTTTACCTATCCGAACCATTTTTAATTTATGATGTAGAATATTATTATTGAAATATTGCCGTTCCATTTTTAATTTCTGTTCCATTGTTTAAAATTGTGAAAGATTTATGATATAATTGTGATTTGATTTATTCTACTGTGTAATATTATTGTGAAAAATTAATATGCAATAATCTGACAATTTTTTTTTTCCATTTTAGTCAATTATTAATCATTTTTTATTTTCAGTCAATTATTAATACTCATTTCCTTTTCCAATTAACCTAATTTCTGCTTCTTCTTTTTTATTTTTTAATTTTTAGTCAATTATTAATATTCATTTGTTTTTCAATTTACCTAATTTTTGTTCCATTTTTAATTGATGATGATGTAGAGAATTTTTGTGAAATATTTCTGTTCATTTTTTAATTTACCTTTACTATTTACTATTGTTTTGGCAGAAAATCAAGTAAATAGATTTTTTTTTTAATTATTGTATAAATTTTCCAGCAATCCAAACACTCCTTTAGTATCTCATCAAAAAATGGATAAAGAAAAGTCACTTCATTAAGGAAATTAAAACTATTTAAAGTAAATCTAATAATGCTATATTTATTTGTAACTGTATATTAATTTCATTTTGAAATAATTGGTTTACATATTTGAATTATTTATTTTTTCTTTAATTATTATAAACAGAAATGATATTGTACTAATTAATTTATGATATTTATCAAATTATATTTTTAAAAAATATAAGATTTACACATGTTATGAGGGGTTAAAAAAATTATTTTAAAATTATTTTAAATTTGTAAGTATTTTTATTTTAACAATATTTTCCAGCGGCACACACACTCCCTTAGTCTCTCATCAAAAACTGATAAAGCAAAGTCATTTCATTAAGAAAATTAAAATTAATTAAAGTAAATATGATCATGCTATATTTATTTGTAACTGTATATTAATTTCATTTTGAAATCATTGGTTTACATATTTGAATTATTTATTTTTTCTTTAATTATAATAAACAGAAATGATATTGTACTAATTAATTTATGATATTTATCAAATTTTATTTTTAAAAATATAGTGTTTTACCCGTGCGTTGCACGGAAATTTTTTTATATTATGAATTTAAAATTAAAAATAGAAAACAATGAAAAGATGTTATAATGTACAATATAATAATATAATTTGACTTTTATATATTTTGTCAAGTATCTATTTTCATAACATACAAAATTAAAATTAAAATTTTGTATGGTTAATATAATCTCTAATCATGTATATATTTAGATAAATTTATTTAAAAATTCACATAATTAAGTTAATTTATTCCTAATTGTATTTCATATATATTATAATTCTAAAAATATGAATACTAACTAAGAGAATTGTACTTAGAAATCAATAAAAAAATATGTAAATTCTAAATTTTGTATGAATAAATTTAAACTTTAATCGGACGCATTTTCCTTATATGATTGTATAATACATTGTATATACACATAATATTTATTAATATGTATATAGAAAAATTTTATAATATAATTTCATTAATTATAATTTATATTGATAGAATTATAACTAAAAAAATTACATTTAGAAATTTAAAAAATAGCATTTAAATATTGTATGATTATTATAGTGCATAAGTATATGTATATTTTTAAAAACAATTATAAATATTCATGTTTCTTTAATTTTATACTTTCATTTCTTTAATTATATTTCATATTTTATTAATTATAATTTAATGAAATTACCACAAATATTTCTAGGGAAGAAATCTTATATTTCTTAGTTTCAATAATTATATTAATTATAATTACCAAATATTGTGTCAATTACCATAATAATTTTATTAATTATATTAATTATAATATTTGTTCTCTTTTAATATTTAAATACATTACCATAATAATTACACGAAAGAAGAAAAGAAAAATTATTAGAATAATTACCACTAATAAAAATTTAAAAATTATATTAAAATTAATTAATCCGTATATCTTAAGGTAAGTATAATTTATTTTATGCTAATAATATTATACATTAAGTATAAAAATATATATGTATATAAATTACCATAATAATTACACCGAAAAGGTGACAATACATAATTTTTAGGCAATAATATTTATAATCAATTATTAAGGCAAGTATAATTTATTTTGTACTAATAATATTATACATTAAGTGTGTGTGTGTGTGTGTGTGTGTGTGTGTGTGTGTGTATATATATATATATATATATATATATATATATATATATATATATATATATATATATATACTTTTAATTCTATATTGATAAGCATAGTATGTGTATATACTTTAAGAAAATATTCATTATTGAAAAGAGGATATAATTTTACTGATTATTATTAGTATTAATTAATTAGTAGATTTCGTTTCCTTTTCTATTTTTCGTAAATTAAAGATTTTTTTATTTTTCAATTTGACTGATTATTATTAGTATTAATCAGTGAATTTCGTTTCTTTTTACATTTTTAGTGAATTAATGATCTTTTTTTTTTCATATTTTACTGCTAACCTTTTTACTGATTATTATTAGTATTAATTAATCAGTGAATTTCGTTTCTTTTTCTATTTCTCGTGAATTAAAAAAAAATTATTTTTCTAATTTTTGGTAGAAATTTTTTTTACTGTTATTCTTATTATGACCCCCTTTTTTCACAATCTTCCGTTTTTTTTTTTTCATTATCATTGAATTATGACTCCTTTTTTTATTTTCCTATTTTACAGATTATTATTAGTAATAATTAGTAAATTCCGTTTATATTTCCATTTTTAGTGAATTAAGGATCATTTTTTATTTTCCTATTTTACTACAATTTTTTTACTGATTATTGTTAGTATTAATTAATCATTGAATTTTGTTTCCTTTTCAATTTTTTGTGAATTAAGGATTTTTTTTCTATTTTACTACGGACTTTTTTACTAATTATTATTAATATTATTAATTGGTAATTTTTTCCCCTTTTTTATTGTTTGGGCGGGAAAATAAGAAATGGTGATTTTGTTTTTAGTAATAGTATAGACTATAAATTTTTAGTAAATTAATGATCTTTTTTATTTTCCTATTTTACTGCTAATCTTTTTACTGATTATTATTACTATTAATTAATTAGTGAATTCCGTTTCCTTTTCTATTTTTCATGAATTAAGAATCTTTTTTATTTTTCTAATTTTTGGTAGGATTTTTTTAAAAAAATTTTTACTGTTATCTTTATTATAACTTTTTTTTTTCACAATCTTTCATTTTTTTTTCATTTTTATTGAATTAAGACTCCTTTTTTATTTTCCTATTTTACTGATTATTATTATTAGTAATAATCGGTAAATTTTGTTTATATTTTCAATTATTAGTGAATTAAGGGTATTTTTTTTATTTTCATATTTACTACAAACCTTTTTTTACTGATTATTGTTAGTATTAATTAATCAGTGAATTCCATTTCCTTTTCTACTTTTCGTGAATTAATGATTTTTTTTCTATTTTACTTCTAATGTTTTTACTAATTATTATTAGTATTATTAATTGGTAATATAATTTTTTTCACTTTTTTTTATTGTTTGGGCGGGAAAGTAAGAAACGAGGATTTTGTTTTTAGTAATAGTATAGATTTATATTAATAGATTTATAATTTAAAAATTACATTTAGAAATTTAAAAAGTAGCATTTAAATTTTGTATGATTAGTATAGTGCATAAGTGTGTGTATGTATGTTTGTATGTATGTATGTATTTAAAATTTTTTTATAAATGTTTATATTTTGTTAATTTTATAATTTAATTTCCTTAATTATATTTCATATTTTATTAATTATAATTTAATGAAATTGTCACAAATATTTTCACGGAAGAAATCTTATATTTCTCAATTTCATTAATTATATTAATTATAATTACCAAATATTGTGGCAATTACAATAATAATTTTATTAATTATATTAATTATAATACTTATTCTCTTTCAATATTTAAATACATTACCATAGTAATTACACCAAAGAAGAAAGGAAAAATTATTAGAATAATTACCATTAATAAAAAATTATGAAATTATATTAAAAATTAGTTATATATTAAGGTAATAATAATTTATTTTATGCCAATAATATTAGCATAATTATAGATTACTATAATAATTACACCGAAAAAGGTAACAATACATAATTATTAGGCAATAATATTAATAATTAATTATTAAGGTAAGTATAATTTATTTTGTACTAATAATATTATACATTAAGTGTATATATATATATATATATATATATATATATATATATATATATATATATATATATATATATATATATATATATTCATTTTATGGCTGAAGGGTAGCCGGTTGGTGGGCCAACACTAATGTAAAATACTAAGGGCTCGTTTGGTTTGTAGAAAATATTTTAAGGGAAGTGGAATTGAAATTTATGAAAAAACAATTACTAGGAAGATGAATTTCATTGTTTGGTTGGAGGAAAAAGAATAACTGGGAATACTAATTCTATTGTTTGGTTAGATTTGAAATTGTAATAAATAACGAGTATAAAGACCTATATGCCCCTACAAATTAATGAGAGTAATATAATTAAGAAAGAAAACAAGGGTAAAATAGTCAAATCATATCACTTTTTCTTCCCATCTTCCATGGAAAACAAAATCCTTGGTCCAACCAAGGATGTTGTTTTCCTCACATTTGAGGAATTAATTTTCCAATGGAAAATGAATTCCATAAACCAAACATCAAAAAACAACATTTTCCTCCACTTTAAGGAAAATATTTTCCTTTGGAAAACATTTTCCATGAACCAAACATCCCCTAAGTAAAAGAAAGAAAATATGCGAGAGAATAATGAAGCAGAGTAACGTTAAGTGTATTAAAAATCAGAATCACTACAATGTGACACCGGGGGGGGGGGGGGGGGGGGGTATTTATACAAGGAATATGGCCTTGAAGAAGGCAATAAAGAAGAAATTAACTAAAATAGACATAGGAAAACTTCCTAAATTGCCGGAGTATGTTCCTAATTTGAGAAAACGAAGTTACGTGACGCATAAGGAAAGAATTCCGTTAAATCTGCCCTTAACCGCCTCTGGAGTGCGCACTCAGTCAAGGACGTGTCGACTGCCTAGCTTGGTTACCCACCCGAGCCAACTAGCTGACCCGGTCGGGGACACACTGACTACTTAGCCTAGTCGCCCAGCTGAGCCGACAAAAGGACCGCCTGGGTGCCATGCGATCATCAGGACAACAGAGTCCTTTTTCCTTCAAACTGCTAAGTGTCCTAGGCACCCATGCCCGATTGCTTGCTTCGTATCTGGCTGAGTGCCCGGTTAGTGGGTATCTATCACCAGTCTCTCACTTTTCTAAGGTCTAGCTGAGTGACGACTCAGAAAAGTAGAATAAAATCACCAACTGTAGAACTCGGGTCCTGACCAGTTTCTTGCCAATCCCTTCGTGAGGAGTTAAGTTGGGGTACGCATTCAGTCGGGCGTACGACGAAATCCCGATTAGTTCCGGAAATGGTACGATTACTGAGGCATATCCTCGAATTCTACCGGTTATAGTCTCGATGGCGTCCTTTCGTCGCCGTCCTTTCAGACATTACGTCTCTCCCCCCAGCCGTTCGATGGAGGACACATGTCACGATCTAGGCGGCCGTCCATACTTATAAATAACCTAGCCGTTCCATCCTTTTCCCTTTCACTCTTCTTCCTTCTCCTCTTTAATCCCCGGTGAATCTCATCCCCTCCTTCACTCTTTCCAGCGTCGCAGGAACTTTCTTTGGCCCCCCAACTTCCGTCGGAGACAATTCTGTTCACCTACGTCCGCCCTTTCTTTACTTCTTTCAAGGTTAGCCTTTCTACTTCTTGCTTTTTTTCTTGTTACTATGTCGTCTTCTCAAACACCTATCGCTTATTCCTCCATCGTTCGCCAAGGTGTAACTTCCAACCCTCCGGCCACTACATCCCGTTTGTCGACTGCCCCGGAAACCACCTCCATTGCCCCGGTCAATCCTCCAATCGATAGGGATCCGGGTTTCTTCAAAGACCTAGAGTGGTTGGTCGACCGTCGTTCCACCCTTACTACCGTTGACTATAACCACGCCTGTCGTCTACTGGGCACGGCGGTGATTACTCGTCATCCTGGTGATCGATTGGTCACCGACACGCCCGGTGGCGGTTTTGTGCGGATCCACTATCAGTCCATTCGTTGTGGATTCCGAGTGCCTGTCTTTCCTTTTCTTTCCCTTCTCCTTCAGTACTATGGCCTTATGCCCGGTCATCTAGTGCACAACTCCTACTGTCTTCTAGTCTCCTTTTTTACTTACTGTCACCGCCTTGAGGTGCAAGCTTCTTTGCCCCTCTTCCATCAACTGTTCCGGCTGACTGTCGTTGGCTCCGCCGCCCCGGGCTATGTGCAAATTCGTGCCCAGGACGGTCGTAAGTTCTTGGACAAGCTGGAATCCTCCCACAAGGGCTGGAAAGAGAAGTTCCTGTTTGTCCGGCCAACTGTTCCTATTCACATTGTCTTTAATTTCCCGACTACCTGGTAGTCATCATACTACCTCCTTAAGAAGAGGCCACCCTGCCCAGACAGCCTAGCTGGTCTTATCAAGTGGATCACCAAGGGTGAGCTTATCTCTGCCAGGCACTGGTCGCGATTGCGGGCCATGTAAAGGGCTAACATTCTTCCCGACGGCGTAGCCAACACAAGTTTGCTCTCGGACATTGCCTAACTTCTTGCTTGTTCTGATCTGACAATGTACTGACCTTCTTTGTCATTATAGGGTACAATGACACTGAATCGTCATCGGAGAAGTCGGGCGAAGACGATTAGGACAACGAAGGAACGTTGGTTGCCGACCACACCGTTCCCAAGCGGGAAGTTGAACTTAGCTCTAACGACAAACAACATGCCGATGAGTCCCCCGATGGGATCGATGGCAGACCGCTGTGCACTCCTCCGCGCTTCCGGTCGCGCCCACCTGACTGCTGCCGATAAAGGCAAGGGCGTGGACACTTCGTCCGACTCCCTCCAACCGCCAATTGTGCGCAGATCGGCCCCACTAGCCATCGGTGGGTCATCAACTGCCTTAGCCTGGTCTGTCGCAGATACTAGGTGGAAAGGGTCGGCTACCCCAATTGCGGCCGCTCCGTCGCCACGTCGGTCGGGGATAAAACATCCCGGAGAAACTCACGTAGAAGCCCCCCGGCTACCAAGCAGATACTGGTCGACCCAGAGGCCATTCGCAAGGGGAAGTACCCCATGAGTGAGTGGCTAGAGAAGGTGGTCTTCCCCAAGGTCCTGATGGATGTAGTTTAGTAGGATGGGAAAGTGTAAACTGAGATGGAATCTCCGAGTGTCGATCTCACAAGGATGACAAATTGGAGTAAGAGGAGTGCAAGACAATCATAGCTAATGTATTCACAAGAGTTTACTAGGTGAATGCAAGGTGTAAGAAAGCATGGATGCAAAGGTAGAGAGCAAGAATGTAAAGACAACAAGCAAATATGTAAAACGGGGAATTGGATGGAAAGCACTCGATCTAATGCATTTAATGGCCTAAGGTAGACAAGAGGTAGTGCAATGCATGACTAACTTTAGGGAGAAAAAAACACAATCACTAAGTCACGTAGGACTTAGACTCTTAGGTCCTATGTCGACTAAGGCATTTCGTCGAACACGTGGTCTACCTCTCCTCCCGGGCCTTGCCCTCTCAGATCGAAGGACGGGGAAAACAAATGAGTAAGACTACATGGAAGCACAATTTCTTGCTACTTCCACTCTCATAATCCTCCCTTATTGTGACCATCAATGAAGAGAGAAGCCACACGTACACAACTCATTCACAAAAAAAAGTATTCTAGGTCAAGAATTACACAACATCTCATCAATTCATCAATACAAATCAAGAATGCATAATCAAGGCAATCCAATCCAACTCCTAAGAGATCTAGCCACATATCATCATCAATTGAAGCAAGTTTGC
Organism: Ipomoea nil; assembly: GCF_001879475.1. Lineage (NCBI taxonomy): Eukaryota > Viridiplantae > Streptophyta > Magnoliopsida > Solanales > Convolvulaceae > Ipomoea > Ipomoea nil. Next base: position 2,777,626 of record NW_017619484.1, read on the forward strand.
AATGTAGAATATGGAAATTGAAAGTAAAAGATGAAAGATTACCAACTTGAATCAATAGAGTGAAATCAATCTACAAATTGGAGAGAAGATCACCACAATCTAAGAGAGTTGTCAATTCTTCATGCTTCTAGATCTCTTCTTCCTTCAAGAATTGAAGATCAAAGATGTAGCTAGTTGAATCTAACCTAATCTAGAGAGAGAAATACTAATCTAAGCTAAGTCCTCTTGGAAAATACAAAGTGGAAAGATGGAATAAAAAGATGATAGTCAATCCCACCACAAGCCTCTATTTAAAATGCTGATTTTCCGCCCAGATCTCAATCCACGAGTGGCCCATTTTCGTGGTACTTTCTGTTCCAGATCCACACGCGTTCCAAGATCGTGGACGCGGCACAGTCCAAATTAGCCTTTATGGTCTTCATGCGGTGGGCTGCAGTACTTTTGGAGTGTGGTACTGCAGTACCTTTGTCATGCGGTGGGTTGTAGTACTTTTGGAGTGTGGTGCTACAGTACCTTTGATATATTATAGGCTGCAGTACTTTTGGAGTGTAGTGCTGCAGTACCTTTGGAGTGTTATTGTGCCTTGGATTGGCGGAACAGATTGGCGGATGGAGTTTGAGTCTTGTTGTTGTCTTGTCTTGTGGTCTTAGGTTACATGATAGTATCTTTATGTGTTTTATAGTGTCGAGTCTGTTGGTATGTCTCGAGTATTGATCTTAGTTTTAAAGTTAGAGTTGTTTAGGACTATATATGTATTTCCGAGTCTCAAAATGGTTTTCTTATATCTACCTATACTGTACTCAACGCGTGAGAGTGGGTTACTTAGCATTATTCTCTAACAGTTGCTACACTGCATGTTTTTAAGGTGCAGATTAGTTGGCGCGTGAGCGCGCTAGTCAGAGTTGCGGTTCCTAGTTTAGATAGTAGTTAGCTTTAGTTGATGGCATGTGAGCCGCTTTTGTATTCGGATATTGTTTATGGATTATGATTAGTTAGTTAGTGGCAATTTATATCGTGCACCAGGGCGCGCATTGCATTGTGCGCCTTGATGCAAAACGACGTCGTTTTACATAATTGTATAAAGAAATACACATAATTGTATAAACAAATACACATAATTGTATAAACAAACACACATAACTGTATAAAAAAAATACACATAATTGTATAAACAAATACACATAATGATATAAACAAATACACATAATCACGTCAACTCCCTTCCGTACCTCCCAAAATGACATCGTTTTGGGAGGCGTGGGGCGCACAGTGTTGTGCGCGCCGTGGTGCAGGGTATAACGATTGTTAGTTAGTAGCCTGTGCATCTAGGTTCTCAAGCTTAGATGTGGCATAGCACCCCTACACCATTATGTTTGGCTTCCGCTTATTTGGGTATTAATGATAGACTTGTTCTTATTTCGTAAGCTTTAATGGTTTTAAAATATGTCGAAAATCGGGGGGTGTTACAGTATGACTCTTCGTTGTTGTCATAGTCTCTTGAACATGATATATCTTTGTAGCTTTTAGCTCTTTCTTCACTGGCTTCTAGCTTTTCACTTGTATGCGTTTGCACTTTGTATAACTTGTTCTAAAAAATTGTCAACCCTCATTTAGATTTGAATGTTGGTATTTGTAGACAGGTTTTAAAACTTGTCCATTGAAGAAAACAAATTTCAAACGTGTATTAACCACTGTGCAATGACTAGTGGGTAGAACGATAGGTTGCCTTTGTTAGATTGCTAGCCGTTGAACTATAGTTTTGCATTTGCTTTTAGGTTTATGAACTGCACAAAATGTCTTGGCCTTTTTTGAAACTCTTTCTTGGGATATGTATCTAGGACACCTTTTGCCTGGGTAACATTCTCCTTGCAACACCACATTAAAATTTGCATCCAAAATTGTTTACAAAAAAAATTTGCATTCGAATTCAAAATTTTAAATACTAAATATACCAACAATTAATATAATTACAAATTTTAAAAATAAAATTAAAAATAGAATAACAAAGATTTTTTTTAAAAAAAAATTAATGGCTTGTTTCTTTAGTGTTTTTTTTTTTTTTTTTCTGTCCCCACCCTCTACACGTGTTCTAGGTGCGTGGCCTTCACGTATACACGCGCCTCGCGCAACATGCTTCGGAGAGAATAGTATATCCGGAGCATGTATCTCACCTCTCCTCCATCCCTTCCCTGATCCATTCCTTTCTTCCTCTTTCTCCTCCCATTGGAGATGCCCTTATAGCTCACGTAGTAGCTAACATATTAACAATGTTAACGTAACGATGACAAAATCTTTGAATCATAATGTATTTGTAAGGCAAATTATACCATTGACCAGGATCCACCTTTCATTGTAGATCCTGGTCCAAAAACGACATTCAAATTATGACCTACAATTAACATATTATGTACCTTTTGCTAATAGATTATGCACTTACAAATAAATTAATTGTGCATAATATGTTAATTCTAATAAGTACATAAGTTATAAACTGAACGCACATAATATGTTAAAAATAAATACATAATACGTTAATTTTAATAGATGCATAATTTATTAATTACAACTTTACAAATACATAATATGTTAATTGCAAGTATATAACATGTTAATTGTAATATGTACATAATTTATTAACTAAAAGTATATAATATATTAATTGCAGGATTTGCAGGTACATAATTTGAATGCGTTTTGGACCAACATTCACAATGCAAAATGCACCTAGTTCATGATATAACAATGGTATTTATAAATTGTCAAATGAAGTACACATGACCCGATCTAATTTAGAGCACTGGGAGCTTGATTCTCGTAACAAGCCTATTTTGTCAAAACCCAATTTGTTATTTTCACCTTAAACATTATTTTAACCCTAAGCAAGAGGCAACAATGTTTGCACCTGATCACCAGCCAATTTTGTTCATATCTTGTATCGATCTAGTTTGCGAGAGTGGTTGGCTCACACCCATCATGGACGCAGGCCAATACATCTCTATAATCCCTTGAGATGGTGAAAGAATCATACACTTTGCCATCTCTACTCTTCTTGTATTCGAAGAGCAGAGACGATTGATTAAACGCGGTGAGCTTGACGAATCCCCAATCATAATCCTTGTACAGGCTCCAAGTGGTGTTGATGGAGGTGAATTGTGAGAGATGGCTCCCTCCGCCCCCGACCACGACGTGGATGGTCCCGTTGACGGTGCCGGAGTAGTTGGAGGTTTCGTCGTTGACGCACTGGTTCTGGTAGATGGGGCAGGTGCGCTCATAGTTGTGGACGTGGCCGTAGAAAGCCATGTCAACTTTGTACTTTTGCCACAACCCCTGCAAATGCTCCCTCCCCATGGGCTCCTCGAACGACCCTTCTTTGGCGTACCAGTCGTTAGAGGAGTAGCCAAGCACGCGGTGGGCAGCGAAGATGAGCCATGGAGTCTTGTGGCGGTTGGCCGAGGCCAGGCACTTCTCAATGAATTTGTACTGCTCTGACCCAATTCTCCAGTCGTGTTCCGTGTCCGCTATGCAGAAGTGGAACAGCCCATACTCCGTTTGATACCAAAATTTGGCTCTATTCTCCGCAGGAACATAGTACGTGGTTTCAGCCGGCACTCCACACTCTCCGCCAGAGTCTTGGCCGTTGTAGATTCCTCCTGAATTGGTAAAGGTCCGTTCATGGTTGCCACTGTAATATAATTAATTAATTAATAGTCTTACATAAAGTTGATGCTTGCTTTAGAGTTTCAAAATAAATTATGAACAAAAAAAAAAAACTAAACCTTGCGATCATGAATGGCACAGTGGCGGTTATGGGTGCAACCTGTGCAGTGAACTGGTCCCATTGGGAGACATAGCCATTCGCATAAGGTAAATCTCCAATGAGGAAGACAATGTCGAAATTATCAAGGTCATCCACGAGTTGATCAGTTGTCAAGAGCGACCCTGGCTGATAATCCGCGTATTCATTTGAACCATCACGCTCTTGCTGCTCACATAAAAGTATGTACATACAATTCAATTGAAGAAATTAAGGTAAGCATGGACTCATGGAGTAAAAAATAAAATTAAGATAAGCGTTAGTTTGTATCATATAAAGAATATAAGGAATATGAGTTTGGAATGTGAGCTTGTCTCATATAAAGAATAAAAGTAGAGCAATTAGGTCCACTTTTACTTTATGCCATTATTATTGTTTCATGTTCTTATTAATCTCAACAAATTAGTATTAGAGCACTATTAAGACGGCCAGCTCAAGTGCAAAATTCGAGGTATCAAAGATTGATGGTATAAGGAATTCTAGGTTATGACAATCTAGGGTTAAGGATTTGTTGGCACAACAGGTCTTCTGTAAACCTTGAATGCATAAAAGCCAACTAATCTAGCCTAAACTAATTAGGGGATTTGAAAGAACGCGCGTTAAGCACGGTTCGGTTATGCCTTGAAGATGAAATTGCTTATCACCATTATGGCCTTGTAAACTCCAAAAGAAATTTGGAATAAATTTGATACTTAGTTCATGGAAAAATCTCTGGCAAACAAATTGTATCTAAAGCAAAGACTTTATGGGCTTAAGATGCAAGAGGGTCCAGACTTGGTGCATCATATTATTGCCTTTAGCCAAATAATCTCATATCTAACTAGGCTTGATGTCAAGATTGAGATGAAGATAATCCGATGATTTTGCTATGTTCATTAGCTCTTTCTTTGAACATCTGGTGGCTACTCTTATATACAGGAAAGCCACGATTAAATTCAATGAGATTTCTGCACTCTTCCTAGTTCATAATCAACGCATGCAGAATGCAGGAGAAGGCTATGTTGGTGACAATTTGGATGCTAAGGAGAGTAGAAGGAAGCAAGAGAAAGATAATTATGGGAATAGAGACTATAGGTCTAAGTCCAAAAACAACAAGAAAATTAGGTGCTACAAGTGTAAGGAGTTTGGGCACATGAGAAGAGACTGTCCAAAGTTGAAGAAGCAGTAAGAGACTACAAACGTAGCACATGCTGATGACTTAGATTATAATAAAGGTGATATTCTAACAGTTTCATCAAGATAGTTGTCAGATGCTTAGATCCTAGACTCGGGATGCTCATATTATATTACGCCTAACATGGAGTGGTTCACAACGTGTTTTTGGGTGATGATAAATGTCATAATATTGTGGGTATTGATGATGTTAACATCCAAATGTATGATGGTATTGTAAAAACTTTGCATGATGTCAAACATATTCCAAGATTAACTAATAATTTGATTTCTCTTGGAAGTTTGCATGCTAATGATTTTATTAATAAATTTGAAAGTGATAGGAAAACCATTAAAATTAATAAGGGGGATCTAACTTTGATGAAAGGGAAAAAGACTACGGAGAACATTTATAGGTTGTTGGGCAGTACTGTTATAGGTCGAGCACATTCTGTTGACTCTAGTGATGATGCTACTGTAGGTTGTGGAATTTAGGTTTGGGTCACCTTGGTGAACGTGATTTATCTGAATTGCACAAAAGGAATATGTTAAAAGGAGTTAAATGTTGTAAGCTAGATTTCAGTGAGTTCTGTCTGTGTCTTTGGGAAATAGTCTAGAGTCAGTTTTTTAACTAGGAAGCATAAAATTGGAGGGATTCAAGAATATATGCATTCTTATGTTTGGGGACCTAACAGGGAACATTCAATGGATGACTCTCGATAGTATGTTACGTTTACTAACGATTTTTCTAGTAAAATTTAGGTGTATTTCTTAAAACATAAATATGAAGTTTTTGAGAAATTCAAGCTGTGGAAAGTTGAGGTTGAGAACCAAACTAGCAGAAAAATCAAGTACTTGAGGTCTGACAATGGGACAATATACTGAGAAAGAATTCCAATAATTCTGTGCAGAATATGGAATTCATAGGCGTTATACAATGCGTAAGACACCACAACAGAATAGTGTTGTTGAGTGGCTTAATATGAACATTACTCAGAGAACAAGGTGTCTTAGATTGAATGTTGGGCTCTCTAAGTGTTTTTTGGGCAAAAGCAATGAACATGGCATGTTATTTGATCAATAGATCACCATGGACACTACTTGGTGTCAAGGTTCTTGAGGAGGTTTGGTTAGGTATTCTTGTGAGTTTTGATCACTTACGAGTTTTTTATTGTCCTGGCTATGTTCTTATTCTAGGCGATGAGAGATCGAAATTAGATCCAAAGTCAAAGAAGTGCATCTTTCTAAGCTTCAAGAAAGGCGTAAAAGGATGCAGGTTTTGAGATCTTACAACAAAAAAGGTGGTGATTAGTAGAGATGCATTGTTTGATGAGCATTATATGCTTCAGCCGAAGAAATGAGATGCACCGCTTGATGGTTCTAGCATAGTAAAAGTGGATATAGATCCGGTTCCATTGAATGAGAAAGTAGATAATCCACATGCAGTCGAGACTCAAGAAGTTGCAGATGTCACATCTGCAACAGGTTCGAGTTTAGAGAATTCACATGATTATTGTTTGGCCAAAGATAGGCCAAAAAACACCAATTTCAAACCACCTAACACGTATGGGTTTGAGGATATGGTCTTTTTTGCACTTCTTTTTACTAATAATGATCCAGTTACCTTTTAAGAGGTTGTTTCTAACCAAGAAAAAGATAAATGGATGGTAGGTATGATTAAGGAGATGGAATCTTTACATCAGAATCATACATGGGAGTTAGTTCAGCTTCTTCAATGCAAGAAGGCTATAGGGTGCAAGTGGGTATATAGGAAGAAGCCAACAATACCATAAAAGAAGGGCAAAGATTCAAGGCTCGGTTAGTTGCGAAGAGATTTTCTCAACAAAGTGTGGATAAATTATGATGAGGTTTTCTCTCTTGTTGTTAGACATACATCTATCAGGTTAGTACTTGCTTTGGTAGCTATTTGGGATTTGCATTTGGAGCAAATGGATGTGAAGACTGTTTTTCTGCATGGTGATCTAGATGAACAAATCTTAATGAAGCAACCTTAAGGGTTTGTTTAAACTCGGAGGTAAGCATCTGGTTTGTAGGCTTAAGAGATCATTGTATGGGCTAAAACAGACTCCACAGCAATGGTATAAGCTGTTCGATTCTTACATAACTCAAATTGGCTACACACGGTGTGAGTATGATTTTTGTATCTATTTTAAGAGCCCTGATAATTGTTCTTTTATTTTTCTATTATTGTATGTGGATGATATATGTTGATTGTTGCTAAAAGTATGAATGATATTACTGCATTGAAAGCTTTGTTGAGTCAGGAATTTGATATGAAAGATTTAGGAGTTACACAGAAAATTCTTGGCATGGAAATTCACAAGAATAGAGGTGCAAGGAAGTTATGGCTAACTAAACAGAGTTATATTGAGAAAGTCCTTGACAGGTTTGGGATGAGTAAGCCTAAACCGGTTAACACCTTTTTGATTAATCATTTTAAAGTCTCATCTGGTCAGTGTCCTCAAATAGTTAGTGAGATTCAAAATATGGCAATGGTTTCTTATGCTAGTGTAATTGACTGCTTAATGTATTCAATGGTTTGTACTCAACTTGATTTGGGCCAAGTTAGTAAGTACATGTCTAAACCTGGGAAGCAGCATTAGGAGGTAGTTAAATGGATTCTCCGGTCCTTAAGAAACACTATGGGACATGGTATTGTATTTGGGAATCAACAAAGTGAGCATGTACTCATGGGATATGTGGATTGTAATTATGTTGGTGATTTGGGTAATAGGCGTTCTACAATGGGGTATGTCTTTACTCTTCTTGGTGGTCTTGTTCGTTAGAGATTGTCAGTTCAATCTATTGTAGCTTTGTCTACAACTAAAATACAATAAATGGTTGTGGCTGAGGCAACTAAAGAGGATTTGTAGCTTTCGGGTTTGATTAAGGAATTGGGTATTGAGCAAGGTGGAGTTCAATTACATTATGACAGTCAAAGTGTCATCTTTTTTGCTAAAAATCTAGCATATCATGTCAGGACCAAGCATAGTGATGTAAGGTTTCATAAGGGTAGAGAGTTGATTGTTTCTAGTGAGATTTTGTTTAAGAAAAGTCATTCAAGTGAGAATGTAGTAGACGTGTTGACAAAGGCAATTACTAGTGACAAGTTCAAACATTGTTTAGACTTGTTGGGTGTTTCTAGATGTTAGATGGACATGGTTGTCCCGACTCATGGGCATATGTGAGATTTCCTCCTAAAGGGCATATTCGCTAATAAGGAGATTTGTTAAGTTTGTCTCATATAAGGAATAAGAATTTGTCTCATATAAGGATATGAGTTTGTTTCATATAAGGAATAGGGGTGGAGCAGATCGGGCACATGGTACAAGGCTACTTGCCTATAAATATATTGGTTGTATCTCTAGGTGTGGTATCACCATCAAAATTAATAAAAGAATAGTTTCACCGTCATAGACATAGACGTAGGTACATTGCCGAAACACGTAAATCTTGTCTTCTTTACTTTATGTCATTATTATTATTTATTGTTTTTGTTAACCTCAACAGTAAGAGCATAGAGTAAAAAAATATATGTGATAATTAAAGTAAGCATAGAGTAAACAATCTGATAATTTTAAGGTAAATTCACCTTTCCCATATCTCCAAATATTATAATGCGTTGCAGTGATTCTTGTCCTGGAGATGGCGGTGCTCGAAATGAATATTTCTTGCCCCAAACGTATGTTCCATTCAATAGTAAATGACCAACCTTGTAAGTGTAGCTGTGAAAATATGAAAATTTTAAAAAATAAAAATAAAAATAAAAATGATTCATTTATATTTATTATATTTGTCACATTTCCTAGCTTATACCTAATCAAGTACATAATTTTCTTTATTTAAGTGTTAATAATACATGATAAATGAATTAGATATAGTGAAATCACATGGAAAGTACTACTTGGTACAAATCAAACATATCTTTCTTAGTTGTATATGATGGATATCGTTGATATCACAGAAAATCAATGAATATTTAAATTTTAACTAATATAAAATAAATGAGTTCATCAAAGCTTAAAATTTGATAATAAGAAATTTGTGGTAATAATCTAATATGTGAAAAGTAGGATTGGTTTGAAGGGAACTGACATAACATTTGGCCACAATTCCTTCAAAAAGCTAGTGTGGATGAAACCAGGATCACGCCAACCAACTGTTCGTGCAGGTGGACCTGTAACCCAGGCCAGTTTACTACAATCTTATATTATTGGTTTGTATATAGATTATAACAAATGCCAAAAACATTTTGAATGAAATATAATTGAAAAAACTAGCTTGAATTGTGTTAAAAAATTTCACATTATATTTATAATAATGAACCATACACACATACATACCGCACATGCTGGTCCTGTGGTACGTTGTAGTTCCCGCAGGTGTACGTTTTTGAGCTTGCCCCTTCCAACCCCATTGGACCAACGGATAAGCTTCATCTATGTTATAACCACTTGTCCATGTTACTGTCATCTGAACAAATTTATTTAATTAATTAAATAAATTCTTTTCCAATGTTAATTTCCACATACTGTGCTATTATCTCAATCCAATCAACATTATCTTAAAATTAAAATTAGAAGAAATAAAAAGGTGTACATATATAATGAACTTACTTGGTCCCAGGACTTTCCAAGAGCAAGGCGTGGCCAAAGAGGAGCTTTGGGATTCACAAATGACAAGAAATTTGATACTGATATCAATTTGGGCTGCACTCCACATCCGTAAATATATAATACCCATAATATATTAGCTTGCTAAAAACAATCTACTATGTCAATATTTCATATTCATTAACATTTATCAATGTGTGTACAAAGACTGATAAGATGAAACAACCTCAAATAATGTACATATTTTAGCATAAAATTTGTTGTTTATCCAAGTACAAATATATGATACAATAAAATTTTAAAAGGAAAACTAGTGCTTCATTATTTCTAAGTGAAAACATGTTTTAAAAAATAATTCTTATTTTCTAGTGTTTAGTTGAAAGACATGAAACAATCATTTTCTATTTGGATGAAGTCATAAAATTTTGTTTTTTCTGTTTCGTTCATTTTAAAAGCATGTACACATATCTATTACACAGTTATTTATTATATAATATTAATTATTTTAATGATCATACTTTATTATTTTTATTGAAAATAAAATGATAAATTAAAATTTATAATATTTGTAAAGATTAATAATAATGATTATAATAAAAAAATGTAAATAAATAATTTTAACATATAATTTATTATAATAAAAACAAAACACACATATTATTAAATATAATAATTCTAGACTAAAGAAATTAAATTTTTTTAAAAAAATTGTCTTTTTTTTGGAATGTAGGCAGAGCCAATATTTTTATTATTTGGCTTGGCCCAACCCAACTCATATTTATTTAGACATTAATAATGTAATAATTTTGAACTAAAAATATTGAAGAAAAAACTTATTTTTTTATTTTTTTTGGATTGAGGGTTAGGACAAGATTTTAATTGTTTGGTGTAACTTAGTCCAATTTATATTTTAATTAATGATTGATAAATGTAATAAGTCTATACTAAAAAATTGAAGAAAACAAATTAAATGTTTTTAATCTTTTGGGCTATGGACCAAGCCACGCTAGGCCAAAATTTTTATTGTTTGGCCCACTCCGACTTGACCAATATTTTAACCAAACTAGTCCAATCATGTTCAAATAATAATTAGACAGATGATTGGTCAACCGCCCATTTGACATCACTCAAAGGGGGGGAGAGAGAGAGAGAGAGTAGAGAACTCAGATGAATATGGAAAATATCTTCTGAGTATAAATCTAGGAAGACATTTTTTGTCAAAATTGGTGATTCTTCCTTTGACCAGAATAAGTATTTTCTATTGACTTCATTTTAGTTAAACACTGAAAAATCTAAAAAATGACTTCAGGAAGTTATTTTTCAGGTTTTCAAACTGACCTTTATTTTACTTATTTTATTTTTAAAATTAGTATGGACAGAAATTCTATTTTAATAGCACATACATTCTCTAAACCACCAGAAAAGAGTGCGAAGGAGAAATCCGCCCGTTGATTGATTAGTTGAAATTTGAGTGTAGTTTTTCCTGTCTCAATGTAATTATCATTGGAATAATTTGCAAACTTGTACTGCATAAAAGGAAAAAAAAGGTATAGTTAGTTTTAATTAAAAAGTTGGGAAAATGGCACTTTTCCCCCTAAGTTATATACTTATAACACTTTTTCTCCCTAAATTGTTCATGTAAGCACATTAGCCCCCTCAATTATTTTAAAAGTGACAGATTTTCCCCCTGATATATTAAATTGACATTTTTACCCTTAAAACAAACATTTTATTTATTTTTCTTCTCCAATAAACTGGATCCTGAACCGTGAACCACGGTTCCGAATTCGGTTCGCGATTTTGAACCCTATTTATTTTAAAATTTTATTTTTAATTAAAAATAGTATAAATTCAGCAATAAATGTATTTTATTTTTTTTTTCAGTTCAGAACATGAAGCGGCCGTCCCGGTTCGCGATTTTAATAAACTCTAAATATCGGGTCTCGATTCTAAATTGTAATTAGAATATTTTAGTTTGGTTGCTATAGTGTCTGTTTGGTTTGAACCAAATTGTGGTCATAATTTGTTGGAGAAGAAAAATAAATGAAATATTTATTTAAAGATAAATATATCCATTTAATATTTCAGGGGAAAAAATAGCCACTTGAATAATTCAGGGAGGAAAAGTGCTATAAGTATATAACTTAGGGGGAAAAAGTGTCATTTTCCCTAAAAAAGTTTTTAACATTTTATGCGATCGACATCATGCCATAAAGACACTTGGGAAAATTTAGATTTTCCATTTTCTTTTCTTTTGATGTAATATCCATGCCTAATCACATTGGCAAAAACAAAAAGTAAAAAGTCATACATGAAATTAATATGTATTTTTAATAGCATACCTAGCTAAATTTTAAATTATATCAAAACATATTAATGTCAAATAACCTAAAATAAGATTCACAAATTTTTTATAATTTACATCCACATAAATAAATAATTATAATTTATAAAAAAGAATTATAAATAAATTTCACAAATCAAAATTGTAATCAAAGGTATCAATCATTGACCTTTAAAACAACAAGCATTTAGCCTACCAACTAACCAACTTTATCTTTAATTAAATTGTATGTATATTACTTACATATACATATATACCACTAGTTATAATGCACGTACACATTCCGCAATTAAATTAATCTCCTACACAAAAATTAAAATAAGTAAATAATTAATATAATTCTTAATATAATAATATTTTCTTCTTTGCCTAATATTTTAAGCCTTACGACAAAGAAGAAAAAGAGTTGAAAAAATAGAAGAAAAAAAAAATTGACACATGTTTCATTTTATGTACACTAATTTAATTGTTATAATAACAACATAAAACAGGATTGAACCCCAGAAGTGAAGGTAATGATTCTTTGGGCTAAAAAAGATTAAGAAAGTATAGAACTAATATTACTTTGTAAAGAGTCATGAGTATTTAAAAAAAATATTAGAAAATATTTTGTAATGAGTAATTTAAGAGTAATAAATAGTTAACAGAATATTCCGTTACTAAAGTTTGTACATAAATGGAAAAGTAAAAAGTGAAATATGGCATGATGTTGCAAGTTTTATTAGAATATCCTATGTGCTATTCAAATAGTCTAAATTAGGGGTAATCCCAACCAAGATGACAAGAAATCCACACTTGTAACTACAAGGTCACGAGACTTGCTCCATTGGTTTGAGCCAATTAGCTACGGGTAACCTAGTTTCTTTGTGATCCTTTGTCGGCTAGGGTCACAAGGCAAGGTTTACCTACACCCAAAAGGGTTGTGGGGTTTCCCTCGTCATCCAAAATAGTCTAAAGTAGCGTCAAAACGAACATGGATAGATGCAAATTCTTACGAGCCATAAATATCTATTATGGGAACCTTATATCTAGGGATGGCAATGGGACGGGAGCGTGCAGAGGATGGGATTCCCATCCCAGCTCCCGAATTCACCCACCCCTCCCCGACCCACTCCGTTCCCCGGTGGGGATGGGAAATTACCTCTCGTCCTCGTCCCCGTCCCCGTGGGAATTTTTCAAGGACGGTGATTCGCTGTCCCAAATTAAAAAAAAAATTATACACTTTCAAATCTTTAGTACACTATAAAATAATATTCTATTTAAATTATACAGTTAATTTGTAAATTTATATATTTAAATGTCCAATTAGCCTAACATCCCATCATCCCAAAATACAACTAGTACAAATTATTTAAAATATTAAACCATACTTAATAATTCAAATTGTTCAAATCTTAAGTCCTTAACCAAAATATCAAACATCCATACATAATAACTTTTAAAAAAAAAAAAGTCCAAATTAAATATTAGTACATATAAATATTATTATATTACATATAATAATATAATGCATGCACTGTTGTAAAAATCGGCCTAGGCGCCCCTAGGATGTTCCGCTTTCACTAGGCGGCGAAATCGGTCAAAATCGGCCAACTCGGCCGCGTCGGTCGATTTCGTCCGATGTCGTCTGGTCCAGCCGTCCGTAAACTACTTTGATACTTTGAGTCTTTGGATGATTGAAATATTTGAGTATTTGTATTTTTATTTTTTAATATTGTTTTGATATTCTGACTTATGAATTATCATTATTTCATTTATTTGGATGTGTTATTTGATTGAATGTTGAAAACAGCCTCATTAAAATTGTCAAACTTCAAATCTGTCACTATTTTTTTGGCGTCCGCCTAGCGCCGCTTAGATTCCGCCTAGGCGCTAGGCATTGCCCGAACGCCCGACTAGCACCTAGCGCTTATTGCAACCATGAATGCCGGTAATATATTTTGGGGATTCGGGGTCGGGGTTCGGGATCGGGGCCGAGGCGGGGTACAATCCCAGTCCCCATCCCCGGGGGATGGGGAAACTCTCATCCTCCCCCTTTCTCGTTCCCCAAAAAAATCCGTCGGAGAGAAGACCAGATTTCCTCATCGGGATCTAGTTGAATTGACATCACTTCTTATATCCACTACCTAATTCATCATATCTCAAATGAAACTTTTTACTTTTGTCACAATTTATTTCAAGTAGTAAATATCTATGGCAAATTTTACGGTGGATCTCGGTTCAAAACAGTGTTATTTATTTTAATGAAAAGAAACATTCCACCATTCCATCCAACAAATTCTATTTTTGTGACGTATTCAATTTCATTTTATATGTACTATACTATAACTTAATTACAGAACAACTAAAGTATTGCTTTGAATCAACTAGAATTTCATGTGACAATATACACTCAATACGTAAGACCTGTTATTGAATTTCATTTTATACATACTGTAATTTTATTACACTATCACTAAAGTATAATTCTAATTCAACTACGATTTCATTGGACAGTATACACTCAAATATGTGAAACCTGTTATTCAGTTTCATTTTATATAAACACTATTGTTCCATTACAACACAACTAGAGTACATTTTGATTCAACTAAAGTTTCATTTGACAATATATAATAAATATATGAGACTTGTTATTCAGTTTCATTTTTTACATACTGTAGTTTCATTAAATCACAACTAAAATATCATTTTAATTCAACTACAATTTCATTTGACAATATACACTCAATATATGAGACATGCTATTCAGTTTCATTTTAGATACACTATAGTTTCATTATAGCACAACTGAAATATATTTCTAATTCAACTACAGTTTCATTTGACAATATTATATACTCAATACGCAAGACACGTTATTCAGTTTCATTTTAAACACATTTTAGTTTCATTTTATTTTGAGCATATCATAAATACGAGATTAGTTCAACATAATGGCCACCATTTCTTTTTTACTTAAACAACTTCGACGTTTTTATACCATGGTCCACTGTATAACAATTGAATATCTATTGAACAAATATACATTGTCATTCTTATTAGGGATTTTCATACCTTTATGGGAGCGGTACAAATGAATGGGGTCCGGTAACCCTTTTCTTCCATAGCATCTTCCGGATAACAAATAGACTCACTGTATTTACAAATTTAAAAAATAATAATAATAAAATGAATAAGCATGTATTAAAAAAAAAATCTAAACAAGTATATCTACTAAATCTACAAACCTAATAGGGGCCAATAAAGTTAGGTTCCTAAAGGGAACTAAAAATTGTTGGTGTAATTTTTGTGTTGAAATAAATGGTTCTTATTATTTTGATTTTAGTATTTTTTTTATTATTTTTCATACTTTATTCTCTATTATATCATTACTTTTCTTAAATACTCATGCATTCCATCAATGTAAACTTTAGTAACGAAATATTCCGTTAACTATTTATTATTATTCTTTAACTCTTATTCATTGATTTTTATAAGGAAGGTCTTAGGTTTAAACCTCATCCCAATCAAAATTGACATAATTGTTAAACATATACTATGAATATGTATAGTATGTGTTTGCGTGTATTAAAAAAATATAATATAATATTTAACATTAACTTTGGTCAATTAATTCGAATCACGCATTGTCCATTCATGAAACAGTACACCTAATTTATAGTATATATTCAACACAGATGAGAAATTATGCATATTATTATTGCCTTTTTTTGGAAAGGAGAATTTGTTTCTGTTTTTGAAGGTGCACTGTGCCAAGGCACTAAAATTGCACTGAAGCATACCAGAGAACTAAATTAAATCAAGAATTCATTTCTGGTGGGAGTGGCAACCAGAGGAAGCATAGATCATACCAATTAATAGGATTTTGTATATGTTGCAAAAAATAATGCTTGGGTATTATCCAGTGAAAGTGTTTCCCTCTAAAACTGCTATTGCACCAGTTAATTTTATGAAAAATTATGTCACAGATTATAGTTATGCATTCTTGAAATATTTACTTTTATGAAAAATTTGATAATCTTGCATTGATATACACCAAGATACCGGATAAAACTTTGATAAATTCTAAAACACTCATTTAAAAATACACATTAAACATTGGACTATTTGCGCAATGCGTGTATGGTAACTATTAATATAAATTATATAAGAGTCAATGTTGTTAAATTCTAATTGGAATATAAAATATGTTGGGGTAATCACATGCATTGATAACTTGTACATTTTGATTGCTTCCCTGTATAATGATAAGATATTTTTATATTTATTATTTTACTTTTAGCTTTTCCTTTTATGTACAAATTTTAGGAACAAATATTCCTTTTAACTTATTATTATTATTTTTGACTTCTATCACAAAATACTTTTCAATTTTTTAATAATAAAAAAAATAATGATAATGGGCATTCTATTATTATTATTATTATTATTATTATTATTATTATTATTATTATTATTATTATTATTATTATTATTAGTGTACAAATTTACTCTTTGAATTTCCATATATTACCAATTAAATAAAAAGATTACACATCAAAATTCATTATAATTGTATTTTTTTAAAATATTTAATTTCAATTACCTTTATTTTTCTAACGTTTGAAGTGGCACCTTTTACCTAGTGCACCAAGTAATCAATGAAGTTTCACGTGAACAGTTTGTGTGAATCATTTGAGAGCGAGACATCATATAGTGCACTACGCCACTACTGATTGTTCAAAATTTTTAAGTGGAAAATGATTACTGCATTTGGATAGAATAATGTTGTCCCTATATGTTTTTATTTAACCTTATTAGGAAAATGAATAAAATATGTCTTGTGTTTTTCTTTCATAAATCAATTAAAATATACCATATCAATCGAGTGTAAAAAGTAAATCCTTTATATAATAAAGCTATATGGTTTGGAAAATAATTAATGTTACAATTAATACCACAATATCCTTTATTATAAAAAAAAAAAAAACACAACATTTAAAAAATAAAATAGCTATATATTATATAATCATATAAAAAATATACTTTTGAAAAATAAAATAGCTATATATTATATAATCATATAAAAAATGTATTCAATTAGAGTTTAAATTTACACATACAAAATTTGAAATTTGCTTTCCAAATGTAATTATCTTAGTTATTATTCGTATTGTGAAAATTATAGTATAGATGAAATACAATTAAGAATAAATCAATGTAATTATGTAAATTCTCTCTATAAGTTTATTTGAATATGCACATAATTGGAGATTATATTAACCATACAAAATTATACTTTTAATTTTAATTTTAATTTTAATTGTAATTTTGTATCCTATAAAAATAATAAATACTTGACCAATGGAAGCTCAAAAATATTATTATATTAAATAATTTAAAATATTTTAGTTTTTCTATTTTTTTTATATTTATAATAACATAATTTTTTCCCGTGCATCGCGCGGGTGAATTACTAGTAAATAAATAAAAGTACAATATAACTTTTTTTTAAGTACATTTATAGCATTTTTTATTTGCAAAATTGATTTTGTAGGATCATGTGAAATCATACCCTCCACACATGGACATACAGTTATAGGTAGGATTATGTGAAATCAAGTTCTCTAAAAAGTATGCATTAATCTCATCTATCAATTTGGATTGATCAACAACAAAAAAATAATGAAAAAGGTGCATCTCTTTTAAAAATGCACTTTTCACATATGTTTACTTTATACAATATGTGCTAAAAATTATTTTATTATTTAAAAATTACAAGAATGTCACCGTCCCGTACGTGTTTTAGCATCTCTCTTTCAAACAAAATATGTCAATAATATATTTTTTTTGTCAAATATTTACTAGTGAATGCATTTGGAAACAGTTGATAGTGTATCACGAATAACTACTTGCACACACTTGAGTGCATTATTATAGATCCTGAATGAACAGTCAATTATTTATGTATACATTATCAAGTAGTTTCAAATGCACCAAAATAATTTCAAAAATACCACAATATTTTTATTTAATTTTAAGTCATTATTCATCCTAAATAAATAAACGAAATTGATCCAACTCTCACTTGAGTGTGTGTGTGTGTGTGTGTATATATATATATATATATATATATATATATATATATATATATATATATATATATATGCACTCAGGTGCGAATAAGTTTCCAGGAAGGAATATGCGAATGAATCAGCGCGTGACACGTGTCCAGATCTAATAGCTTAAAAAAAACGCAGTGACATTTTCGTAAATAATTGAATATCGAAGTGCAAGTAAAATCACTTACAAGTGCACCTACTTTCACCTATAAGTGCATGTAATTTTATCTTGTTAGCATTCACTTCCCGCAAACATTCATGCACCTGGGTGTGCTTATAACTATAGATGCAACTATTTATAACTATAGGTGCAACTACTTATAACTATAGGTGCACCTACTTTCACTTATAAGTGCATGTAATTTTGCCTTGTTAACATTCATTGATCTGAGTTTAGCAGGTAGTAATACGCCTGAATACCACCCGCAAACATTCATGCACTTAGGTGCAACTACTTATAACTATATGTGCAACTACTTAGAACTATATGTGCAACTACTTATAACTATACGTGCACTTAGTATTGATGCTCAGTGTAAATTTTTACTTGCACCTATAATATATTTTACATGCACTTGTAATACATTTTATTTGCACTTCGATGTTCAATTATTTACGAAAATGCCACCGCGCTTTTTTAAAAAATCAGTGTTTTTCATCCATTAGATCTGGACACGTGGACGGACAGAATCCATTCCTATTTCGCGCCTGGGCGAAGCATTCGCACCTGAGTACGATTCTATATATATATATATATATATATATATATATATATATATATATATATATATATATATATATATATATATATATATATATATATATATATGTGTGTGTGTGTGTGTGTGTGTGTGTGTGTGTGTGTGTATAATTTATGTATACAAATAATAATAATAATAATAATTATTATTATTATTATTATTATTATTATACATTTATAATAAATAAAAAAATAAGTAATGATAAATTAGGTATTACTAAAAAAAAATATATTATTCATAAGAACTTGGTAATAACCTAAGTAAAATATCTCAATGTCGAGAATAAAATGATTTACTAAATAATATAATAGATCTATTAATGGAAATATTATTTCATTCCAAACCTTTTTTGTGAATCTAAGTAATAATTTAGAGATCCGAACAAAAATGGGGCCTTTTATAAGTCAATGCTATTAATTCAACTAAAAGATCGTTGACAGCTACACCACAGTTGAATTATGATTATGGTTCTCTCTTCTTTTTTGTTTTAAGCACTTTTACTTTTTTTCAAAATGCATAAAAAAGTGTTTTTTCTTTAAATTTAAAAATAAAGGAAAAAAAAAAAAAACGTTTGAGTTGAGACATTACTTGAATTTGGCAGGAGAAAATACTGCAACCCAGTCATCGTTGGAGGGTTGTGAATTCTGAAGATTCACAGCCACCCATTCTGTATCTTCTCCCTGCAAAATAATCAAATCACCAAATTAAAATTTTAATACTAAAAATCTGGAAATGAAGACTAAAACCAAAACTTGCAAGCAACAATTATAAAACATGTCATTCATGGCACTCCACACGGACCACTAACCACTAGGAATCACCCCATCCTTTAATGGCTACATTTGATGTCAAAGAGTTTTGTTATGGCCCTGATTGGTAAAATAGTTAATTTATCAGTCAATTTTGGTTTATTTAAGTACTATTAACTATTTGACTTGGTTAAACAATCAATATGAATGTTTGATTAATTAGCTTTTTATAACAACTTATTATTTCAAAATACTAAAATTTAAAAGCTGCTCAAATTAACTTTTTCGATCAGCTTTTTGAGGAAGTCATTTTGTATGTAATCAACTAACAACTAACAGTTAATTTACCCAACATTTTTCTACAATCAACTAATGTTATCAATTAGTCAAACTAACTAACCCAGTCAGCTAACAGCCATTTACCAAACACCCCTATATGTAATTTCAAATTCTTCACTTTTTTCCTCCATGATGTGAAAATCTATTGCCATATGTTTACTACCACAATAAATTAAACTTAAAATCTTGTGATAACTAAACCAACAATCTAACTAACTTAGTTGGAGTTGCTAGGCTCTCTTCACTTTCCAACTTCCAAGTTACAATATGTGTGTGTCAAATCTGGCTACATTCTCGAACTTTTTAAACAACAAGAAGTTTTATTGCATTTTTTCAAATTTAAACAACAATTTGTTTAAATCAAATGATAGAAGATATTGCGATATCAACTATCCTGCATTTGAGTATTGAAAGGACCCATTATACTAGGCTGTCAATTACTAACATTAAGTACGATGCAACATTTTAGATGTTAACCGGCCTAATCAATCAAACTGAAGACTTAGGAAACTACACCCAACCGGCCAGCCAACCTTGACCATTCATTTTTTTAGATAAACACTTCACCATTTATGAAAGAAGTAAAAACCTTGATCACCAATCAAAAACAGCAACTTTTGATTTTGGTGGGGACACCTCCAAATCAACAAATATAATTCCAAAATTGAATATTCTGATGATACTATACGAGGACTTGAATATGCAGGCAATTCAATTACCTAACAAATTAGGTGAGATATGTTGTCGGAAACTGAGCAGATCAGAGCAGCAATATAATTCAAAATCTAAGAGTAGAGTTTACATACCTTGAGGCCAAGAAGATCGGGTTTGGCTTGAATGGAGGCTGAATCTCGGAGAGCCAAGACAGCCTTGTGAATGGCGATCTTAGACAAAGGCTGCTCCCCTAAGATATGCCCATTTTCCCCCACTGAAATATGGCTATGGAGGGCTGAACCAAAACCTATGAAACACCACAAGAAGAAGAAGAAGAAGAAGAGTTTCTTCATAATTTTTTTATTTCACTCCTCACATACACGCATCAGATGCCTAGTAGTCAAATAAGAGAGTAGAAGGGAGATGTGCATCTTGGTTTGATATTTTGGTATTTATAAAGGGACGCAGGGTGTATTATATAGAGCTACAGCAGCAATGCGCGTGATTAATTAATTTATTTATTTATTTTTTTAACTTTTAATCATTAACTTTTGTGACATTGTCATATATCGTCAATTTGTTTTTTATTTTATCACATTACATCATTAGTTTTTGTGACATTCTACTCCATGATAGGTCAAGGAGATCGAAAGGGCATTGGCAATAGCAAACATCTCCCTTGAATCCATATTAGCACATTATGTATTTCCTATCTAGAACACGTGGCACCAATGCAAAGACTAATCCAAATCTCATTCCATCTTTCTGATTTCTTTTAAGTGGCTGTGATTTAGCTTATTACTTGCTCTCTTGCGCACTTTTTACTTTTATACACAATGTTGCTTGCACACACTCGGATCTAGCTTCTTGTAAGTTTACACTCACTTGTGTTCGCCCATACATCATTCACTTCAAATTTATCATCCGTTGAGAATGATCGCCAGCTCTGGTCGTTCTACTTCATTCTCCTCCTTCTTAGTGTAACCGGATATGGTGTGGATTCGCATGTCTTCTATCCTGATCTTTCGACACGCTTTCAAGTAATAGTCGCGGGCCGCTCGCTAGTCACATCGCACGACTTCGATTCCATTTGGGGTTCTAAACTTCATGCATAAATGTTGCAGCGAGATCAGGGCTTCAGGGTCTTCCAACCCGGCCTTCTAAGGATCATGTTGTGGGAACATGAAAGGTTGACTACTATAAACTCCATTTCCATCTTCCTGGTATTGGGTGGGTGCCTAACTCCACCGGTAGTTTCATAGACCCTTCAGACTCGATGGAGTAACCTGTAAACCCATCCAGCGAGGTCCTGACTGGCTTGAGGATGTCCCGTGACAATCCTAACTTGTTGAAGGCCTCCAGGTATTGTATGTTCACGCTGCTTCCTCTATCCACTAGCACTCGTCGGACGACTGTGCCGTTCACGTCCATAGCTACTACGAGTGCATCTCGGTGGGAGCCGGCTCTCATTGGCAAGTCTTCATCTATGAATGTAATGGGCTCTCGGCGCACCTTCTTCAGGCTGCTTTCCCTTCCATAAATTGCTCCAACATATAACTGTCGGGCTCATGCTTTCATGGAATTGGCTGAGTCCCCAGCTTCCGCCCCACCCACGATCATGTTAATAATTGGTTTATGCTTCCAATTGATCTCCTCTTCTTTCTCAAGAGCGAGACACTTCCCCTTATCTCGACCATTGTCACTTGGTCGGCCTACATCTCCTCTCTGCCACGACAGGTGTTTACGCCACTGATTGGAGGTGGTTGGTGTGTTCCTTTAGATTATTGCCTTGATCTCTTGCTTTAAGAACACACACTCCTCAGTCAAGTGAGTGTTTGATCGGTGCAACCGATAATACTCGTTTGTCTCGCCCCCTTGAACTAATATCTCGGGTTGCTCACCTGGCCGAAAGGCAGGCGGCAGAGGCAAGGCCTCCTTCACTTCTCTAATCTCTTGAGGTGCAACTAGCCGAAAAACAGGAGGTGCACCCATTCTTTTAGGGTTCTGTCCTGATTCGAGCCAATCGAGTCGAGTCTGGTCAAATCTCTCACTGTTCTACTCTTCTACTCGTGGTTTTTTGGATCTAGACGACTGCTTTTGCAGTTGCTTCATCACCTTAGCGATGGTGGGGACAACTAGCGCTAGTGGGGTGCCGGTAACGCGTCGGCAACTTGCTCCCCATTGGTCAACGGTGCATTTGGACGCGTGTTGACGGTTTGTTCGTGCTCATGAAAATTTGGGCGGCTGAGTTGTTCTCACAAACCCCATCCTTGCGACGCCTGATTCTGGCTACTGGTGGCTGACCGACATTGTATTCTCCTTATTCTTGCCATTGTTTTGCTTGGATTTTCTCTTGGTTTGGTAGAACGACACGACATTTTGTATCGTCCCCCACAGACGACGCCAATGTTGGTTTTATTGACCACCGAAGTAGTCAAACGGCGGGCTAACACAATCAGAAAATGAAGACAATGACTGCCTGAAAAACAATTCTCTATTACTCTGTGTTGCATGTAAAAACTTAACATTTTTCAAGGTGTTCAAGGTCTATTTATACAAGAATTAAGGGGCCTAAACTATGCAACTCTATCTTTCCATAAATACAACTGATCTTCTTTCCTAAATACAATTGATCTCCTTCCCTAAATACAATAGATCTTCTTTCCTAATAGCTTATGGGTTTCGCGCTGCCTTCCACAAGATCCATTCCCAAATCTCCTCTGGGTTCGGTCGTATTTTCTATGTTTGTACGAGTCCTCTTTCTAGTCGATAAATCCTCCCTTTAGCCGACTGAATCGCCTACTCGTCGTTGTTCCTCCACATTCCCGAGTATAACTTCATGGACCACTCGTGCAACAACCCAAAATTTCATTTTATAAATCCAGAATTAAGAAATCCCAAAATAGCCTTTTTCACTCCATTAAAATTTTTTGCGATCAATCGGTGTTTGAATAAAATATTTTCTTCACATTTTAAATTAATTCTACACCAAAAATGGATTCTATTCGAAAATTCCTAAGTTTTCGGGTGCTTCGCGTACCAAGATTTAAATCGAGAAATTTATCTGAGTGAGACCGGGAGAATTCAAAAGGGTTTTAAACAAGTGTTCATCCAAATAGCTTTTTAAGGAAATTCATTTTCCACCCCAAAGTATTTTAAATAGCATTTCTAGCCTATGGTTCATGTTGCATGGTGGACCACTAGACATCCAAAATCCCTTTCCCTGATTCATCTTCTAGCTTGTGAAATTACTTATTTGCCCTCAACCAATCATTGATGATCCACCTATGATTTTGAACCCTATATATATCACATTATTCCATCTTGATTCCCTGATCTCTTTCTTTGCCTCTCCACACCATTTGTCTGCTAAGAAAAGAGGAGAAAACAACATCACAGTAAGCTTATCTCATCCTTCAATCCTAGCCTTCATTTCTCTTCTAGTTTCTTTAATCTTTGAGGTTCTAGGCTAAGGGTGTATGGTGTGTTTGGGAAGTATAGGTGGTGAAGGAGGCTCAAGCTAGATAGAGAGGAAGAAGAGATCCAAGCTAGAAGAAAGACTACAAGAGGTATAACCCCATGGATTCCTCTTTAAATTTGGCTCTATGAAGCCTTAGTTTTGAGTAGAAATGAGTAGAAACTATGAGTTTTTGATATGTTCATGCTTAGAAGTGTTGTAGTATTTGTTTGTGAGTTGTTGAGATTTTTTTGGACTTTTTTGGATTGGATTTTGCAGATAAAAAACCATCTGGTGCACAACACAGTGTGCACCAGATAAGATGGACGGCCCTAGCCACGGCCCATCAGGCGGGCCGCCGGCTAGAGCCATAGTGGCACGGGACTAGGGCACGGCCCTAGAGGAGGGCCGTTGCCTAGTCCCGGTGAAGTAACGGGGTGTGAGGGGCGGACCATGAGGAGTCCCGCCCCAGGCCCCTGACTTTGATTCTGAGAAGAATCTGTGCAGTGGCCGAGCCCTTGTGGCTCAGCTACGTTTCGTTTCGGACCGAGTGTTATGGGCCCTTGTGGCTCGGCTCTTCGAGATCGTCTCGACGCACGTTTTGGCTTTGAGTTCGTTGAATTTGGATTAAAAACGAGTGTGATATGAAGATTTTATTGAAGAATTTCTACACAGAGTGTATATTTGCTTAGTTCACTGTGTATGAGAAATATTTGGTTATGTGATCTAATGATGTTTTTATTGAGTAAAGAAGCATGATCATTTGAGAATATGATTTATTATGAAAGCACGATTAGGTTGTGATATTTGATCAATGAGAAATGAAGCATATTTTGTTGATAGAATGTATAGAATTTGCTATGTTGCAAACCAAACATGATATTATATTCTTGAGTACTCCATGTTATTTTATACATGATTTAGAAGAATGTTATAGAGCTTTTGGCATTTCGCAAGTGTCATATTTCAAAAATGCATAAGGGACCAACGTGAGCCCAAGAATACTTTCAAAAACCATAAGCATGTGGTACATCATTCTTTGATGCATTGAGAAGTAGTAGAGTTGTTTGCATGCATGAGAGATATATTTATGTATTATCTATATTGGTGAGGTTTTGGAGGATACCGTTTGGACTATGTCCTCTCGGGAGATATTTATGGACATTGTGGTCCCAGTATATGTAACGCGGCGTATTCCCACGTTAAGAGGTTGAAAACTGCCCGCCAGGCTTGGAATAGTGGTTAGGGGGTGTGCACACTAATAGTTCGATACCTAATTCCACAGAGTTTGAACCACGAGATCGGTTCCGTAGACGGTAGGAGATATTTGGTCGGATTTATGCCGTTCCCGATGGGGTAATTCACGCTTAGGTGAAACCCTAAGCCGTCTACGAGTAAAGAGAAAGAAGAGAGTCAATAGAGACTCAAGAAATAGAGTCAAAAGAGACTCAAGATAAAGAAAGAGAGTCAACAGAGACTCAAGAGAAATAAAGAGACTCAAGAGAAAGAAAGAGAGTCAAGAGAGACTCAAGAAAGTAAGAAAGAGACATCCACACGAAGTACTCTATTTTATAAAAGAGTGTATGAGTATTTATATATCTACAATTGCACTAGATTGCATATGAGTACAAGTATTGTTGCACGAGATTGCATATGAGCATGAGTATATAATTGCACGAGATTGCATATGAGTATGAGAATATAATTGCATTAGATTGCATAAGAGTATGATTATATTGTTGCACGAGATTGCATATGAGTATATTATTGCACTAGATTGCATAAGAGTATGATTATATAATTGCACTAGATTGCATAAGAGTATGATTATATTGTTGCACGAGATTGCATATGAGTATGAGTATATTATTGCACTAGATTGCATATGAGTATGAGTATTGTTGCACGAGATTGCATATGAGTATGAGTATATAATTGCACGAGATTGCATATGAGTATGAGAATATAATTGCACTAGATTGCATAAGAGTATGATTATATTGTTGCACGAGATTGCATATGAGTATGAGTATATTATTGCACTAGATTGCATAAGAGTATGATTATATTGTGGCACGAGATTGCATATGAGTATGAGTATATTATTGCACTAGATTGCATAAGAGTATGATTTTATAATTGCACTAGATTGCTTAAGAGTATGATTATATTATTGCACGAGATTACATATGAGTATGATTATGTTGTTGCACTAGATTGCATAAGAGTATGATTATATAATTGCACTAGATTGCATAAGAAGTATGATTATAGTGTTATACGTGATCGCATGCGAATAGAGCATCGTATGAGATTTTATAACGAGAAGTTTGACTTAAGATTTTCCTTTGAGCATGATTATCTTGTTATACTAGAATCTCTACTTATCAAGTTATGTGATAAGAATGTGAAAGCATGTGAACACCTGTTATATGGTCTTTTAGCATGATCCTATCCGTAAGCATGAATTGATTGTTAAGTTATTTGAGAAGTTTATATGCTGATGGATCTATGTGAACAATCTTATACATATATGAGCATGCCAGCTGATATTATAGGGTGCAAGCATCTAGAAAGAATGTGATAAATCTAAAGATGATTTGAGATGAGCTTATTGCTATATGAAATCAAATGTTTTCAAAGTAAATGCTTGAATGCTTTACAGGTTTGAGTGTGGTTATACTTAGCTTCGTGTTAACGGGTGTTTTCCTATTTGTCTATTTGTTTGCTTTCAAAACCCCTTTCAGGTGGGTCCATCAGTGTGAATAAGTCGAGTTAGATTAGTCTCGTAGATAGAGATATCTAAACTCTAGTTTGACTGATGTTTATGTATGAATTTTAGACTTATTGACTTTATGTTGAGGATGATGTAGACTATATGGGGTGACGTATTTCCCCCTTATGTTTTTAGCTTTTATGATGGATGCCAGACTTTTACGTTATTTCTAGTTTTACCCCTTTAGCCTGTGCAATCACCACGGAGTGGTGGTTGTGGCGGTGACACTCCCACTATTTATTTATTAGATATTTCCGCTGCTTAGTTTATGTTAATGATTGTTTAGAGTTATAATTAAGAGTTAGAAAAGTGGGGTGTTACAACTCGGCCTCCCACCCTTCATCCAGTGCTATCTACTTACCTGGCTCTCCACCCAAGTATTCGCCCCTCAGCCTTGTCACTCGGTCATTCCTCCGACTATTGGCACTTCTCACCCGATTACAGACTAGTTACCCACCGTCCTATCGACAATCGTGAGATCCATTCGGCCACCTAACAGGCTAATCCAATTTCTCGTCCGGTTATATGACTGGTTGTTTGAAGCCCTCAATCGTTTACCTGAATAACTACCCGCAACTCCTGTCCGGCTCCTCACTGACTGTCTCTAGGGCTCATTCGGTTCCTCGGCTGATTAGGTTGACTATTCTCCTTCCCGTCTGTCCACATCAGGCATCCTGCGGTCGGGCTGAGTGGCTTCGTCACTCTGTCTCTACCGACCGCCTGCCTCTCACCCCTGCTGACGCTCCTACCCGGCACCTCTGATTGACTAGGTAGCATTCCGACTGGAATTTCACCTTCCGTGCTCAACCTGTAGTCTTTTATCCGTTGACTAATCCAACCGGGTGTATGTCCTGCCTATTGTCCATTCCATCATAGTTATTCCCTTTGCAAGAAAAATAGTCATTCCTAGAGGACCCCGTGTATTAGTTATTCCCAAGAATCGTATAGACATGGAATGAATAGTGATCAATTACAAATTTAGTTATATGACATACATTTTGAAAATGAGATAAGCTTTTATAGAACGTAAGTGAGGATAAAAAATGACAAAAGCTTTAGATCATACTTTATTTAAAATTTGCCAAAAGAAGTACACATGACCCCGATCTAATTTAGAGCACGGGGAGCTTGGTTCTCGGAACAATCCCTATTTATTCACGCCCAATTTATTATTTTTAGCTCATCCAATTTGATTCATTTCTTTTATCGATCTAGTCTGCAAGAGTGGTTGGCTCACACCCATCATGGACGCAAGCTAATACATCTCTGTAATCTCTTGAGATGGTGAAAGAATCATAAACTTTGCCATCTCTACTCTTCTTGTATTCGAAGAGCAGAGACGATTGATTAAACGCGGTGAGCTTGACGAACCCCCAGTCGTAATCCTTGTACAGGCTCCAAGTGGTGTTGATGGAGGTGAACTTTGAGAGATGGCTCCCTCCGCCCCCAACCACGACGTGGATGGTCCCGTTGACGGTGCCGGAGTAGTTAGAGGTTTCGTCGTTGACGCATTGGTTCTGGTAGATGGGGCAAGTGCGCTCGTAGTTGTGGACGTGGCCAAAGAAAGCCATGTCAACTTTGTACTTCTGCCATAACCCCTGCAAATGCTCCCTCCCCATGGGCTCCTCGAACGACCCCTCCTTGGCGTACCAGTCGTTAGAGGAGTAGCCAAGCACGCGGTGGGCGGCGAAGATGAGCCATGGAGTCTTGTGGCGGTTGGCCGACGCTAGGCATTTCTCGATGAATTTGTACTGCTCTGACCCAATTCTCCAGTCGTGTTCCGTGTCCGCTATGCAGAAGTGGAACAACCCATACTTTGTTTGGTACCAAAATTTGGCTCTATTCTCCGCCGGAACGTAGTACGTAGTTTCAGCCGGCACTCCACACTCCCCGCCGGAATCTTGGCCGTCGTAGATTGATCCTGAATTGGTAAAGGTCCGTTCATGGTTGCCGCTGTATGTCAAGAATTTCATATTATAAGTATAGCTTTTAGCATAGTTGTATGTAGTAAGCTTTTGATCTAACAATTAGTATTAGAGGCGGGATTCAAGTCCAGTAACTGGATTGGACGAAAGCGGGTAAAGGAGGGTGAAATTCCCTTCTCTACTAGCTATGATTTTTGACGTAGGGTAAGCGTTTGATCCTAATACAAACCTTGCGATCATGAATGGCACAGTGGTGGTGATGGGTGCAACCTGGGCAGTGAACTGGTCCCATTGGGAGACATAGCCATTCGCGTAAGGTAAATCTCCAATGAGGAAGACAATGTCGAAATTATCAAGGTCATTCACGAGCTGGTCAGTTGTCAAGAGTGACCCTGGCTGATAATCCGCGTATTCATTTGAACCATCACGCTCTTGCTGGTCACATAAAAGTATGTACGCACAATTCAAATGAAGAAATTAAGGTAAGTATGGAGTAAAAACATCTGATAATTTTAAGGTAAATTCACCTTCCCCATGTCTCCAAATATTATAACGCGTTGCAGTGATTCTTGACCTGGAGATGGCGGTGCTCGAAATGAATACTTCTTGCCCCAAACGTATGTTCCATTCAATAGTAAATGGCCGACTTTGTAAGTATAGCTGTGAAAATATGACAAGTAAAAAAATGACTTATTTAAATTTATTTGTCCCTCTTTATAATTAGTCAAGTACATTATTTGGTTTCTTAGTTGTAAATACTACATATTGTTAATTAGTATGTATCTATGAATTGAATATATAAATGACTTTTGGTAGCTTAAAATTTGATAAGTGATAAAGACATTTGTGGTAATATGTGAAAATTAAAGTTGGATTGGTTTTGAGGAAACTAACATAACATTTGGCCACAATTCCTTCAAAAAGCCAGTGTGGATGAAACCAGGATCACGCCAACCAACTGTTCGTGCAGGTGGACCTGTAACCCAAGACAATTTACAACAATTTTTTATTAGTGTCTAATATTTTGACTAATAAAGATAATTACCATCCCAAATGCCAAAAACATTTTGAATGAAATATAATTTAAAAAACTAGCTTGAATTGTGTTAAACATTTTCACATTATATATCTAAGAGTTAATGAACGATTTGGTCCCTCGATTATTAGCGAATTGTCAAATGTAGTCCCTCAATCGCTTATTCATCGATTTGGTCCCTGAAAATAATTATTTTTAGTCGATTTAGTCCTTCCGACCGTCGATTTGGTCCCAAAAAAATAATTATTTTTAGTCGATTTAGTCCATCCGGCCATCGACGGAAGACGACCTGAGGGACTAAATCGACTAAAAATAATTATTTTTGAGGACCAAATCGATGAATAAGCAATTGAGGGGCTACATGACAGTTCACTAATAATTGAGGGACCAAATTGTTCATTAACTCTATATCTAATAATGAACCATACATACATACCGCACATGCTGGTCCTGTGGTACGTTGTAGTTTCGGCAGGTGTACGTTTTTGAGCTTGTCCCTTCCAACCCCATTGGACCAAAGGATAAGCTTCATCTATGTTATAACCACTTGTCCATGTTACTGTCATCTGAACAAATTTATTTAATTAATTAAATAAATTCTTTTCCAATGTTAATTTTCACATACTGTGCTATTATCTCAATCCAATCAACATTATCTTAAAATTAAAATTAGAAGAAATAAAAAGGTGTACATATATAATGAACTTACTTGGTCCCAGGACTTTCCAAGAGCAAGGCGTGGCCAAAGAGGAGCTTTGGGATTCACAAATGACAAGAAATTTGATACTGATATCAATTTGGGCTGCTCAAATGTACAAAATTTAGCATAATTTTTTTTTCCAAATAAATATGATAAAAAAAAAATTTAATTCTGCATTATAAAACCTGTTTAGAATGAAATAGGAACACTTATTTTATTTTTAAGTAGTAGGTAAAAATTAAATATTTGTAGAACATACGTTATCAAAACCACCAGAAAAGAGTGCGAAGGAGAAATCTGCTCGTTGATTGATTAGCTGAAATTTGAGTGTAGTTTTTCCTTTCTCAATGTAATTGTCATTGGAATAATTTGCAAACTTGAACTGCATAAATAAAAATTAAAAAAAAAATAGTTAGTTTTAATTAAAAAAAAAATTTAGCATAACATCATGCCAAAAAGACACTTAGGTAATCTAAAATTACTCTTCATGAATTACCATTTTTTTTCTTTTTGATGTTATATAATGAAATCTAAAATTACTTTTCATGTGGTGCATGTGGCGTTGCAAGTAAATATCTATTGAATAAATGTACGTTGTAGTTTTTAATAGGGATTTTCCTACCTTTATGGGAGCGGTACAAATGAATGGGGTCTGGTAACCATATTCTTCCATAGCGCCTTCCGGGTAACAAATAGATTCACTGTAATTACACATTAAAAAAAATTAATAAAATGAATAAGCATGTCATTTTCTATAAGTCTAAACATAGAGAAATGAGAAAGAATCTAGTTAGTAGTGAAAGCAAACGTTAATATCAATGAAATATTTGTGATAGATGATGGTGAAGAGTGAAGATCGATGAGTACAATGAGTATGCATGTTAGTATTGAATTATATAGGTAAGGGATAGGGTAAGGGTACATAACCCACTAATAATAAAGTTAAGATTTATTTTCAGAATTAGAATTGGGGTTTAACCTTTTGGAAAGATTTTTTCGCAGAAAAATTCAAATCTTTATGTTTCCAATTATTATAACTTGATTTAAAAACCTAACATTTATATTTTGTGTGAATTGTGCCCAATAATAATGAAATATTTATAAATAATAAATAGTACTCCCTCCATCTCATATTATGAATTTCATTTTGTTATCTAGATTTGATAAAGTGGTTTATAATTTAATAATTTCATAATATTAAATTTAGTATTTTTTATACAAATATTTTAATTAGTAGAGTTATAAATATTAAAATACTTGTAAAACAAGATACATATTTTAAAATGATACTATAATCTTCTCGAAAATTTACTTCCTAGAATCAATTTTATAAATATTGCAAACTTGAAAATTTTAATAATTATAAAATTGACTCAATATTTGTTTATTTATTTATTTATTATTATTATTATTATTATTATTATTATTATTATTATTATTATTATTATTATTATTATTATTATTATTATTATTATTATTATTATTATTATTATTATTATTATTATTATTATTATACTGAAACTCTTAATTGTTGATGAATTCTAATGAGCAGTTGAGATTAGTTCTTACAAGAAGGATAGGGGTAGGGTTGTTTGATCTCATTTTAAATCATCCCTATGTATTATTTATTTATTTATTTATTGAAGATATTTATTCATTATTTTTAATAATTTATTTCTTTATTATTTACTTTAATTTCAATTCCATTTTATTACTCCGTACTTAAATAAAGGAATTACATTTATTAGAATTCATTACAATTGCTAAGTCAATTACCATTTTTATTTTTTTTTGATGTTTGGACCAAACGCAACTTGAGAAAAAAAATCACAAATGGTCTTGCACTTACCTAGTGCATCAAGTAATCAGGAAGTATCACGTGAACAGTTTGTGTGAATCATTTGAGAGCGACACCTTATTGCATGTGCACTATTGATTGTTCAGAATATTTTAAGTGGATAATAATAATAATAATAATAATAATAATAATAATAATAATAATAATAATAATAATAATAATAATAATAATAATAATAATAATAATAATAATAATAATAATAATAATAATAATAATAATAATTGAGCGACAGCACAGTTGAATTATATATGAATATGGTTCTTTTTTCTTTTTTTTTTTAATCACTTTTATTTTACTCCATATTTTCAAAATTCATAAATTTAAAAGAACGTTTGAGTTGAGATATTACTTGAATTTGGCAGGAGAAAACACTCCGACCCAGTCATCGTTGGAGGGTTGTGGATTCTGAAGATTCACAGTCACCCATTCTGTATCTTCCCCCTGCAAACAAATTAAATTTTTAATACTAACACCCGGTTTGGTAGGAGAAAATTTGAATTCTAATCTCACCTAATTCTGAAGGCAAGTAAAAATTTCTTCGTTTGGTTAGAAAGAATTGTAATTTTAAATTTTCACGGAATTAGAATCTCATGCATCCACTTTAAATAGGGCCCACTTTTGATAGTACATTAGAATTGTAGGAATGTAAAAAAAAAATAGTGAATGAATTGCAAATTTGATAATGTAGATCGAAGTAGTAACCGCTTTTGAAAGTGAGACAGTATTGCATGGATAAATTTGACCTAAGTATGTAACATGATTTAAAGAAATTAAAATACTACACGGACTCCTATTCATAACTCTCAACTCTATTCTTTCTCACAAATCCTTGATGCATGTAGACAATTTTCTTAGAACTCACACGATGAAAATATCATATCCTCATTTGTCAAATCATAGAGTAAAAGTGAAGGAGAATAATTTAGGAGTAAATATAGTAAAACTCATGACTTAAATAAGAGTTTTTACTATACGGAATCTCAATCTCTACTTCTTCACTTTTACTCACTGAATGTAACAACCATAGATAAATTATCTTTATTTTGTGATCCTAGAAAAAATATTTACAAAATAAAAAATAAAAAATTGAGAGTAAAATTAAGAATCTAGGTAGCATTTTCTTTTTTAAATAAACACTTGACACCATTTTTTAAAGGAATAAGGTTCAAATTGCCCACTGAACGTAACCTAAAAATGCAATTAAGCCACTAAACGAAAAAAAAAAAAGTGCAATTAGGTCACTGCACACTTCAAATGTATGCAATTTCACCTCATATCAGGTTACCATCAATTTTAGCAGGTTACCTGCTTACGTGACAGCTCAGTTGACATTTTTAATAATTTTTAAATAATTTTTAATAATTTAAAAAAAAAAAAAATGATGGGATGGTTGCCGGCCACCCCCCTCTTCCTTCGTCTCGGCGGAGCCGAAGGAGGGGGGAAGGGGATGGCCGGCGGCCACCTCGTCATTTTATTATTATTTTTATTTAATTTTTTTTCTTTTTTTAAAAAATTTATTATTAACATTTATTAAAAATGTCAATTCAGCTGCCACGTAAGCAAGTAACTTGTTAAAATTGACGGTAACCTGCTATCCGGTGAAATTGTATGCATTTGGAGTGTTCAGTGACCTAATTGTATATTTTTAGAGTATTCAATGACTTAATTATACTAATTTTTTTTATTTAATAACCTAATTGCATTTTCAAGTTATATTCACTAGTCTAAACATTATTCCTTTTTTAAATTAAAGAAGTAAAAGGTAAAAACCTTGATCACCAACCAAAAGAGGCAACTTTTGATTTTTGTGGGGACACCTCCACATCCACATATATAATTCTAAAATTGAATATTCTGATACTATACGAGGACGTGAATATGCAGACAATTACCTAACAAATTAGGTGAGATTTGTTGTCGGAAACTGAACTGAGCAGATCAGAGCAGCAATATAATTCAAAATCTAAGAGTAGAGTTTACATATATACCTTGAGGCCAAGAAGATCGGGATTGGCTTGAATGGAGACTGAGTCTCGGAGAGCCAAAACAGCCTTGTGAATGGCGATCTTCGATAAAGGCTGCTCCCCTAAGATATGCCCATTTTTCCCCACTGAAATATGGCTATGGAGGGCTGAACCAAAACCTATGAAACACCACAAGAAGAAGAAGAAGAAGAAGAGTTTCTTCATATTTTTTTTCCTCACTCCTCAGATACACGCATCAGATGCCTACTAGTCAAATAAGAGAGTAGAAGGGAGATGCGCATTATCTTGGTTTGATATTTTGGTATTTATAAAGGGACGCAGGTCGATATATGGTATATTATAGAGAGCTACAACACGTGATTAGTTTCTTTAATTTTATTTTTTTAAACCTTAGATTACACCTTATACTAGAGACTTTTGTCTAAGAGTCATTGGAGGTGTTTCAATAAAGTGATATACTATTATTTGAGTTAGTTTCATGGGCATTTTATTTTATTTTATTTTATAATTTATAAGCAAATTTTATTTTTAATCATATTTAGTTTTATTTTTAATTTTTTTTTTGTTACATTATATCATTAGTTTTCATTTATCCGCAACAATTAGTCTTTTAGAGCATCTACATCAGTGGTTTTTATAGAGTTATTGTCAGATGAATTATCTTGGATGAGGTTAATAACAAATGTGGGGTGGGGTTATTTTAGAAAATATTTGTTCTGTAAATACAAAGATAATGTCTGAAAAAAAAGAAAAAAGAAAAATAAAAAGCAACACTGGCTGTGCGCATCAATGGCTACACGGGCGCGTGCAATGCATGCGCCTGTGTAGCGCGTCAGGCGCGCTGACAGCACGCCTGACACGTCAGTTTATTATTATTATTATTATTATTATTTTTCTTCAATTTCTGTTTTGTTATTTTTTTTTTCTTTCTCCTCCCACATTCTCTTTCCTAATCACTCTTACATTATCTCCCAAATCTCCTCAACTGATGTGGATGCTCTTATGTTTTTTTTTTTTTTTTTTTTTTTTTTTTTTTTTTTTTTTTTTTTTTTTAAGTGTTATTCTACCATTTAATAATGAATAAATCTTGTGTGAAACCGCATCACCATAAGATGTGAAATAATTTTTAGTTAAAATGTAATTTTTTATGTATCCATAAAAAGTACTCCGTAATACATTTTAGCTAAAAAGAAAAAATTATTACATGTTTCACAGTGAGGCTATTTCATACACGACGTATTTTTTAATAAATATGATGAACATGTAATTTCATCATTTAATTAAAAAAAATTAATTTCGTCATTAAATTAAAAAGTTTATAAGAAATAGAGAAACTACATGTTGAGACAAGAGGCTTGAATAATAAAATTATACGTTAGGTCTCATTATTAAACAGTGAAATGATAAACAAATTTAAATAAATAACAAATTGTTGCAAACAAATAAAAGTTAAAAATGTAATTTCACAAAGTCAAAAAATCAGAACTAAATGTGACAATGTCACAATAGTCAATGACTAAAAGTAGAATTTATTATTTTACTTATTAAATCAAGTAAAGTACCCTTGCGCCTGCATAGGTTTAGCTCAATGGTTCAATGGATAGTATTTTAGAGAAGAGACCAAGGTTTGAACCTCGGTGGTCATAGTGTGAGAATTATGTCCAAAGTGGATAGATTTCTTGTGCGATTCTTTTTGACAGCTGAACCATTCGGGAGGGAAGTAAAGTTCCTCTGCATGCCACATTAAACGGAGTACCCATCCCCCCAAAAAAAAAAATACAATATATACCTTTTTAGGTAGGTATGTCATGCAATCGTTATGCCATGGAATCGAAGGTGAACACGATTTCAACAGTGTTAGTACATCGTTATCTTTTTTTTTTTTTTTTTTTTTTTTAATTAATCGCGTGACTTTTTTTCTTCATTTTCACATTTCGCGGTTTCACTTTAATTTGAGGTGAGCAATGATTTCGGACATTCATAAATTATGAATCCATGCATGCACATTCACTTTGGAATCATGCCTACACATTCCCGTCCGAAACCATGACTGCTCCTGTGTAGCACAAGCTTCTTCAACATTCATAAATTATGAATTTTTTGTTATGAGATTATGAATTTACAGTAAATTCATAATCTCATAACAGAAAATTCATAATTTAATAAATGTTTTTCTTTTATGCGATTATGAATTTTCTGTTATGAGATTATGAATTTACAGTACATTCATAATCTCATAACAGAAAATTCATAATCTGACCAAACGCGCGCCGTTAACACTACATTAGCGAATTTTTATTTTTTTTAACGTAAAAACGACGCCGTTTAGACCCGTGTTCACCATTCATGGTGAACACGTTTCCAGGGTATAATTTGCCTACGTCATGAGGAATTAGGATTCAAACACGAATAAGTGTTTGAGCTTATTGGGAATTTGATTTATGATCAGTGCAAGAGAACCTTTAAACTATAAAATTTAATTATTTTTTTAAAAAAATTAAATTGTATTTATATACTAGTCCAAATTTATATGTCTATTCAATATGTGACAAATGGTATTTAAAAGTTTTCTCAAACTTCATTTTTTCCAATTCAATAGGTACACTTTAATTTGAAAATCAATTTCTCATTCACACATTGTTCATTTTAAGCATATAATATATGAAATTCATCATCTTAACTAGGAGAATCTAAATTCACTTTGACCGACCTAAATTGAAAATTGATCTTATCGTCCAGGAGGAATTTCACTAATACACTTGTATCTCCATACAATTTACAAGAGAAAGAATTAAATGAGTGTTTTTATCACAAAGTTTGGCAAGGTTTTCATAGGACAACCCCTATTAATAAGCTCTATCTAACACAAGGTAGAGATCCAAAAATATTCAATACAAATGTTTAAATTAAGATTGCAACACCCCACTTTTTTTAAATTTAAATCACAAATACTTAATTTCAAAAGAATACTAAACAAGATCAAAATAAGATTAATAACTTAAAACCATTCCAAAGGGTGTTACCGCCACAATCGTCACAAGCGATGATTGCACAGGCTAACAAAAACTCTAACTAAAGGCAAGTTTAAACAAACTACATCCGAACTTGGGGACTAACACCCCGGTCCATCACCAACAAAAACATCCAACAAAAACTAATTTCCAAAGTTTAATCAAACATATCAGGATAAGAGTTTAGACTACAACTAGCTCTCTAAGCTAACACTAGTCTAACTCGATCGCGCTCAAGATCTGGGCCCACCTGAAAGGGGTTAACAAACAAGCAAATAGAAAACAAACCGTTAGCACGAATGCTAAGTATAACGCCACTCAACCCTGTAAAATACTATAGAATATACTTTTGGAAAACATTTGACACGTACACTTAGATCAAGTATTCTCAATCACTTTAAACAACAACTCAAACATACTCAATAATAATTCTATATGCTTACAACCTAATTATCAAATAGGCATGCTTTTCCAACATTTAACTCATCAACAGTCTCATGCTTTCACAGATATATCTAATCATGGTGAAATACTCTACTCAAACTCAAGCTGGTAAATATAGAAATTCTTAAACTTTAACAAGCAAAATCATGCTAGCTATCAAGTTAAGCGATAAACAACAATATAAAGTCATACTTCTTCTCATACTTTCATGCAAAACGTGCAACTCATATAATCATGCAACAAGATCATCATGATGCTTTATGTATAAGTATATAGATATATATATATATATATATATATATATATATATATATATATATATATATATATATATATATATATATATATACTCGCTCTTTTGTAAAAAGGAACACTTTTTCTGTGTAGGTTTCTTAGAGTCGCAATGACTCGCTTTTCTCTTCTTTCTCTTGAGTCTCTTGACTCGCTTTCTTTCTTTCTTTCTTTCTTTACTCATGGGTGAGGTAGGAACTTCACCACAATGTGAACGGACCTATCTGGGCTCGGCATCTAGCCGGCCTAATACTCATCTCGCCCACAGAACCACTCTCTTGGTTCTTTTCTCAAACTCTATGAAATCAGGTATCGTACTTGTCAGTGTGCACCCCCTGACCGAGATTCCAAGCCCGGCGGCTAGTATCCAAACTAGTACCGTGGAAATACGCCGTGTTACTTCACATCAGATCGCAATGTCCGTTTCTTTCTTTACTTTCTCTTTTCTTCCGAAAGGACATAGTCCTAACGGGCCTCCAAAATCACGGTTTACTCACACTAGATACATATAGATATAGCTCATGCATTTCTTTCTCATGCAACAAATTAACTTATGCAAGCTCATGCACATAGTTTCTCAACAACTTCTCTTTCCCCACAAATTGGAAATCAAGTATCATGCAACTTCTTAATGCAACTAGATAATGGTTTTCCAAAACAGATATAGGTTTTTGAAAGAATACTTGGGCTTACTTAGAGCCAATGATGCACTTTAAATCATGAAATGCTAAGCATGCTCTTTTAATGTAAAAGTAATCTCAAATGCTCTTTCACTATGAATCAAGGAAACAAAATGCTACTTCATGCTTATAACTCAATACTTTGCAAAACTTCTTTCAAATACTTAACAAGTATTGATCATGCTCTTTAAACTCAAGATAAATACTTAACAAGTATTGATCATGCTCTTTAAACTCAAGATAAACTTTATACTCTTGTAAATTCCATTTACTGTAATGCTAAGAAATCAAACACTGGATATCTCAAATTCTCACATTCTTGGCATGCTACTCAATAAATCATAACAAATACTTAGGCATGCTATTCAAGCAAAACTTATCAAATACTGATCATGCTTCTCATTCAAATAGCTAAACTCAACAACTTATATTTTCCCTTCTCTGTAAACCAATTACTACCGTAAACAACAAGAATAAACCTCAACACAATTTCTACTGTAAAACAAGCATTTCAACTCCAAATTCAACGAAATCAACTTCCACTAGTGCGTTGTAACGAACCCGAGTGTCCTAGCCTTAAGGGCCCACGAGTCTCGGTCTGAACGACACGTAGCTGAGCCACAGAGGGCTCGACCAGTAGGCTTTTTGGCCTGGCGGAGCTTGGTGGCGGGGATCTTCTCCGCTAAGCGGCGGCCTTGGGCAACAGTTCTACCTGAGATCCGTGCCCAAGAGCCGGCTCTCCACAGGACTAGCCAGCGGTCCCTGACTAGGACCGTTGGCTAGTTTCGTGAACCTGTCTGGTGCACAAATAGTGTGCACCAGTGGGTTCCTTCTTCACCTGCAACAAACTCAGAGCAATCCAACACTCCCAAATCCTCAAGAACACAATCATAGATCAACAATAACTCACTAATAGCTCAACCAGAACTATAATCTAACATTTATAAGCATTTACACCACAAACTAGACTTCACAGAGTCAAATAAATAGTTGGGAGTCCATGGGTTATACCTTTGTTGCCTCTTCTTCTTGTAGGGATTCCTCTTTGTTCCCAAGTTAGCCACTACCCCCTTCACCACCTAAATACCTCAAACAAACCACACAACAACCCTTAAAAACAAGAACCTCAAAGATAGATAGCTAAAGAAGGGAAGCTAGATAGAAATTGATGAATGGATGAGGATAAGCATAAGAAACTTAGGGGGCGTTTACTAACAGGAAATTTTCAAGAATTTCCGAAAACTGAAAATTGAAAACAAGCAAAGTGTTTACTAGGGCCTGTTCCCATTTTCAAAACTGAGAATTAATTTCCCTTTTTGCAAGAATTTTGAAACACAATGCAAAGTTGTTTTCAAAAGTGAAAACTAACGGGTGAACAGTAACTTCTTCAACCATTGAATCCTAGCAGGTTCATTTTTCTTCTTTCATCCTTTTCTTCTTTCTTCTCTACTTTAATGTCCATCCAACAACCCCCATTTTCCTTCTTTACAGCAAATGTTGTCCGTGACAATAGCCACGGTTGTTGTAAATTTTTTACAGCAACCATGGTTTTTTTTTTTTTTTTTTTTTTTTTTTTTTGTTATTTTAAAAAGCAATTTTAAGACATTTTATGCAATTAATATATTTTCTAATGACATTTTAATTAGTCACGAAATAACTTATAAATATATGTATGTAGTACATTTTTAATTTAGTAAATGGAGAATCAATTTCGAAAATAAGTACAGGTAAACAAGTTTTCAATTTCAGTTTTCGAAAACAGAGAATAATTTTCTGTTAATAAACATGCCCTTACTGTTTTCTTCTTGGTTTTCTTGTAGAGTTCTGGCTGGGAAAACAAGGATGGAATCAGGATTAAATGGCTGCTAACTATTCATTTTATAGTGGCCCAAAACCCTAGGAAGATCAACAATGATTGGTGGAGGGCAAAGTGGTCTTTTGGTTGTGGTAGGGAATACTCCGACCGACATGCCTTTGTCATTTTCTTCTTGTCTTTGCAGGTTGCAGGTCGGGTTTCTTGTGAAGAACCCGGTCGGTTCCCGACCGGGTAGTGCTGGATTGGCGTTGCCGACCACCGAGCGGTAGCCCTTTAGCGAGAGACACGTGGCGACTCTACGCGTTGACAGGAAGGGCACCCGGGAAGGCGACACGTGGTTGCTACGTGGGCGACATGCCGGACGGCCGGATTTGTGTCTCCGGCTCCGCGGCTATAAATACCCGCGATAGCGCCAGTGTGAGGGACTTTTGGACGATCGATAGGTTGTTGTTAGAGAATCCCGACCGCAGTCAGTCGGTACTCAGAGCAACCATTTAGATTGTACTTAGGGCCTTCACCTTGATCATAAAAGATTTAATTTCTTTATTTGGTCTTGTGTTTATTTAGTTACCGCATTACGTGGCAATTAACACTATCATTTTGGCGCCGTCTGTGGGGACCCGTGCAAGCAAGCCAACGTTTGACGAGCACCCGGTCTCTTGGCAATCATGTACCCGTGGGCACAAAACCTCTGCGGCGACGATCAAGCGGATGCGGCCAGCTCATCCGATCATCAGCCGACCCAGCAACAAGGTCAGACAATGGACCTTAATCTCAACCTCTCACCACCCCATCTATCAAATACATACCCGGCCGCCCAACAGCCGGTCAACTACATCCAGCCGGGATATCCTCCGCCCGGTCAACAATTTCCGCAGCAGATCCAGCAGATCCAGTACCCCGGCCAATACGCATATCCGACTCCACCTCAACCGTACGGGTACTGGCCCGGTCAACCGATATACTATACACCACCGGTTGGCTACCCACCCTACACGCCTGCGTACACGGATCCAGCCGCCGCCCCTCCAGTATACCCGACTGCTCATATAGAGCCGCAGCATCAGCCCACTTCCCGGGCTCGACGCTCGGCTCGTTCGCGGTTGGTGTCGGGGGGTGCTGATGCGATGGAGGTACCACGGCAGGCCCCTGAAGCACAACCGGAGGTTCCGGACCAAGCGGAGGACCCCGAGGAAGTCAATCGAGCGGTGGCTTTTGATCGTCTCCGACCGGCGTTGCGACAACGTTTGGGACCTCAAGACCCGAGCCGCCAACCGGGAGACGTGCAGATGCAGGAAGCCAGCTAGGAGGCCTCGTCCAGGCATAGCGGGTCAAGATCACACCGTCGACGACGCGCTCGGGAATCAGCCCAAGCCGCCCAG
Organism: Ipomoea nil; assembly: GCF_001879475.1. NCBI lineage: Eukaryota > Viridiplantae > Streptophyta > Magnoliopsida > Solanales > Convolvulaceae > Ipomoea > Ipomoea nil. The sequence continues at coordinate 2,819,538 of NW_017619484.1, forward strand.
ACGGCCGAACTCAAGGAGACCCGAGGATTGCTCTACAACCTCCAGGCAGAATTCGCTCGGTTCCGGAATGAGAACCCCGTAACACCCCCGATTGACCAATCTTCCTTGCTGAGAACACCCTTTACAGCGGAGGTAATGGCTCAGCCATACCCGCTCGACTTGAAGGTCTTCGGGGAGAAGAGTTATGATGGCCGTACGGACCCTGAGGTCCACGTCAACGAATTTTACGGCAAAATGATGATGAAGGGCGTGATAGACGCCGTAATGTGCAGGGCTTTCTATTCCACGCTCACCGGTCGGGCCGCGGAATGGTTCCGAACTTTGCAGTCGGGCTCAATTGCTGATTTTAACGCCCTGGCGATCAAGTTCGTGAGGAAGTTCATCACCTCCAAGGTGGTGAGAAAGCCATATATGTACTTGGAGAAGGCCAAGCAACTCGAAGGGGAGAGCTTGACCGACTTCCTTATCAAGTGGAAGGTAGCGGTTGGGGAAGTCGAGCCAATGGACGACGCCACCGCCACCCACATGCTTCACTATTCTCTCCGGGCGGGTTATCTATATCAGGATTTCATCCTCCACCCCCCGGCCACGTATGAAGAGGCCCTTCGAAGGGTCACAGATTATGCCAACACCGGCGAGGCGAACGCTATGAAACGCTCGCAAGAGGTCGGGTCTTCGTCCCGTAAACCGGCCGGCCGGGCGGAACATTGATCGGGTGATGATCATCCTCGATCCCGCACCAGGCCTGGTGAGTTTACGGCCCTGAACCGGTTCGCGGCGGAGGCCATGTAGTACGCCCAGTCCTACAATCTCATCAAACTCCCCCATCCCGATCAAGACGGCCATGACAAGAGTAAGCATTATGCTTACCATCGATGTGCCGGGCATGACACTAAGGAGTGTACCCACTTGCGCCAACTGTTGGAAGATCTGCTCAATCTTGGGAAGTTGGACAAGTGTGTGGGGAAGAGAGAAGAAACCAAGAAGAATACCGATCGGAGGGATCATCGGCGTTCTCATCACCGCTCTGATCGTTCTGATCGTGAGGGACGCTCCGATCGGTCGGGTCAGGACCGAAGAAATGACCGTCGAGACGACCGACGGGACCCTGACCTTCCATCTAGCAGCCGACTAGTAGGAAAGCCGACCATCCACGTTATCTTTGGTGGATTGGATGACGCTTCCCGACCGAGGAATAATTGCCCGGTCGCCATAGTGGATTCCCGAGACACCGGGAAACGACAAAAAATGGAGCCCATAACCTTCTCCCTTGAAGATCAATCCAGCAGCGGTGACCACGGCATGGAGGCACTCGTAGTCATGATTGACGTGAAAGGGACGGACGTCCAGAGGTTTATGGTGGATACTGGGAGCAGTGTCAACGTCCTTTATTTGGACGTGTTTGAGAAACTTGGACTCGACAAGAGGGAGCTGACTCCAGTCGGTGTACCATTGTCGGGATTTACCGGGGCCCTTATCTACCTCGAGGGGAAAATCACGCTCCCAGTTGAGATCGGCACCTCCTCGAAGTCGATCCATACCGAGTTGGAGTTCGTTGTGGTTAATTTGCATTGCGTCCACAACATTATCTTGGGCCGACCCGCGATCATGAAGATTGGTGGGATAATTTCAATGCCCCACCTGTGCATGAAATTCCCCACCCCCAATGGGGCCGGTGTGGTCCGTGGCGATGTCCAATCCGCCCGGAAGTGTTACACCCGAGCGGTCAATAGGCGTGACTCTGGTCCGTCTTCCCGGGTGAACACGATCGCCAGGGAGGAATCTAAAAATTGGAAGGAACAACCTGAGCCTTCCAAGGAAGTTGAAGAAGTTCCCCTGTCCGAGGACCGACCAGATAGGAAGATAAAGATTGGCCGGGCCCTTACCCCCAAGCTCCGAGCGGAAGTTGTGGCAATACTCCGAGAGTTTGCCAACATCTTTGCATGGGGGCCCAAAGATATGCCCGGGATCGACCGAACGGTCATTTGTCATAAGTTAGGAGTCGATCCCGCAGCTAAGCCGGTCGTGCAAAAGACCCGGCACCTATCATCCGATCGCCGCGAGTTCGTCAGAGAAGAGGTCAAGAAAATGGCGGCAATTGAGCACATCCGACCGGTGATCTATCCCGAGTGGGTGGCCAATATTGTCCTTGTTCCTAAGCCCCCAGCTTGGAGGATGTGCATTGACTTCACCGACCTCAATAAGGCCTGTCCGCTCGATCCGTACCCGCTACCAAGTATTCACCAGATGGTCGACGAGACGGCCGGGGCCGAGTTGATGAGTTTCATGGATGCATTCAAGGGATATCACCAAATAATGATGCACCATGAAGACGAGAGCAAAACAACCTTCGTGACCCCGAACAGGCTGTATTGCTACCGAGTGATGCCGTTCGGCCTCCGCAATGCGGGAGCGACCTATCAGAGGATGGTCAATATGCTCTTCGCCGATCTGTTAGGCCGAACGATGGAGGCGTATATTGATGATATGCTGGTCAAGAGTCAGGACCGATCCGACCACACTCGGGATCTCCGGGAGTGCTTCCAGATCATGAGGAAGTACCAGTTGAGGCTGAACCCAACCAAGTGCACATTTGCGGTTCAGACCGGGAAGTTCCTCGGCTACACGATGACCAGGAGGGGAATCGAGCCCAACCCGGCCAAAGTTAAGGCAACCACCTTCAACCGTTCGGGAGGTCCAGCAATTGATCGGTCGGTTGGCAGCTCTCAGCCGGTTCCTCTCCAAATTAGCCGAGCGCGCTCTACCTTTCTTCAAGGTATTGCGGAAAGTTAATGGGTTCGTTTGGGATGACGAATGACGAGCGGCTTTCGACGAGCTGAAGGAGTATCTCATGTCACCAATTGTGCTGTCGAAGCCTGAGCTCGGGGAAGAGTTAGACGTGTACCTCGCCGTGTCCGATCGAGCAGTAAGCGCAGTATTGTACCGAACCGATCCGGAAGGGGTCCAGCGACCGGTGTACTATGTAAGCCACGCGCTACATGGTCCCGAGCTCCGGTACTCCCGGCTTGAGAAGATCATCTATGCCCTGTACATTGCCGCGAAGAAGTTAGCTCCCTACTTTCAGGGTCGAGCGATTCGCGTGTAAATCGATCAGCCGATCGGGCCAGTCCTCCGAACTGCTTCATCATCCGGTCTCCTAGTCAAGTGGGCGTTAATGCTGACCCAGTACGCGATTGAATACCGACCGAGGCCGGCCATCAAAGGCCAGACCCTTGCAGATTTCTTGGTCGAGTGCACCGCCTGGGACACCCGACCCCCCGAGGTCGCAGACCCTGAGGCCGAGTGGTGGTCGCTGGCTACTGATGGGTCGAGCAGCAAGAAAGGGGCAGGAGGAGGAGTGGTAGTCACGAGCCCGGAGGGATTCAAGGTCTACTTCGCCCTTATGTATCAGTTCCATCCGACCAACAATGAAGCCGAATACGAATCCTTTGTCAATGGCTTGCAATGTGCTCGGGACTTGGGGGCTGAATATATTCGGGCTCAAACGGATTCCGCGCTCGTGGTCGGGCAGGTCCTCGGTGATTATGAAGTGAACGGAGAACGACTGTAGCTATACCGAGATCTAGCCATGGAGAAGCTTGCCCAGTTCCGGGGGTATACCGTCCGGCACATACCCCGATTGGACAATGCCAATGCAGACATCTTGTCCAAATTGGCCCAAGACGCCCCGGAGCATATGTCGAAGATTGCTCGGATTTTGGTGATCCCGAGACACAGTATCCACCGATTGCCGGTCAATCCTATCCAACCGGTAGAGGACAATTGGATCACCGATCTGAAGGAGTTCCTTGAGCACGGTCAACTCCCAGACGACCCTCAGCGTGCTCGGAAGGCCAAGCTTAGAGCCCCGAGGTTCCAAGTCTTGGACGATCGTCTCTATAGACGATTGTATGGAGGCCCTCTTATGTGCTGCTTGACCGCATTTGAGGCCGATCTTGTCATGAAGGAATTGCACTCGGGCATCTGTTCGTCACATCAAGGAGGCCGATCCTTAGCTCAACGAATCATGCTGATCGGGTATTATTGGCCGTCCCTCCAGCTGGACAGTGAAAAACTCGCTCGGGAATGTGAGACATGCCAATTGTTTGCCCGGATGCCCGGACGACCGACCACCTTCTATCAACCGGTCACGACTGCAATTCCCTTCGCAAGGTGGGGGGTGGACATTTTGGGACCCTTCCCTCAGCTTTCCGGCCGAAGAAAGTTCGTTATTGTCGCAATCGATTACTTCTCAAAATGGATCGAGGCCGAGCCCTTAGCTACGATCACATCTCAGCAATGTGCTCGGTTCTTATGGCGCAATGTAATTTCCCGCTTTGGTGTGCCCGTGCATCTCATCAGTGACAACGGCCGCCAATTCGTAAGCCAATATTTTCAGAATTTCTTGGCCACGATCGAGACGACTCACGTCCGGTCGTCGGTGGCTTACTCGCAGGGAAATGGACAAGTGGAGAACGCTAATCGGACAATCTTGGAAGGTCTGTAGAAGAAGCTATACTCAGCTGGTCGAAGTTGGGCCGATGAGTTGCCTTATGTCTTGTGGACTTATCGGACGACCCCGAGAGAGGCTACTTTGGAGACCCCATTCGCCCTTGTTTATGGAGCAGAAGTCCGACTCCCGATCGAGGTATGGATCCCGACCGACCGAGAACGAACCTACAATGCCGAGGAGAACGAACACTCGATGGTCGTGGATCTCGATGGGGTCGAGGAGAAGATAGAGCTAGCCGCTCGGCATATGGCCGAATATCAGAAGAGAGTCAAGAGTACGAAGGATGTTCGGGTAAACCCTCGATACATTCAGGTGGGATATTATGTCCTACGTCGACGGGAAGCCAGTCAACCTTTGGAAGGTGGGAGGCTATTTCAGAATTGGGAAGAGCCGTACATCATCAGCGCTGTAGTGCGGCCGGGAACATACCGACTGGAGACAATAACCGGTCGGGTAATCGAGGGGACTTGGAATTCCGAGCACCTCGTTATGTTTAGGCATTAGTTTATTTATTGTAATTTTAGACAAAGTTGGGGCTCGGCCTGTGAGTCGGCCTCGTTCGTCATTTTTTTATAACTTGCGAATATTTTCTTAACCGCCTGCGAGCGGGAATGCTCAATGTATATACGATCGGTGATTGCTCGACCGTTTGCACACGGCGGCCCGATCGATTTTTTCCTTACCTTCGGTAAACGCAGGTTAGGTCATCACCATGCTATCTCGACCGGGCGAATCCATTGACCGGTTAAATGTGCTCCTCTTCGGCGGACATCTGGGTCACGCCACCGATCGGGAAAGCTAGAGCTCCCAGCATAATTCCCCGATCCGTCCAGCTTCTTTCCACTATCGCACCCACTCGTGCCTCGAGCGCACGATAGTGTGGGGGCTAGGATGAAGGAAGTGTTATAGGTCCGTCATTCGGGAACACCCCGATCGAAGAGGCTTACCAGTTTTCAAAAAATCGACAAGGCCAAAAGGTCGGGTAAACCCGATCGGGCAGGTCAACAGAACGTCGATGCTCCGATCGAAAGATGCACGACCGGGCCATAAGGCCGAGAGGTCGGGCATTAAGGGGGTGGAAAGATGCATGACCAGGCTATAAGGCCGCGAGGTCGAGCATTGGGTGTTCGGCGCATGCGTAATTGAAAATATAAATGCAACGAGAACGAGCTACACAAGTTGGACAAAAAATAAGTTTTATTAATATAAGAGGTGCTTGGTACAAACTCAGGACCGGGCTCCCGATCAAGTCCATTACAAAAGAAGAAGTTAAGTCTACTTCTTCGAAGGCTCCGCTTCGCTCGGGGTGGCCGCTGCAGTCCCGCTCGGCTCAGCCGTCTTCTCTTTCGGGTCGAACGGCGCTGGCCCGGGGTCGGGAAGATCTGGAGGAAGTGTGGTTAGGACCAGCTGAAGGTCTTCTCCTTGGAGCGCCTGTTCCATAATTTTCTGAGTCTTCTCGCGCATCTTCCTCTGGCCGGTTTTAAAGGCCCATCGGCCGAACGACCAGATTAATTCGTCCCCGACCGTTGTATCCCGGGCCGCCCGGAGGAACCGCGTGCCCGACTCTGGGTCCCGAAAGAGGAACCGGGCTAGCTCGCCCGGATTGTTCAACCGGGCTTTTAGTTCCGCAACCTCCCCGGTCGCCTGTTGGGCCACCGTCTTCAGCTCGGCGACCTCTCTGATCGCCTGTTGCGCGACCATCTCGGATAGTTCTCGGTCCTCCCGGCTCTTGTTTAGATCCTCCTGGGCTTTTGTCAGCTCCGCCTGGAGGTCCTTCACTTCTTGTAGTCGCCGATCGGCGACCTTTTTCAAAGCGGCGGCCTCGTTAGCCTGCAGGGCCCGTCGTTGCAGAAGTTGGGTCGCTCGGGAGATCTGCAATGCACATACGATCGGAATTAGCTTGAGTGGGGCTACTTGCGTATAAAGATTAAAGGAAAGAAATGTGTACCTCGGCCAAGTCGTAGCCGATCTTCTCGGCCACCTGGGTCGGGGTCATCTTGCTCAAGTCTTCCTTGGCTGGCCCGGCGTTGCCGATCCGGGCGAGAATGGACGAGCCGTCCTTGCTTCCCCCGATCGAGGGGCTCGGGCTGCGCTGTTCCCGCCGGCGCTTCAGTGCGCCACTATCAGTTGCCCTCTTCTCGGGCACCTTTTCTTTGCCCTTGGCGACCGCCACTCGGGCAACCAGGACGTCGGACGCGTCGACTACGTAGCCTTCCGGCGTAGTGATGGTCGAGGCGCCCATTGGTCAGGCAATCGGGATCTCATTCTCCCCGGCCGGCTTAGTCTTTGGCTTCTTCTTGCCAAGCACGATCTTGGTCACCGGGGGTAGAGGAGCGTCGTCATCACCAAAACCGGCCATCTTTGCAAGCAAATAAAAGAAGACAGTTAGATCGGGAATAAAGGGCGTTCGGGGTGTTAAGGTCGGGGAAGAATGGTTAGTGTTAGACCTTTTCCTTTCCTTTTGACCCGAGCGGGCGCCTTTGCGATTGTTACGCCCATTGGCTCGGGCTTGTACTTCTCGGTCAGATCGTAGACCGGCTCGGGTAGTTGGGCCGCTTCGTAGCTCTCGGCCGTCTTGAAGATCCTGTACTCGTAGATCTCGCCCCAGATCTTGGTGACCGCGTCCTTGAGGGCCTTTGTCTCGACCGGAATGACTTGTTTTCGGAAACGCTGGCTCCAAACCCTCTCAACCAGGAGGATCCATGGGTCGTACTTGACCGAGAATATCCGGTTCTTCCACCCCCGGTTATTCCCGGGTATGCCCTCGATCGAGCACATATCCGCCCGGGATTGGGTCATCAGGAACCCGCCCCCGTATGAAGCTGCCAGGACCTTCACCTGGTAGATAAAATTGAATAGCTCCATTGTGCAGGCCACGTTGTGCCGACCGCATATCTGAGGGAAGCACGCGATCATCCGGTGCGCGTTCGGGCAGATCTGTCCGGGCACGACCTGGTAGTAGCCCAGGAACGCGGTGAGAAGGCCCGAGAAGGGGAAAGTGATCGGGGCCATCAGGGAGTCGTAGTGCATCCCGATCCACTTTCCCCGGTGACGGTCGATTATGTTCCCGAGCTGGCGGCTGGTGTCGAACTCGACCCAACCAGCGAGTGTTGCAGCGATTTTAGCTGCCTCTCCCTTCGTCAGTAGGCTCGTCTGACTCTCGACGCTCTCGCTGTTGAGGAACTCGAACCCGTCCCCGCCCGGCGCCGCCTGCTCGGCCGGGTCTTCCTCGATCGGTTCCGCTGCGTCTCCTTGATCGCCCTCTTGGGGCTCGGCCTGAGGGTAATCCCCAATTACCCTAACAGGCGTTTCCCGAACGCCTTCGGCCGGGGAATTTCGTCCGCTCGTGGACGTCTCCCCGCTTTCACCTCTCGTGCTTCCCGATCCGCTGGAGCTCGACCCCGATGTCCCAAACGAGCTCGATGACCTTTGTTGCTCGGGGGCTCACTCGGGAGTTTGCTGTGGTCGTTGAACGACCTCCGGCGAGTAGGACATTATGTCCACATCCTCGCTGATTTGCTCGACCTCATCGTCATAATCTGCGACTAACGCGTTCTGGCTGTCCGAATCTGACATTCTTTCTACCTAAAGGTCGGTCGGGATTAGTGTGGGGCCCGGGACGTTTAGGTCGAGGTCAGTTTACCCTACCGCTACACGAAAATGTAAAGCAAGTGGTAAAGATGAAGAGTAGAGAACTTACCGATTGAGGAGACTTTGAAAGGCTTGGAAGCTGTTTGCTCGACCGCTCTGTTGTATTGCTTCGCTCGGGACTCTCTGAGTATACCGATTGATTCAGAAGGTTGAGGAAAGTTCAAATGAGGACCTCAAAGGCCTATTTATAGGAGAGCGTTTGGGCAGGAAACCAGTCCACTTGCGTGACGTGACCGCTGCTGATTCCGAGGCGACCGTTGCAGTCGTCGACACGTGGCAAGAGAGGGAATGACAGCTGGCCGGTCAGTTTGATGGCTGACGGTTGGGTTTCATCATCCCGTCCCGTTTTTCCCGGACGGTAAAAAAGGCACGGGCTGGGGGGATCTTGGTAGGGAATACCCCAACCGACATGCCTTTGTTCTTTTCTTCTTGTCTTTGCAGGTTGCAGGTCGGGTTTCTTGTGAATAACCCGGTCGGTTCCCGACCGGGTAGTGCTCGATTGGCGTTGCCGACCACCGAGCTGGTGAGAGACACGTGGCGACTCTACGCGTTGACAGGCAGGGCACCCGGGAAGGCGACACGTGGTTGCTACGTGGGAGACATGCCGGACGGTCGGATTTGTGTCTCCGGCTCCGCTGCTATAAATACCCGCGATAGCGACACTGTGAGGGACTTTTGGACGATCGATAGGTTGTTGTTAGAGAATCCCGACCGCAGTCAGTCGGTACTTAGAGCAACCATTTAGATTGTACTTAGGGCCTTCACCTTGATCAATAAAAGATTTAATTGCTTTATTTGGTCTTGTGTTTATTTAATTACCGCATTATGTGGCAATTAACACTATCAGGTTGATTCTTCAAAAGCATCAGACAAAGGCATTGGAAGTTTGTGGTCCACCATGCAATATGGACCAAAGTCTAGAAAGATATTTTTAAATAGTTTGGGGGTCAAAACACATTTTTCCAAAAATGATTTCTATATAATCACTTGGTTCAGGTTTCTCAGATTTCTCGCGGTTTTACTCAGATTGACTTTTGGATCAAAATTTAGGTACACAATGTACCCGAGAATTTAGGTTTTTGAAATAGAATAAATATCAGTGTCGAATTTATTTAAAACGTAATTCAAAATAATTAATTCAAGCACCGCTTTTAAAATAAATTTTTTGAAGGATGAGAAATGGCTATTTTGGGATATTGTAAAATAGAATTTAGAAAATTAAATTTTGGGTTGTCACATTCTACCCTCCTTAAAAGAAGTTTCGTCCTTGAAACTTAGAACGAACGAATGAGTTTTCTTAAAACGGAAACTTTCAAAAAGATGGTAAGAATTTCAAGATTTGGCTTAAGAGTTTTTCTTGGGATACTTGAAAGTTTAGGAATCTCTGAGTTTCAAGCTAACTCACCACAACTAAAACGCTACTCAAGATGAACGTAACTCTTTCATTCAGTTCTAACAGAAGAACGATTACAATAGTAAAGGAGATGCAAAGATGAAATAACTCCTAACTATTAGGAAAGCTATACAGGACTAAATCAACTAATACACAACTATGTAATATAATAATAATAAATAATAACAATAATAATAACATCACTAATACACCCCCTCAAGCTCAAGAGTGGTGAGAGACAATGTTGAGCTTGTCACGGAGCATAGAGAACCTCGGTGCAGGCAGCGGTTTAATGAAGACGTCTGCCAGCTGATCTTTAGTGGACACAAAATTAACTATGAAGTCCCCAGCAGCGACTCTGTCCCGAACAAAGTGGAAGTCAATTTCAATATGTTTAGTCCTGGCGTGAAAAACGGGATTAGCGCAAAGATATGTGGCGCCCAGGTTGTCACACCACAAGGTAGCCGGCTCGCCGGTGTGCAAACCAATTTCCCGAAGTAGAGACACAATCCAAGTAACTTCTGCAGAGACATCGGTTAGGGCTTTATACTCAGCTTCAGTCGAGGAGCGGGCAACGGTACGCTGCTTCCAAGAGAGCCAAGAAACAAGATTAGAACCTAAGAAGACAGCATACCCACTTGTGCTTTTTCTGTCGATAGGACACCCAGCCCAGTCGGAGTCCGAGAAGGCGTGAATAGTTGTGGAGGTCGAGGGTGACAGACGTAGCCCGCAGTCCAGAGTGTCCTTGATATACCGTAAGACTCGTTTCAAAAGCCCGTAATGATCGACCGTCGGTGAGTGCATAAACTGACAAAGGCGGTTAACCGCGTAAGAGAGATCTGGGCGAGTAATGGTGAGATACTGTAGCGCCCCAACAAGTCGCCTATACTGAGTTGGATTTTCGTACGGTTCGTCCGATGGTGTAACGGCCTTAGTCACAGCTGCTGGAGTAGCTAGAGGTTTGCAGTCCGTCATCCCAGCTCGCTGCAAAATATCATGCATGTAACGCCGCTGAGTAAGTAATAAGCCACTATCAATCGTTAGAGTCTCGATACCAAGAAAGAACCCCGGGTTACCAAGATCGCGAATTTTAAAAGCAGTGGATAACTGTCTGAGCAAAGTGTCAATTAAGGCCGAGTCGTTTCCCATCATTATGATATCATCCACATAGACTAAGAGGAATACCCGTGATGTACCACTCGACTAGTGAAAAAGTGAGACATCCGTCTTGGAGGCGGAAAAACCAGCTGATAGTAAATAATCATGGAGGCGTTTAAACCAGGCCCGGGGTGTTTGTTTTAAGCCATAGAGAGAGCGTTGCAGATGACACACGTAGTCAGGATGCGTAGAGTCTTCATAGCCTGGTGGCTGCTTCATGTACACAGTCTCAACAAGGTGGCCATTGAGAAAGGCATTGTGAACATCAAGCTGACGTAGAGTCCAACTACGTGACACGACAATGGAAAACAGCAGGCGAACGGTTGTAGGTTTAACAACAGGGCTGAAGGTGTCGAAGAAGTCTTCCCCTGCTACCTGATTGAACCCTTTGGCTACGAGGCGCGCTTTGTAACGGTCAACTATACCATCGGCTTTGCGTTTGGTGCGGAATACCTATTTACACCCGATGACATTCATATTTGGTGCAGCCGGGATTAGAGACCAGGTGTTATTATGTAGCAAAGCATTAAATTCTTGATCCATTGCATCCCGCCAGTGTGGATGCCCAACAGCTTGGGAGTAGCAAGTCGGATCAGTAGTGACAGTCAGGGCTTGGAATTCCTCCCCAGTGCCCCGAGTCATGTGTCGCAGTCGCATGACATGACCTCTATCTGGAGGCTGAGTGCGAGCCCTGCGACCCCTCCGTGCGGGAGGTGCTTGTATAGCTAGAACCGGGCTATCCCGAGCTAAGGGAGTGGGCTCCGGACTTAGCAAGGCAGGCCCTTGTGGTACAGGCTGATGTATATCAGAAGAGACTATAGGCCCGGACGCCCAGGAGGCAGGACCTGAAGTAGTCTGCGGTGTAGTTGTATCAGGTAAACCTGCAAAAGGAAAGGTGGTTTCGTCAAACCAGACATGACGACAGATAAAGAGTTTTCCACTCGTTAAGTCCATGCATCTATATCCCCTAAAGGACAGTGGGTAACCTAGGAACACACACGGGGCTGACCGGTACTCTATTTTGTGACGATTGTAGGGCCGTAGATGTGGATAACATCGGCACCCAAAGACTCGCAAGAATGTGTATGGAGGTGGTACTTTATGTAATTTGGTGTATGGACTTATGAACTGCAAGGCTGAAGAGGGTAGATAATTTATAAGACAACTTGCTGTTTCGAAGGCATAGTCCCAGTATTGTAATGGTACTGAGGCTTTGGCAAGTAGAGCTAACCCAGTGTCGACTATGTGCCGATTACGGCGCTCAACCCTGCCATTTTGTTCATGTGTCTAGGCACAATATTGCCTATGAACTATACCTAGGGATTGGAATGTTTTATGGAGTTTTTGATACTCACCCCCTAAGTCCGATTGAATTGACTTGATAGAACGCGAGAATTGTCGTTCTACCATCACACGAAAGCACTCAAAAGTTTTATAGATGTCTGATTTTAGCCTTAATGGATAAAACCAGCAAAAACGCGAGTAATCATCTACAAATAATAAAAAGTAACGAAATCCTGACGCAGAAATAACGGGGGCCGGGCCCCAAATGTCAGTGTACAGTAAATCTAATACATTTTGACTAGATGACACAACCCTATCTAACGGAAACCGAGATGATTTTCCGAGATGACATGCCGTACACGAACCCGATGCCTGGGACTTATTTTTGGTGGCCGGAACATTACGAAGAACACGACTCTGAACTTGATTATGCGGGTGACCCAATCTACGATGCCACACCCCTGGGTTGGCCCGGGAACTTATGAACGCGAAATGTTTTTGTGACACCGGTAACTTGTATAATCCACCCGAGGCGGGTCCCCTAAGTAGAATCGTTTTGGTGGCGGAATCCTTCACAACAAAACAATCCTTGTGAAACTAAAAAAAGACACCATTTTCATTAGTAAAACGATGGACAAATAAGAGAGGAACAGACAGGTTAGGCACATGTAAAATATTTGATAAAGATAACGGTTTAAATTGGGATGGAATAGACGCATGGCCAACTCGTGAAATTCTCAAACCTGTGTCGTTCCCGACTCGCAAAACATCACCGCTATTATACTCTTCAAAGTGAGACAACATAGATGCCGCCGGTGTAGCGTGAGTCGTCGCTCCTGTGTCCGGATACCAGGACTCTGCCGGAGCTGCTGCAGCATCGTCGCAAGCGACTACAATGTTGGCCTGCGCCGGTGGTTGCGGGAAATACCTCTTATAGCAATAGACTGCCGTATGAACGTGCGAACGGCATATCTGACAGCGGGGTGCTCTTCCTCTGCCACGACCGGAGCCACCACGACCTCGGCCATGCCGCCCTCGGTTCTATCTGCCGCGAGACTGCCCGCCGACGCCACCATCACCGGACTGCTGGCGTCCTCGCCCAGCGTACATAGCGGTCGGCCCACCAATACCTCCATCACTGGTCGCCGGAATCTCATCACTGATGATGAACTCGTGCGCCTGTAGGTAATCCAGAAGCTAAGGTATGGTAATAGGTGTACCTGTAACAGTTAACGAAGCAGCCATTGCCCGGAATTTCGGACGTAACCCCCTGAACACGTACATGTTCTGCTCATCAAGAGACAATGGCCGACCTGCCAATGCCAAAGCCTCCACGATCAACTGCGCTCTGCCCAAATACTCTGCTGTCGAATGGTTGCCCTGCCGAATCGATTGAAACTGCCCTAACAGATTCAAGGTTCGAGCACGCGTCGAAGAACCCAGAGCCGCAGTGATCGACTCCCATACTTCACGCGACGTGCTCCGGCCTACCGCAAGGTACATGACTTCGTCTGAAAGTGAGGATATGAGGAGAGACAGGATCGATTGATCCTGTTTAATCCACGCCTTGTAAGCAGGGTTTGGGCCGTAGGTAACCGTCGCAGCAGCCGAGTCTGATTCGCCGGAGGGTGGTGGTACTGCGACAGTCGCCGGTGGACACGGTGTATTGCCGTCTACGAAGCCGAGCAATTCTTGGCCTCGAACGAAAGGAACGAGTTGTGTCATCCAGAATAAGTAATTTTGAGAGGTCAGTTTTATGGAAACATAGTGGTGGGCGGAGGAGAGATTGGCGTGGGTGGTGGCCGGAGCAGAGGTTGGGGTGGTGGTGACGGTTCTTTCTGAGGAGTTGGTGGACATGGTGATCGGACAGAAATCGGAAAAAAAAAAGAGAGAGGAAAGGGATTGCGGATCGATGGCTAACTGATACCAGATGAACGTAACTCTTTCATTCAGTTCTAACAGAAGAACGATTACAATAGTAAAGGAGATGCAAAGCTGAAATAACTCCTAACTATTAGGAAAGCCATACAGGACTAAATCAACTAATACCCAACTATGTAACATAATAATAATAATAAATAATAACAATAATAATAACATCACTAATACTCAAAACTAACAACTTAAGTAAAGTCTACTAACTAAACTTAAAGCTTAACGATTTACCTTGATTGAAATCTCCGGGAGCACCACCTTGAGGCATGTAGTTGGGATCCCATCCATACGGAGTCCATCTTTGAACATTCTCCACTCCCCCATCTTTCTTCGAGAACTGCAGCCCTTTGATCAAGGTTTGCAAAACCGCACCACTTCTTCTGTGGTATGTTCAGACTAACCACGAATGCCATCCATTCCTCCATGGGCTTCTTAGCAATATCCGCCAAGGTCAGATATTTGTTGTCGGTGGTATGATACAGATCATAATATCTCATGTTTGCTACGTTAAGAGCTGTCCTTGTAGTTCTCTTTATCTTCTCTCCTCTTTCGGGTAGGTTCATCTTAATAAAGATCCAACTCAACACCATACCGTAAGGGAAATGCTTCCTATTCCTTGTCGATTTGGTCTAACGCCGCCCGTAGGAACTCTTATTCTCTATGGGACATTTAAACAAACACTTTGCCTTCACTTCTTTCAGGGTTTTGCCCTCTCAGATCGAAGACGAGGAAATGAAGAGGATCAAGGCTACCTGGATCTAGCAATCTCTTGCCTAGACCTAGGTTTCCAACACCATCCAAGGAGTTGGGCCCCACTCCAATCAATTAATCAAACATCACAAGATAAGCAAATCAAAGCATCATCACAATAACAATCTACACCTCAATCCTAACCACTAGATTTAGCCAAGCATAGTCAAGATCTCAACAAACAAAGGGCAAAAGGAGATATAACAATAAAGCACAAAGTAGATTTTATCACAATCGTTTAGATCCACTGAATACGAATCGTTGATGAAGATCTATTAGCCAAAATGCTTTCAACCGTCAAGCTTCTTTGCAAAATCTAGCATACAAGGTGTTTGCTATTGTAGATCTAAATCTCTCTCTCGAAACCTATTCTAACCCTACTAACCTCTCTCTAAAAATCTGATCTAACTAGTGAATTCTCTCTACACAAAGTTGACTCCCCCTTGCAAAATGAGATTTCAAGCTTAAATATGCCAATTCATTTCGGCATCCCATTCACGCACGGCGTCACGCCGGCGTGAATGGGGTATTAAGCCCCTCCGTTCGTAGCTTCGTCCGGCCTCCTTTAATGCTCCGTTTGCGCAGCCCTCACGGCGTGAGGAGGGGCGTGAGTGGGAAATAATTCCCATTCCGTCCTTCTTCTTCGTGCGTAGCCTTGGCGTGTTCGGTCCTCGTTCGCGTGCTTGCCTCGACTTAGCTTTTTCCGGCCTTTCTACCACGTTTCGAGTCCTAAAATGTCCAAAAATAGATAAAATAGAATTAGGAAGGTCTTTTTTTGTACTTTCGTGTTTTTACGATAATTTGCTCTATAAATAAGACCTTAGACTAAAATACACACGCAAAACCTTAGAAAAGCTCATAGAAACTTAGCATGTTTTGAGGCTTATCAGTGCTCTGGAAGACACAACATTGTGCTCTGGAAGACATAACGTGGTGCTCTGCAAAAGGAAGAACATGCACCAAAAGACAAAAAAAAAAAGAAAAAAAAAAAAAAAAACTTATGCAAATTAGGTATGCATAAACGCACCACACAGTGTTTTGAAACGCACAATTAGGTGTGGGGAGATATGGTGCATTTTTTTTGGGTGTGTGGTGCATTTTGTGATGCATTGGTGTATTTCATTGTTGTGTGTTTTCTAACACTATTGGTGCATTTTTACATACCCAATGGTGCGACCACACCGACTGTATGCTAAGACATGGCCGCATTTGAGCTGATACATACATACATACATACATACATACATACATACATACATACATACATACATACATATATATATATATATATATATATATATATATATATATATATATATATATATATATATATATATATATGGAAGGGTTCAGGTGCGGGGAAGGGTTCTCGTGCGTTTGTGCGAAGGACACACCTTAAGCATTAAAATGGCGCACCTTAAATATACAAACCACACACCTTAAGCACACAAACAAAACATCTTAAGAATACAAACCACACACCTTAAGAACACAAACCATGCACCTTAAGCACACAACAAAACACCTTAAGAGCACAAACCACGCACCTAAGGTTTTAAAATGATTCACCTTAAGTTTCACACAACTGACGCACCTACAAATCACGCACCTTAAGAAATAAGACAACGCACCTTAAAAAAAGAAACTCACGCACCTTAAGTTTCAACTACTTACATTAAGCACAAAATCCACGCACCTTAAGCACAAAACCCATGCGCTTTAAGCACAAAACTCACGCACCTTAATCACAAAACCCACACACCTTAAGTACAAAACCCACGCACCGTAAACACATAAAACCACGCACCTTGAATTTGACGTAGATGCAAAAATTACTAAATTGTCACCGTTTTTTTAATTTTTTTTTTTAATTTTGGTAATCCTGGACGTTGATTTAATAAAAAACAATGGCTCTCCTCTCACCACACAATCGCAACTGAACCTAATTATATATATATAGAAATGGGTTCCCATGCGGTTGGCTACGCCAGGTGCGATTGTGCGGTTAAATTTGAGCCATTGATCTTGCCTAAATCAATGTCCAGGATTAACCGTGATTTAAAAAACGCGTGTTGGTAATTTGGTCTTTTTGCATCTAGGTGAAATTTAAGGTGCGTGATTTGTATGTTTAAGGTGCGTAAGTTGTTGAAACTTAAGGTGCGCTATTTTAAAGGTGCGTGGTTTTTGTTCTTGAGGTGCTTTGTTTGTGTTCTTAAGGTGCGTGATTTGTGTTTTAAAAGTGCTTTGTTTATGTGCTTAAGGTGCGCGGTTTGTGTACTTAAGGTATGCCATTTGAAAGATGTGCCATTTCAATACTTAGAGTGCGTCTTTTTTAGTTAATCGCACAGGAATTTATACCCGCACCTGAACTTTTCTCTTTCTCTCTCTATATATATATATATATATATATATATATATTTATTTATTTATTTTCCAAACAATTCATAGCATGATCGCATCTCGTTTTCCGAAAAGATTTGTTAATCTTCTTATCAATAATAAAATATTCGCCCGACTTATATCATATGAATCATGCCCTGAAAAAAATAAAATTTATATGCTCCATCACATGGGCTACACATATCTTACAATATAAAAATATTTTTGAGGGCACAAATTAATCTTATGACGAATCTAATTACAAGATTGTATCACTGCTGAAAGTTATAGAATTTCCGACCACATGAAAGTGATCTTAAATCAAGTTGAAAGTCTTGTTCCGATCACTTTCGGTATTCGGAAAAACCTTTTTAGCTATTTTCAACCACTTTTTACTTTTGAATTGATTTAAGATCACTTTTAGGTGGTCGGAAATTACATAATTTCCAGCAGTGTATTGCTAAAAAAATAAGATTTAGTTTTTAAAAATATTATATTTTGATTTAAAAATGATGTTAGGTTGTAACTTTTAACATAATTAGTGTTCTGTCGTGCGATGTACGGTTTAAATTTAAATATATATTAATATAAGTTTTAAAAACAAATTAAAATAATTGAATAAAGATATCTAGAAAGTCAATGCCAATTTTTTTTCTTCTTCTTTAGCAATAGCGCAATGTTAAAAATCGTTAGGCGTCCCATTTATTTATTTTAAAGAATTTAAAAACGAAGTCGTTAAATTATATAATAATTACAATTAATTATTTTTATATTTATTTTAGTAATAATAATATAATATAATTACATATCAATTTTTCAAAGATAACTACAGACAAATGTTCAAAGATAACTACAGACAAATGTGTAATATATTATTTAATTAATCAAATGATACTTTTTCACTAATCTTATAATCAAATAAATGTAAACTTTCAAATATTAGAATTGTTTATAATTTTGTTTTTAATTTTATTATTTAAATATAATAACAACAAACAGTTTGCAAGCGTTTTTATTTTCAGTTTTTTAGTTAATAATGCAATGGTTTCACCTACTCATTTTTTGGTCAATCCCAAATCCCTACCTTGGTTTACGAATCACTAGTGGCACTTTTTTTTCTTTTTTTTTTTTTTTTTGAAAAACCAATCTGCCAATTGTATTAATTGATCAAAGCTGGAGTCAGACGGGATAGAATCCCAATACATAGAATGATCCTAAGCAAAAGCTAACGAAGCTAAAGTATGAGCATGCAAATTAATTTGATTGTCTAGGAACATAGCTTAACGAAACAAAATTAAATAAATACATAAAAGTTTTGCATTGGTCAATCATTACTCCAACATACGAGTGAATGGGTGTAGTTTGCTGCTGCATGGTACTCCGTAGAATCATACAATCCGTGAGAAGACACACTGAGAAAATATTCCTTTCTATTAGCCAAGAAAGTGCTTCCTTAAACGCCAGCGCCTCTGCCGTCAGTGGTGAAAAACAAAAAGGTGATTTATCATTCTTTGCCGCTAGGGGTAGAAATGGGCCGAGCCGAGCCGAGCTTTGAAAAATTAGGCCTGGGCCTGTTACAAATATCTAAGGCCTAGGCCCGGGCCTGAGCCTGTATGTAGGCTTTTTGTTAGGCTCAAGCCTGAGCCTGCAATTAACCTGGCTTGACATGAAGCCTTTTTAAAAGTCTATTTAATATTTAGGTCATTAAAAATGCTTCAAAGTAAGTCTTACCTTGAGCCTATTAAAGCCTACATTTTAAGACTTTTTAAAAACTTTAGTATATCTAAATAATATAAGAAATGTACCTAATACAAAACTAATACATAATTATATAAGTATATATCACCACAATGCAAACGTAATAGAAAATAAATATAAAATAAAACAAAACAAGTCACGACTTCAGCATACTCGTTAACTTGTTTAGAAATAAATTCAATTGTATTATTGTTTGTTATCCTATATAATATCGTAAATAATTAACAATCAACTCACATAATTAAGTTGTGACATTTCATTAAATATTATGATAGTAAGAACAGTTAATAAAAAAAATTACACAATAAGAACACTTATAGCAGGATTAACATCAATGTTTATAGTTGAGTCATAATTTAGAATGGAATTTTGGAGGTGCAGGGTTAGGGTTTGATAATTATATATACTTGGGGTTATATTCTAAATTATATATATATATATATATATATATATATATATATATATATATATATATATATATATATATATATATATATATATATATATATAGGCCAGGGCTGTAGGCCTGAAGGCCGAGCCTAGTATATATAGGCCTGGCCTATTTAGTTTAATAGGCTTTGAAATTGGCTCAAGCCTGGCCTTTTTACTAAACGAGCTAGGCCTAACTAGGCTTTAATTAGGCCTGGACATAGGCCCCTACAAGGGGCCTGGCCTATTCCCACCCCTATTTGCCGCTATGAAAGATCCCCCGGGCGATATTAACACAATTCCATACGTGGCCTCCCGGTTCTTTGTCGAAATCCCGCATCTACATAGCACCGCAGGTGGTTGCCATGCAGTTCCGGACCAGCCTGTGACGTTGGCTCCGGTCGTGAAGGGCGGCAGTGTGCACTTTCGTATGCCTGCAGCGACGTCGCCGCTCCCCTTGCTACGGCTTCTGGTCGCGGCATGGCCCCTTTCCACACGGCTGCATTGCGGCATCTCCATATATTGTACAGGACCCCTACCATAAGCTGTGTCTGCTCCTCCGTTAAGACCGCCATAGCCCCCGTTAGCCATGTTGTAAAGGAATCTGTAACAATATTTGTGATAGGAAATTGTGTTATATTCCAAACTAATGTAGAATATTCACAGTACACTAAAGCATGCAACACATCTTCATGATCTAAAGCACACATTGGGCATGCCGGGTCCACCTCCACCCTTTTTATAATCAAATTAGTGGTAGTGGGGTAGGATATCACATATTGCTCTCCACAAAAAGGTCCTCCACTTTGGTGGTACTTTCAACTTCCACATCTTTACCCATTTATCAAAATCACCTGGACTATTCTCAAAATCACCAATAATACGTCTGTAAGCATTCTTTACTGTATATGACCCTTTTGGGTCACCCATCCAATACCATGAGTCATCATAGTCCGGGCTAACTAGAATCATAACTATTCGGTTCACATCCTCAAGGATAAACAAATCAGATAGAATATGTGGATCTTATGTGTTTGTTTGTGGATCTATTAAACATGCAACTCGTGCCTCTCTTAACTCTTCTGGCATATCTGTTTGTATCAAGGGGCTAGGATTATCCGGGAGCCATAGGTGACCCCATATAAGAGTTGTCTGTCCATTTCCAATCCTACGTCGTACCCCAGCTGTCACTACTGGGTGTGCCACCATTATACTCCTCCAACAAAAACTTGAACAATTCCCAATAATAGCATCAACAAAACTAGTAGTGGGGTAATAACGGGCTTTGTATATTCTTGCTGCCAATGATCCTAGATTCGTAAGAAAACGACATGCTTGCTTTCCCAGCATGGCCAGGTTAAATGCTCTTAACTCCTTGAAACCCAAGCCACCAAATTTCTTAGGGACACATAATTTATCCCATGTCTTCCAATGTATCCCCTGTCCCTGCTACTTCCCCACCAGAATCTATTCATGGTTCTCTCTGTAAGTGTAAAATTATTGTATGTTAAACCTTATTGGCTATTTTATTTAGTAGTGGTATTATTAGTTTTTAATTAAGATGTTAATTAGAGTTGTTAGAATTAATTTTCCTTTGGACCATGTGATGCTTAAATGAGGGGACAGTATGCATTGGTGAATGAAGAGAAAGTCAGCAGCAGCGCATGAAGCTTTCAAAGAAAAACAAAAGGATGTGGCTATGGTTTATTCGAACAAGAAAAAGGCTAATATTAAGGATCAAAGAGGAGGCTTAATATTCACTATAAAAAGAAGCTACACCAAAGAGGAAAGTTGCCAATTTTGAGTCTACAATTCTGAGTGCACACTTTCCTTACAAAGCTTCCTGATTTATTCTGCTATATTATTTAATTGTTAAGAAGATTTAATCTGTAATACATGACCTGTACGTGGTACTGCTGAAGCATCTTGTGAAGATTGTTCAGGCTTACGTGTGTCAGTCCTGGATAGGTGTTAGAAAGAGTGGCAGTGGTAAAGGCTGGAGGCCATCTGTATTTACCTCTTGTAATACTCCTTTTGGTGAACATCTATAGTGGATTGGGCAGACGTGGGGTGCCCCGCAGACATAGGAGAAGGAGCTCCGAACTGCGTAACAATTCTTTTGTGTTTTTACTTTATTTTATGCTTTCTGTCTTCATTATTTATATTTGTTTAAACAAGTTTAATTAATGAACGTAACTGGTGCATAACTTAAAAACAAGTAAAAATACATTACTTTTTGATTTCAAGTCTCACGGTGCAATTTCACTCTCAATGGATTGGCAAACCGTTTCATGTAACAAAAAGACACTCATTGAAAACGTTGGCATAGATTGAGCCACACTTTTCAACAAAACCTCCTTACCAGCCTGAGATAATAACTTTTTATTCCACGATTCAATCATTTACTTGATTTTTTCCTCCACATAAGAAAAAACAGCTCTCTTATTTTTGCCCACAAAAGATGGGAGGCCCAGATACTTCTCAAAATTGTCCGCCTGCACAACCTCAAGGCAGTCAGCCACCTGCATTCTGTCCACGTGCTAGGTATTTCGGCTAAAACATATATTGGACTTGTTATAATTCACCACCTACCCAGATAGCTTCTCATACCTTACCAAACACTAGTGACAATATTTTAATTGTTTTAATTTCCTGTAAAAAATCATTCAACTAATCAATCACTCACGTGATGAAAACAAACAGCGTGAATATGAAAACAAACAGCGTGAATATGCTATTCCTTATTTATTAATTTATTTATTAATTAAAAATGAAATATGATATTTCCCCGCGAATATGACATTCCTTATTTATTAATTAAAAAAAAGATGGGGTTTTCCACTCCATTCTTTCAATATTTTTCATTTTATTCATTAGATATTCATTAATTAACTAATTGCACTAATGCATTACTAATTGAAATGAGAATTTAGCTACCAATTAAATGATACCATATCATAAGAGACAGATTAAAAGAAAAAAAAATTGTATTACTCTTTAAAAAAAATAATAGAAATAACCACTTTTAATTTAGAGCGGTCTAAATTTCATTCTCTCAACGAACTTGTCTTAATTCAAGAACCATTATATATTACTAGAGCCCTAAGAATGCTGCACCACTTCAATTCACTACTCTTCACTCTATCCACATCTGAAAATCTATCTAAATTTTAATTTGTATAAAAGCTGTCAATCATCAAAAATAAATGTGTTAATGTAATAAGTTGTAATACCAGCTTGTATATTGTGCCCTTTTTTTTCTTTCTTTTCCCATTTAAATTGTTAGCGGCCTAGTGCTATGGAATGACATGGTTAAATATAATTACATGCACATTATGTTTATTTTCTAGTAACTTTGTAAATTATTGGTAATTTTATATATTTTCTTTATTCAGGATGTATTAATTACTTCTAATGTGATTCTCTTAATAATTTTATTACCTTTTTTTTTTTCCTTCAATATTATTGGGTGGAGGCTAGTAAAGGTCAAGTCTAGCACCCGGTGGCTGAAGACCGGGATTGTTGGACGGAAGTTGATAAAGAGTTTAAAATGCCAAGTCCAGCACCCAGCGTCCCGAAAATGTGATGGCATTCTATCTATAAGGAAATAAAGTTGTGTCTTCGCTACTAGCTATAACTTTTGGCGTAGCGGTAACTCGATAAGCGTTTGATCTTAACAAGTTAAGTGATCAGAGCTAGGTCACGAGTTTGAATTCTAACAATAACATTTAAGACTGGTTGGTGGTGAGATGTGAAAATTGTTAGACGGATGCCAATAAAGGCCAAGTCAATAACATTTAAGAGTGGTTGGTGGTGAGATGTGAAAATTGTTAGACGGAGGCCAATAAAGGCCAAGTCTAATACCCAATAACTGGAGGATTTTTAAAAGACCAAGTTCAACACTCACAAATCTTTGATGCTAATAAACATTTATTCAACCATACAATATTTGTCAATTAATTAAATATGATTACATTTATTCAACCATACAATATTTGTCAATTAATTAAATATGATTGGTGCAACTTGTGCAGGGGAGTGCCTATTGGTGTCATAATGAAATGCACCGAGTAGATTCAAATATCGAGACATTAGAGGTTAATTTTTTTATTGAAATAATAAATAAGACCATGTTACACACTCAAACATTTATTACTAACAAATAGTCACTCCCTAATGTGACAATTGTATATTATTGATACAACATTTTGTCATGATAGAAAGTAAATATTTGTGAGTAATAATTGTAGTGCTTTTTAACAAACTATTATTTGTCCCGTGCGATACACGAAAAATATGTTATAAAAATATACCCTATATGAGGTTTATTCATATATAAAATTTTTGTTATTTAATAATTATTATGTGTGAATTCCTATGATAAAATTATGAACATAAATATATTTACAATTAAAATAATATTTAAGGTGGGTGATTACTACAAATCTTAAACTATATTAAAAATTTAGTACATAGTATTTAATATTACAAAATTTTAAGAACTTAGTAAATTACAATAGTAATTGAATTACAATTTTAGAGTCACCACGGATTAAAATTTTAAGACCTTTGAGATTTCTAACTCTAGAAGTAGCAACATACAATTGACATTTAAAGACCAAACAATTATTTATAAATATAAATGACTATTAATCATCATCACCATTTAAAAAAATAATTGTAACAATAATTGCTCACCAAACCATATGTCTATATTATAGTTAAGATTTCAATTGTTTTTTTAGAATTAAAAATGATTTTCAAGTTTTAACATTTACTTTCCTTATATGGTTTCTCCTTCACTTTTGTGTTCATTTCCCTTTGATATTTTATAAATAGTTTTCAGGAGTAGTTTTCCCTTTGATATCTGATTTGGCATCATTTTTAATGCTATATTATTATTTTTGTTGCAAAATTCACTATTTCCATGTAATTATATGGGTAATGTATCAGATCTTGTTGTATTGCACTAAATATTTTCTTCACTTGTTTCTTGTTATATATCATATGTTTTTCACTCATATAAAAAATGTTTGCTAAACTTGCTAAATCTTAACTATAATACCAATATATGTAATTAATACCAATATTTAATTATTAATATCAACATTTAATTTTCACAATACCATACGACTTTATTATAATTAAGATATTACTCCGTAGTAATTAACTGTAATTGTAAAATTGACAAAAAAAAAAATGAAAAAATACATATAATGCTAGGTTTGTTGGAAACTTGACGTAAGTAATTACTTACCGTGTTAACTTTCATATTGTAAACTTCATGTGATATAAGTCAGGAGAATATTTTATTATTGATAAGATAGCCAAATCTTTTAGGAAAACGAGATGTGATCATGCTATGCGTTGTTTGAGGAATATATATATATATATATATATATATATATATATATAGAAAGGGGTTCATGTGGGGTTGATGGTGTCAGGTGCGGTTGTGCGGTGAAATGAGAACCATTGATTTTGCTTAAATCAACGTTTAGATTATCAAAATTAAATTAAAAACGCGGTGACATTTTGGTAACTTTTGCATCTAGGTAAATTTAAGGTGTTTGGGTTTGGACTTAATGTGCTTGAGTTTTTGTGGTTAAAATGCGTGTGTTTGTGCTTAAGGTGTGTGTGGTTTGTGCTTAAGGTGTGTGAGGGTTGTGCATAAGGTGCGTGATGTTAGTGATTAATGTCAGTAGTTGTTGAAACTTAAGGTGTGTGAGGTTTGTGTTTAAGGTGCGTGGGGTTTATGCTTAAGGTGCGTGGGGTTAGTGATTAATGTAAGTAGTTGTTGAAACTTAAAGTGTGTGAGTTTTATGCATAATGTGCGCGAGTTTTGCGCTTAAGATGCGTCTGTTGTGTGCTTAAGGTGCGTGAGTTCTGTACTTAATGTGCATGAGTTTGTACTTAATTTGAGTCATTTTAAAATCTTAGGTGCATGAGTTTTGTACTTAATGTGCTTAAAATGTGTGATTTATGTACTTAAGGTGAGTAATTTGTGTTCTTAAGGTGATTTGTTTGTGTGCTTATGGTGCATGGTGATTTGTGTACTTAAGGTGCGCCTTGTTAATGCTTAAGGTGTGTCCAACCGCACGAGAAGCATCACCCGCACCTGAACCCTGCCATATATATATATATATATATATATATATATATATATATATATATATATATGTATGTATGTATGTATGTATGTATGTATGTATATATATATATATATATATATATATATATATATATATATATATATATATATATAACATGCTTAGCATATAATATAACATAAGCATAAATGCGCAACTCAACTATCAGCTTAGGCTTTTAGTTGAGATGGAGTACATGCTTCAATTTGGTATCAGAGCCATGTCAAAGGTCATGCGGTCCACGTCAATCTACTTCAAGGTCTCCATCGTCATTCGGGCATGCTTTGAAGTAGATTGCAGGGCTTCACTAGGTGAAGTGCATTTTTTGGTGTGTGGTGCATTTGTGCATTGGTATATTTATGCATATCTAATAGTGCAATCCGCACCACCCGCATGGGAAGCCTTGACCGCATTTGATCTTGAAAAAACTATGGACAAATCCACACCCTACATCTTGAGAAACCAAAGGTTACTATCTTACATACTATAAAGAGTAAATACCTAAAATGGTCTCTCGACTATAGCTAAATTCACAAATTGGTCATCGACTTTCAATTTCAACCAATTAAGTCCTTAACTTTGCAATTCTGACACGATTTGGTCCTCCATCTATTTGACCATTTTTTTACCATGATCGACGATCTCCAGAAGAACCTTCAGCTCTTGTCGGAGCACGTAGAGGCCTCCAGGATGACGTTGCACCGGTTCGGAAACACGTAGTCTTCTTCGCTCTGGTACGAACTCAACTACATTGAATCCAAAGGGAGGATGAAAAAAGGCGACCGGATGGTAGATTGCTTTCGGTAGTGGATTCAAATGTAACAGTGCGGTCTGGAAATGCAACCGGGACCTTAAAACCCCAACGATGGACCATGAAATTACATATATATCCTCAAAAATCACAGTCAACAAACGGTCAAATAGACAGAGGACCAAATTGTGTTAAAATTGCAAAGTTAGGGACTTAATTGGTTGAAATTGAAAGTCGAGGACCAATTTGTGAATTTAGCTATAGTCGAGGGACCATTTTGGGTATTTACTCTAACTATAGTTTCATTCGACATTATACAGTCAAATATGTTAAACTGTTATTCAGTTTCATTTTATATATACTATAGTTTCATTACAACGCAACTACAATATTATTTCAATAACTACAGTTTTATTGGACGTACAATATATATACACTCAAATATGTGAAACTGTTATTTAGTTTCATTTTATATTCACTGCAGTTTTATTTCAACACAACTACAGTTTCATTTTAATTCAATTACAGTTTAATTTGATAATATAAAAATAATATGTGAGATAATTTCATTTTAGATACACTGTAGTTTCATTTTGTAATTAACACAAAAAAAAAAAAAAAAAAAAAAAAAAAAAAAAAAAAAACTCCATTAAAATGTAACTGCAGTCGTTTCTTTAAGTACTTAAAGAAACGGCACTATTTTTGGACCATGGTCCACAATATAACAACTGGTTAGTCAAGTTTCTACGACCGCTCAAGATGATACAATTGGCACTCCAAGACAAAATAATGATCCTATGGATGAAAAGCATGCTATAATATGTGTCACAGAGAATGGCCTCAAAAATAGGGAAGAAAGTCAACACTGTATGAGGTACCATGATAATCAAGATGGTTATATCTTTGTTACGAAAACATCCTCAAGATATTCATCAGTTGATTTAGATGACAGAATAGAGAAATCAATATCACTCTATCATCAGAACAACATAATGAAGTCACATTGCCAAGTATTTATTTTATTATTGTGATTTTAAACATACGTTATTTGTTGAACTTGCATTAGAGGGTGTCAAACTATTAGTTATTTGGTATATGTCATGAATATTGAGATGTATCTCGCGCCTTATAGATGAAGCTATAAGCTGATTTTCAAATGCAGCTTTGCCCGGAAAGCTAATCCTTAACACTAATTATATGATAATAATTGCACTAGGACAATTTATATGATCCTAGTTCAAAAGTCTATTTACTGTGTTAGTTCTCGGTTATATGCTAATTATTTGTCACGAGTCTGGATCATTGAAAATCTCAAATCTTTGTATTTAAACAAAATGATAGTGCCTTATTTTTAATATAGTTTGTGCCTAGAAGGTAACTAAGAGCACTAAGCTTTCTCCAAAGGGGTTTTCCTTAATCTAAGGTTCTTAATGAGGCAACTAATATAAAACAATAATACACATATATCATGTACTCTTTTTCCCTCAATTAGATTTTTCTCACTGAGTTTTTCTATTGAGGTTTTTAACGAGGCATGAATATGATATAATAATATCAAAAGGGGAAAGTTGCAAATAAATACTTAAATAAATAAAACCCCTAAAATCCTGAAGATTATACCAAATCCTTTCCAGCAGGAATTTCACCAGCTTCAGATGTCAAATTAGGCGAGAGGCTATCATCATACTTAGCTATGACTTCCGGCATAGCATCCTCTACTACATACCTTGGTCTTCAAATAAGAGAGTCCAACTGTTTTCTTGTTTGACAATCTAAATCACTTTCAGATTCAGACTCAATGGTGTTAAGTGCATCCACAAAATTGTCAATTTCACTGTTAATGTCATCAAATGGGACATCATCATACTTTGACATTTGCATTTTTTTTTTTTTCCAAAACAGCCAAACTATTTGCCCTACAGTGCCACGAGTAACAGTTGCAGTTATTTGAGCATCTGTAGTCTGTACCAACATTTGCAGAATGTATTTCTAAATTTTCATTGCCATTACACTTGTGATGGATAATTTCCAATGTGTTCACTTGTACTGCAAGATGGATAGGGACAAGTTTGGTTTGGCGATTAATCAATCAATCACATAACAACCTCAAAATCAATACAGGTCGATACGTCAGCCTGATTGTGGCGATGTGCTTACTTTTTGGACTCCAAGCAACACGTGGACCATAGTCTCTCTTTTTCTCGGGTGACGACCTTTGGCATGGCTCTGATACCAAATTGAAGTATTGATACAGGACAACGCAAGCCAAAAGGAAGATAACGAAAAGAGCTTTGAATTGAAACACACTTAAGAAGGCTAATATATCTCTCTATGCCGTTACTGCTAACAGAAAGAGGATATATATACAAAACATAAGTACCTAGCTACATAAATGACAGAAGTAAATATAACAAGGCTCAAGACAGATACATTAATATAAAAGAAAGTTCCAATGCATTGTTGTTCATCTTTCCCATGCATGCTTGTTCATCTCCCCGAGGAATTTATATTTGCTGTCCTTCATCATTTTCCCCCACCGAAAGAGAACTCGACCTCGAGTTAACAACACTCGGGTACAACAGAGTATCATTAGCATGAAACTTGAAAATATCTGCCACATTGAAAGTCCTAGAAATTTTCCATTCATTCGGCAAGTCAACGATATATGCGTTGTCATTGATTTTCTGTGTAATCTTGTACGGGCCATACTTCTTAGGACTCAATTTATGAAAAGTGCCAGCAGGGAATCGTTCTTTGCGAAGATAAACCATAACATTGTCTCCAATATTAAAGACTTGCTTCTTGCGTTTCCTATCTGCAGCTGCTTTATACTTAGCATTGGAAGATTCCAATTTGGCCTTGACTTCTTCCTGGATGGTTGTAATCTGTTCAGCCAAAGCTTCAGCATTGTTGTGACCTTGTTTTGGCCTAGGAAGTTGAAGGAGATCCACAGCATGATTAGGCACCTTTGTGTAAACGACTGAAAAGGGAGTACGTCCAATTGAAGTATGGAGAGAACTATTGTATGCAAACTCTGCTTGTGCCAAAGCAAAATCCCATTGTTTGACATTTCCACTACACACACAGCGTATCAAATTACCCAAGGAACGATTGGTGACTTCGGTCTGGCCGTCTGTTTGTGGATGGGCTGAACTACTGAACTTTAAGCTTGCATCAAACCTCTTCCACAGGGACATCCAAAAATGAGAGAGAAACTTTGAGTCTCTGTCTGATGTTATGGAACGTGGAACGCCATGTAGTCGAACTATTTCTTGAAAAAAAATTCGTGCTATGTGCACTGCATCAGACGTCTTTTTACATGGTAGAAAGTGGGCCATTTTTGAGAAACGATCGACCACAACAAACACTGAATCAGCACCCCTTTGGGTCCTTGGCAGCCCAAGAACAAAATCCATAGACAAGTCTTCCCATATATTCTCTGGAACTGGCAATGGCATGTATAACCCAGTATTTTGCAAATGACCTTTAGAAGCTTGGCAAACAGGACATCGTTTAACAAATAAACCCACGTCTCTTTTTATTTGTGGCCAAAAGAAACGTTCTTCAACACTAGCTATGGTTTTATCACGTCCAACATGCCCCCCCAATCCTCCAGCATGTAGGTCTCGTATAAGTTTCTCACGCAAAGATATCCGCGGAATGCACAAGCGCCCACCCTTGAAAAGGTAGCCATCAATAATATGAAAATCCTGGGATGGTTCATGGAGTTGTACTTGTTTCCAAATATCACTGAAATCTCCATCTATCTCATAAAGTGATTTCAATTCTTCAAACCCAATAAGTTCTCCCTCCCTTTTTCTGCTAAGGGCATCTGCAACTTTATTAGAAGTACCAGACTTGTGTTTAATAATAAAAGTGAATTGTTCAAGGAAAGAAGCCCATCGTGCATGCATCTTGTTCAGGTGTTTTTGGCTTTTAAGGTACTTCAATGCTTCATGATCAGAATATATAATAAACTCACCATGTAGCAAATAGTGTGCCCATGTCTTCAAAGCTCGAACAACAGCATAAAGTTCCTGCTCATAGGTTGACCACTTCTCCCTTGCTGGACTTAATTTTTCACTAAAAAAAGCAACAGGTTTCTTACTTTGGGATAACACTCCTCCAACACCAATACCACTTGCATCACACTCGACCTCAAATGGCTTAGAAAAATCCGGTAGAGCAAGGACAGGTGCACTGGTAAGCTTTTCCTTTAGCTCATTGAAGCTTGCATAAGTTGTAGCATCCCACTGAAATCCTCCCTTACGCATGCAATTAGTGAGCGGAGCAGCAATGGTACTAAAGTTTCTAATGAATCTCCTATAAAATGTAGCCAACCCATGAAAACTTCTGACATCACCTACTGTTTTGGGAGTTGGCCAGTCTCGTATGGCTTTCACCTTTTCTTCATCAACATGGATTCCTTCTGCACTTACAGCGAATCCGAGAAAGACCAGCTTGTTAGTCATGAAGAAACATTTTTTAAGATTAGCATACAGTTTATTCTCCCGTAGGGCCTGCAACACCAACTTCAGATGGATTAAATGTTCTTCACGGTTATGGCTGTAGATAAGAATATCGTCAAAATACACGACAACAAATTTACCAATGAAATCCTTCAGAACCTGGTTCATAAGTGGCATGAAAGTACTCGGAGCATTGGATAAACCAAACGGCATCACCAGCCATTCGTAAAGGCCATCTCGAGTTTTGAAAGCAGTTTTCCATTCGTCCCCTGGCTTGATACGTACTTGGTGATACCCACTTCGAAGATCAATCTTTGAAAAAACAGTCGCCCCATAAAGCTGGTCCAACATGTCTTCGAGTCTTGGAATTGGAAATCGGTATTTGATTGTAATCTTGTTGATAGCACGGCTGTCTACACACATTCGTAGACTGCCATCTTTTTTTGGTGTGAGCAAAGCAGGCACCGCACAAGGACTTTTGCTCTCCCGAATGAGTCCTTTGTGTAATAATTCATTGACGTGTTGATTCAAGGCTGCACTTTCTGTTGGGTTCATACGGTAGTGTGGCAGGTTTGGTAACATGGCACCGGGCATAAAATCAATCTGATGTTGGATCTCCCTTAGAGGTGGTAGACCATTTGGAAGGTCACTTGGTGCAATATCTGCAAATTCTTCCAACAAAGAACGTACCTCGTCTGGTATGTAGGTTGGTGCAATGTTATGTTCTTTAGCTATTAGCACAAGGACAACATTGAGTTCTCCGGCTTCCTTGACAAAAGTTTTCCAGTGCTCTATTGTTGTGATGGCACAAGTCCTCTTCACTGCAGCATCATCCCATGCAGCCGGGGGGATGACTATTTTCTTCTTATTCCAAAGGAAGGAGTATATGTTCTGCCTTCCATGATGGGTCGCATCAACATCGAATTGCCATGGCCTTCCGAGCAAGATATGACAAGCATCCATATCTATAACCTCACATGTTATGGTGTCTTCGTAGCTTTTCCCAATAGAAATCGGAATGCGACAGATCTCTGTGACAACAACAGATGGCCCTTCCTTAATCCATCCCAACTTGTAAGGCTTTGGGTGAGGTTCTGTAGGTAGCTGGAGGTGTTGTACAAGAGACTTGGAGACTATGTTGTCACAACTTCCGTTGTCAACGATGAGTTTACACACCTTCCCTAACACACTGCAATATGCTCGGAAAATATTGTTGCGTTGTGTTGGCGTTCTTGTATTGGTAGTGTGTAGAATTCGTCGAACAACACAACTTAAATGATCACCTTCTTCCTCGGCAATTTCAGTTCCCTCATTAAATTCACAATCATTTTCATCACCTTCGGCTATCTGGTTCACCATGTTAACGGACTTTCGGGCTCGACATTCGTTTGAGCGATGTCCCGGTTCCCCACATTTGAAGCATTTCCCGGTCATTGGTCTAGCATAAGGATTTGGGTTTGAGTTTCTGTTTAATGATTCAACTGACTTCTGTCTTTGATTCCTTGAGGTTCCAGCATCACTTGTAGGCACAGGTTGAGGGAAGGGTGTATCAGTAGGTAAGTTGGGAGTGGTTTTGGGGTATGTGGAATAATTTAGATATCGTGGTGGTGCAATGGGTGTTGGTTTTCGCTGGGTTGAGGAGGAGATTAACATCTCAGCTTTTACTGCCATGTTGTAAGCTTCATCAACAGACCATACAGGAGCCAAAGTAATTTTCTCTTGTATAGTATACCTTAGGCCATTAATATATCGAGCTGTCTGTTGTTCAGGGGTTTCAGAAAGATTACAACGCGCACCAAGCCGAAAAAACTCTTCTGTGTATTCATTTACTGTCCGAGTCCCTTGCGAACATTGTTGATATTTTTGGAATAAATACTGCTGGTAGTCGGGCGGTAAAAATCGGCTCATCATTGCTTTCTTCATTTTCCTCCATGAAACTATGGGCATTTTTCCTTGTCGCCTCCTATTTGATTGTGTCATATCCCACCAAGCTGCTGCTCCACCTTTTAGTTTGTGTGCAACACTTTTAGCCTGCCTATCTTCAGGAATTTCTAACAGCTCAAAACAATTTTCGATCTCATAGCACCAATCTAAAAATCCCTCAACATCAAGTGATCCATTAAAGCTTGGTAAATCGACTTTGGGACGGTAGTGCCACTGTCTTGGGGCTGGGCGTTGTGGAGTTTCATCATCTGACTCGTCACTTTCATGCATCATCTGTCTTGGATGCATGTTTGGACGCGGAGGTTGTGGTACAGGTCTTTGCAAGTTCTGTCCATGGTTATCGTTTGGAACTGCGCCATGGTTGTCAAGTCTTAAAACTTATTGCAGTAAGCATGCCTCGAATGTCTCTAAGATCTCTGGTGACACTTTCTTCATGCACTTGAAAAGCCGCCCAAAGGGCTTCCATTCCATGGTCACCGCGGGAGTGGATGGGTTACTTCCGTTGTTGCCGTTTAGCACCATTGTGGGTCGAAGCAACGAAGCAGGGTTGTTGCTGCCTAGGAGTCAAACAGGCTCTGATACCAAAACTGATACAGGACAACGCAAGCCAAAAGGAAGATAACGAAAAGAGCTTTGAATTGAAACAAACTTAAGAAGGCTAATATATCTCTCTATGCCGTTACTGCTAACAGAAAGATGATATATATACAAAACATAAGTACCTAGCTACATAAATGACAGAAGTAAATATAACAAGGCTCAAGACAGATACATTAATATAAAAGAAAGTTCCAATGCATTGTTGTTCATCTTTCCCATGCATGCTTGTTCATCTCCCCGAGGAATTTATATTTGTTGTCCTTCATCAAGTATGTGCCCCATCTCAACTAAAAGCCTAAGCTAATAATTGGATTGTACATTAATGATGCTCAACAAATTCACTTAGAACACGCGTGCCGATAACATGTTGTGAATTTAGACGAATTCTCATGTGAATTGTTGCATGGTTCCAATGTGAGTAAAATAATAGGAAAAGCAAAAGGATTACCAAAGAAAGATGAATAACTTCACCCAGGAAAACCACCAAAACTATTCTCATTAGATAACCGCCATAATACCAATACAACATGAGTAATACATAATCTCTATAAATTCGATCGGTAATGGTCACATTAATTAATATATTTACAATATAAACAATAACAGTTTTCAATTTTTTATTTCTAATAAATTCTTATTAAGTTTTCAACTAGCAGGTATATAGCCTATTGAATTGGTGTAGGTTAACCTACAATCCGTAGAAGGGAGTTCATTTTAGAGCGGTGAGGTGGTAATTCCATTGGATAGAGAATTCTAAGAGATTATGACCCAACAAACCATATATTTTTTTTAAAAATAGTAATATTAATTAATTGCATAAAAATAATGTATGAGAAGTGTGTATATAAGCCGCAATGATAGCATGCAGTCCTAGATTGGAGAAGAATGGGTTTCATTTCAAACCCTTTCTTCCTTCTCTTTCTTCTTTCTTTTCTCCTGTTTTCAACATTTTCCTTCTCTGTTGCCAATCCCAATATCATTCACCCTTTTCAAGATGAACAGCTTTCTGGTAATTTTTTAAAAAAAATTTATTAAAATTATTATTATTATTTATTAATTGCTATTTTATGATGTTTTGGTTGTAATTTGCCATATTTAATTTGATTTTCTCACATTTAGCTTTTCCCAAACTCATATGTTCTTTCCCTTTGTATAGTTTACCTTTTGAATGCCAGAATTTGCATAGCAGCTGGAAATTTAATTACCTATGTTTTCTTGATTGTTAAATTATTTCTTGAATGAGATAAAGTTTTATGTATGTAATTCGATTAAAAAAAAGTACCAAAAACTAATGGTAAAGCAGCACAAACATATAATTTTAGATAAGTGGTTCTCATTTTCATAAATAATTTCCATAAGAAAGATGGTTGCTTTGATGATAAAGAATCTGCAAAATTAGTAAATCTTTTTATAATTTTGATATGGCAGACTGTGAATTTGAGGATATTCAAAAATGTATTAAATGTATTAAATTTAATTTTCATATATTATTTTATGAGATTGCATTTATTGATTATTTTTATAATAAAAATAATAATTATTTTTTTCTTTTTGGACTTGGGTGATTTTAATTTAGTCTTGGACGATGGATTGGGCACAAGAAGGAATAGCATTAAGGTCGCTGATGAGGAAACCTCTATCAAAAATGCAACCTATTTGATATTGGCAGCAGAGAGGACTCACAGAAGAGACCCTCTTACTGATTACCATTATTACAATGGTGGTTGGAATATTACCGATCCACATTATATATTTGTAAGTTTCATTTGTGGCATGGGAACTTAAATTTATATTCAATTCTTGAATAAAATAATAATAATAATAATAATAATAATAATAATAATAATAATAATAATAATAATAATAATTTATGGTTTATTAATTGCTTAGTTAATATAGTTAAATATGAATAAGCTTTTCCACAAAAATAAAAATAAAAATAATAATAATAAAAGAAAATAAAATTTACCACCCCTCCTTGCTTGGTTCCTCCATTATAGACCACTATCGATCTAGAATTATGGTTTGGGGAAATTCGTACAACTTTAGAAAATGCATTGCAACTAAAGCAAAAGATATAACTAGTAGTGAAGAACGCAACTTTATTTCTTTATAGACTGTCATAACATTTTTAAAAGGTAGGGTTTTGGACTTGATCTTTCACCCGCCTCAGCCCAATAACTCCTTAGCCATCAATTAATAAACTTATGCCATGTTTGGTTCATGGAATAAGTCAGAAATGGAATAACATTCATTGAAATAGACTTATTCGTTTGGTTTGGTCATTTTGCTTTGGGAATAACATTCCTAGAAATAGCCCCACCTTAGTATTAACTATTCTCATGCTCTTGAAATAACTTTTATATCACAAATATCAAAAATACCATTTACACATTATTTAATATTTATATTTAATAATACTTTAAATTTTGTTTGTTGTTTATGATGAAGTCGACAGGTTTTGCTTCCATGGGTCCTTTCCTCGTTGCCTCTTTATGGTTCATCTTGTTTGGACTATGGTTATTTTTCATGTGTATCACTTGTTGTTGTTGCTGCTGTGCTCGCAAAACTTATGGCTATAACCAATCTGCCTACATCTTGTCCCTCGTTTTGCTCTGCCTTTTCACTCTTGCAGTCCAGTAAGAAGCTAGCTATATTAATCTACTCCCACCCATCTAATATTGCAAATTATACCATGCAATAGGATTTACTTTGTATCGTAAACCATAGTCTAAAAATAATCTTCAGATTTTGTATCTGCAGTTATTAGTTTCTGTACTTGTAAACAATTGAAAACACATCACATGGTAATTACAGACACATGACATGATAACTATAGACACATAAATTGTTAACTGCAGATGCAGAGACATAACATGTTAACCAGCATTTTATGTGTCTACCGTTAACATATTGGCCCTATTTGGTAAATTGCTGTTAGCTGATAGTTGTTAGCTAATAACTAGTTGATAACATTAGCTGATTGTAGAAAGGTGTTTGGTAAATTAGTTGTTAGCTAATAGATGTTTGGTATAATTTCTTTTCTCAAAAAGCTAACTGAAAAAGTTGCTTTGAGTAACTTTTTGAATTTTAGCATTTTGGAATACAAAGAGCTAATTAACCAAACACTTATATTGATTTTTTAACCATGTCAAACAATTAATAGTGATCAAATAAGTCAAAATTAGTCTATAGACTAACTATTTTTTCAAACAGGACCAGGACCATTATGTATTTGCAGTTAACAATTTATGTGTGAGCAGTTATCATGCTATGTGTCTATAATTATCATGTTATATATTTTCAATTTATTTACAGATATAAAAATTCTTAACTGCAAGTACAAAATGTATTAACTGCATCACATAAGTTTTGGACAAGGGTTCACAATGCAATATAAACATTGATCCATTGTATAACAATTGATCTTATATATGTTTGGCTTTTAATTTGTGAATGAATATTGTTTCAGAATGGGAAGTGTGTTTATATTCGTTGGTGAAGAGAGATTCGAGTCAAGCGTTGTTAGTGTAATGATGTATGTTCTGGATAGAGCAGACACCACCATCATTAACCTTAAAAACTTGTTTGATCATATGATGGCTGTTAAGGATGTTGGGATTGGAGACCTCACTTTACCTGATGAACAAAAGCGTGAAATTGATCTACTTGGGTTTACAATCGATGAATTGTATCGCACTTTTCGCTCTGTTACTTCCCAGGACAAAACTGAAATAATAGACTTATTAGATCCCCTGTAAGAACTTCCAATCTTTCTCTTATTTCATCATCTTAAACATTATTGCTTAAGCATACCATTATGGTGTTTAATATTTTTCTTGTTAATTGTCCATCTATTTTATAATTTCTTCTATCTTCCTAGGAAGCAAATGCTCATTTCCGTTGCTATTACCGTGGTTCTTTTAGCGGTGTTTGGGTTCCGTAAGTTTCTCTGCTTTTTCTTCATCATTTTTATTTGGCTCTTGGATTCATTTTTCAAATGCTGTTTACTGAACCAGTGAACTAAGTCCGGATGTTTGACCTTGTCTACTAAGTCATTGAGTCACTGTTGATTTACATTCTCACTGCTGGAAATTATGGAATTTCCGACCACCTGGAAGTGATCTTATATCAAGTCGAAAGCAAAAAGTGATCGGAAATAGCAACAAATATTTTTCCGAATACCAAAAGTGGTCGGAACAAGACTTTCAACTTGATTTAAGATCATTTTCAGGTGGTCGGAAATTTCATAATTTTCAGCGGTGTCTCCACATGTTCTGTCGGGCCGTGATATAGGGTTTGAGATTCAACCTTTTGGAAGAAAAAAAATTTTCAAAAAATGCCCGCACGGGTTTAGCTCACTGGTTCAGTATATAATATTTGAAAAAAAGAAACCCACGTTCGAATCTTGACAGTTCCAATGTGGAAAGTATGTCTAAAGTGGGGCGCTATTTATTGAGTCAGTGAATTACCATAATTTACATCTTCTCACATACTTTGATCAATGAATAATTAGAAAAACAGATAACTGAGTCAGTGAATTACCATAATTTACATCTTCTCACATACTTTGATCAATGAATAATTAGTAAGACAGATAAAATGAGATAGAGAGACTAATTAACACAGTTTGATGATTTTTGTTTTTATTATCTTTTCTCATTCCGGTGAAATTTTGGTGGCAGTATTTTCGGTTACTGGAGCTAACTGTCTTATGTACACGTAAGTGTGAATTCTTTCATGCCAACTTTAATTTATTGGTTTATTATATACATATATATAGTTGATAATAGCTAATAAAGGAATGCATAATGATTCTTTTATTCGATGATATTGCAGCTTAGTAATAATGGGGTGGATTATTGTAACGGTAACATTTATTCTGTGTGGCATATTTCTTGTGGTTAACAAGTGAGTTTCAATTGTTTAATTAAATATGTTCTTAATAACCCCACAATTAAGTACAGAAATGAGTGACAATATATATAAAACACTGGTGCAGCCTGATTGGAGACACGTGTGTGGCGATGAGGGAGTGGCAGCTGAATCCAACGGCAGATTCAGCTCTGGAGAATATAATCCCAAAGGTAGACAACGAAACTACTCATATGATTCTGGCTGCGACCATGAATGTTACATATGGAGTGGTTGAGGTGGCCAATTCATATATTTTAACCGTCTCCAATGTTGATAATATTACACCTGATGAGGGGCCACTGTATTATAATCAATCTGGTCCGTTCATGCCACTTCTATGTAACCCTTACAGCAGAGATTATACTGATGATATGCAGCATTGTGGACCAGGTGAAGTTGACTTCAAGAATGCATCAGATGTGAGTAAGACTTGTTTCCATCTCTCAATCATCTCTACTATATATATATGATAACTGTTAAGATCAAGCGCCCGCCATATATTTTCAGATAAACATATAAAATTGTCCACTTCATCTTAAATGTTATTGCTGGCTGGGACTCGAACTAGTCTATTTGTGACCTAACTCTGATACCACTTGTTAGGACAAATATTTATTTACCACTACGTCAAGTTATAATTCCGACCTCCTCCCAGCACCAGTCTCACATTTTCGGGATGCTGGGTGCCCAAGAATTCCGACCTCCAACTCCTAGCACCAATCTTAAATGCTGGGACTTGAACTAGTCTACCCATGACCTGACTCTGATACACTTGTTATGATCAAATATTTACCGCTACGGCAAAAGTTACAGGTTATAACGAATGCGTAATGCCTCCACAATTTTTCGGGATGTTGGGTGCCCAACAATTCGGGCCCCCTCCCACCACCAATCTCACATTTTCGGGACGCTGGGTGCCCAAGAATTCCGCCCTCCTCCTCCTAACACCAATCTTAAATGCTGGGACTTGAACTAGTTTACCCATGACCTGATTCTAATACCACTTGTTAAGGATCAAACATTTACCACTACGCCAAAAGTTACAATTCCGGCCTCCTCCCAGCACCAGTCTCACATTTTCGAGATGCTGGGTGCCCAAGAATTCCAGCCTCTTCCCAGCACCAATCTTAAATGCTGGGACTTGAACTAGTCTACCCATGACCAGGGACTAATACTGTAAGTATTTTTCCTAATATAATTTATTATAACATATTGTATTAATTAAGTGGTTGTGGTGCAAGTGGAATATTAAGTCAGTTAGTGACTTAGTCTGTTAGGCAACTCAGGATATTCAGTTTAGGATTAACTGAATATCTGCCTACATTGATGGCATGTAGGCTTCTAAGCAT
Source organism: Ipomoea nil (assembly GCF_001879475.1). Lineage (NCBI taxonomy): Eukaryota > Viridiplantae > Streptophyta > Magnoliopsida > Solanales > Convolvulaceae > Ipomoea > Ipomoea nil. The sequence continues at coordinate 2,858,967 of NW_017619484.1, forward strand.
AATGAGTCATCCCACAACTCCAGTGTTCAGAATACACGCACCATCAGGTATTCGGGAGAGAAGTGGTAGACAAAACACTTTCTACAGGTTTACCATTCCAGAGGCAATTTCCACAACTATGGCTAGGGATGTTCAAAGCCCTAATAATCTCTGCCCGGTTATTTGTACTCCTGCAAAAATTATTTCGATAATGGATATTAATCCACATATACATTTTCGTATGTGTTCCGTTTCGAAATTTGTTAGGATAAAACGCTTACCATCCACTACGCCAAAATCTATAATTCATAGCGAAGGTGAAGGTGTAACTTATTTCCTTATACAGTCACACATTTTCGAAATGCTGGATGCGAGGCATGACCTTTAAGTCTTTTATCTGCCTCCACCACCAGGTGCTAGACTTGGCCAGCTTAACCGGCCTCCACCCAACAATAACACGTATAGTTGTCCACTTCATTATATTCTAACATAACAAATTAATGGGGCATGCAGGCATGGAGTAAATACGTGTGCGAAGTTACATGGGATGGGAATTATTGCGTCACCCCAGGGCGGCTAACACCGCGGGCTTACAAACAGCTCATAACACTGGTGAACGCTTGCAAAGGTCTGTATGATGGGATTCCATTTGTGTTGGAGCTAATGAATGGCACATTTCTCACAAAAACACTTGAGGATTTGAGTATAGTATACTGTTCTCATCTGGATGAATACTCGCTGTGGGTGTACGCCGGCCTCAAAACATGCGCCACTGCTCTCATGCTCGCCTTGCTGCAATGGTTGACTCATTCTGGACACCGAAGGCGACGAGAATATACAAAGAAACTTGATGCTGCTGCGGCTATCTATTGGAATTCTCATGCTGCTTAATTAGCATGCAATCAGGGGCGGATCCAGTGTGGGGCAGTGGGGGCAGCTGCCCCCACTCACCCCATAGCTCACCCTTGTATATGTATATATGTATCAATGCAATTTTAGTATTCTCAGCTCGCAGCTGTTTGTATTTCAAATTTGGATTTTTTTTTTTCTGTGCTCCTACTTCCAGGCCTTTAATTTATTGCCATTATTATACTTTTTTCCTATCACAAAACTCAAATTGAGGATTCACAATTTCTGATGAGATGAGGCTGATTTTCAATTCTGCCCAACCCCATCCTATACAAAATATAAAGGATTGTTTACTTCATAAATTATTCTTCATTTTCTATTTTCTATTAAATATATTATAAAATTAACACACGTTTAATTTTTAAAATTTCAATTATTGTTAGACCTTATATTTAAAATATTTTTTGGATATGTTTGGTTTAATGAAATGAATATAAATTTTATTTTTAAGTTTAATATATGTAAGATTTTTACATTTGATATCTGAACAAATTTTTTATCGGTATAATAACATAACTAAAAAAACATATCCGAATCAATCATCTAATAAGTTCACCTAAAATGTAGTTTAATTAGATAATGTTGGTATTTTTTAAGCTAATATTTAAAATATTTTTGGATATATTCATTTGAATGAAATGTATATAAATAATTTTTACTTTGAAGTCTAATATATGTGAAATTTCAATTTGATATTCAGATCGAACTTATATTACGATATAACATAATTAAAAATATCCAAACCAATAATATATTGAGTTCAATCAAAATCAAAAACTTAATTGGTATAGAGTTCACTTTTTAATTGTGAAAATGTGAATAATGTCTAACTTTAAGGGTAAGCAAATAATTTATGTTTACCCTTAAAGTGAACTCGCACTCCATATTGTGCCAGCTATCAATACAGTCGGGTTCGAGATCAGTGTACTAATCAAAAGTAGTGCCCTTTAAGGAACGACAGACAAACTGTTTCACCAACATATCACCGTAAGTCCCTGTATCATTACAGGTCTCCACAAAGTGGTCAATGTGTTGTCAGAGATTCCATTTGCCATCAAACTATTGTAACATAGGAGTTTGATAGCCGAATGAATCTACAACTCTTCGATTCTTTGCGTGTAGGGCTTAGCATAGGTATATGAGGGTTGGCCTTCATCCAACTTTCCTCATTATGTAGTCCTTCAATTGGTCTACCAGTATCATGCATGCGGTGACTGGTATACTTTTCTTAGTTGCTGGTAGGCGGGAAGTAGCTTCTTGCCCATCGAGCTACTTTCCTTGGGCACGACTTCCTTGTCCCTCTATTATTCTCCCTACTCGGTCATCAAGGAAGTTAATTCGTTTATCTTGATTTTGAACGATAATAGTCATTCCTTCAAGAGTTTTAGCATTTCTAAATTGCTCATCCACAGATTCCGTGTTTCTCTCCATAGCAAGCATGACAGTATAGACATGCGTCCACTCAGATGCAACCTTCCATGGAAATGGCGGGGATATAAGGGAAGTGCTCCCGCTACTAGCATTCTCTTACATGGAAGTTGATCTACCACCATCGGTAGCTCCCTTGTGAGAGGGTGGACTTCCAACATAAGCAGTTGCCTTTTGGGGCGGTATGAACATCTTTGAGCCTTTAAACCATTCTCCGAGCCACGGAATTGGGTTCGAGCAGTTGCACTCCCAAGTTCTTTGCACCGTTCCAAGTCAGAGCGCCTTACATTTCCTGGGTAGTGCCAAAGCTAGCTGAAGGCATAGCCGCATAGACTTGGAATTGGTAGCTTGGGCATAGGTCCTCCTGAATACGAGGTTGTTTGATGCCATTGGATGTGTGGGTAATGATAGCGGTAGAGGTAGATTAGTAGTAAAGAGATGAGAAGCAGAACTATCTCATTGGGCGCGCCAAAATCTGTAAAAAAAAAAAAAAAAAAAAAAAAAAAAAAATTGAATTGTATATATATTCACAGTATCGATTACACTGAAATATCAAACAAGAAGTGAATGGATACAATCTCTGGATATGGGAAGTTCTCCGATTCTCTACTAGAAGTATTCCGAATCGTCTTAATTTCTTGTTGAAGGGCCTCTCTAGTTAAGTAGCTTGTTCTTCGATGAAAGATTTATATGCATCTTGATCTTTAAAAAAGGGCTTTCGGCACTCAAATGGCATGTTCCTCAACGCAGATGTATGTCGGACGTGTTCCAAATGATATCATGGCGGGATTCCGGCAGAGATTTGGTATTCAGACCTTCAGAGCTCTCTTTCCTCCAAAATGAAACCACTATTTGTAGTGGTGAGTATAGGAGAAATCTAACAAACTCTATCGCTTTGGATAATTCTCAAATTTAATTAAAATATTTGAATTAAATATGAAGAACGTATCGGGACATCATCACATCAAGATTCATGATCCATCCTATCTTGAAATCAATTAAAATTATCCACCATTCTCAAACTTATATGGTCCACATATTTCCAATCATTATTGCATGGACCATGGTCCACACAATTGTGTGGATCATAAATAAAAAAGTACATTTTTAATATACTAAGAGTACATTATTTATGTACGTAAAGTACATTTTTTTATAATATACTGATGGTACATTATTATATATAATGTATCTTCAGTACAATAATAATATATTTTCAGTATAAAAATAATGTACCTTCAATACAAAAATAATGTAATTTTAATATATTAAAAATATACATGATATTCATGGTCCACGCAATAATTTGCCCATATATTCTTGATGGCCCAAAATCAAGTCAAACTCATAAATTAAGCAGCCCAATTAATCCAAATAACCTAGTACAACTCAATTAAATATTCCTTCAATTTGGACCGAGCAATCCAACCTCCAATTTAACCAATTAAATATTTATTGGGTCATTTAATTAACCCAAAATAAATAAATATTTATCTAATTAACTCAATTAAAATAATTAATTATTATCCATCAATATCCAATAACACACAAATCAGCCCACTTAAAATTTCCATGCTTACAAATACTAGGTTGTTTATCCACAGGATCTTCGATATTTTGCTCCATCATTGGGGCATGATCCTTTAACATGTGTATTTTGCTCCAACAAGTTAGACGTAGGAATCTACGTTACGTTGTTGTATTGATGTACAGTAGTTTACACTTCTTAAGTAATGATCCGCTTTTTACTACTTAAAATAGTTTAAATTTGAACATTTATAGAAGATGTATTATTTTTTTCTCAAAAAAATAAATAAATAACAATTTGTAAATATACAAATTATATATACAGCTATATTGCTACATGCATAACAGTTACAAAATATTACTACGAAAATAATATTTTTGGAGAAATAACAAGCACAAGAATAAAAGGAATTTTCTGTTGGTAATAATGAACCACAATCGATTTAATATCCCAAAAATAATATTTATATATACACACACAAGTATATAAAATATTATTGGATATTTATCCGAAATATATATATATACACACACAAATATATATAAAACGGATCCAAAGGTTATATATACATGTATATCTACGAAAAAGATATACCAATATATATCAACCAAAATTGAAACTAATAATCATCAGATTATAAGTCCAATCCAACTAATATATCAAAAGAGGGAGAACGGATTTTTGCTTAAAAGCATAATCCAAAACAAGAAAGAAGGAGAAGGAAGAAAGAAATGTACGAGTTAGACGAGTGTCTTTCTTTCCTTAAAACCTTATTTGCCACCTCCCAAAAGTGCTAGAAGCGTTGTGGCCTAGATTTCCCAGGATAAAACGTACAACGGTTCGACGTTTGAGCACCCAAACGAACGAACCCGGCGAACAAGAGCACGGGCAAAACACAGCTTCAAGAATGGAGTAGAAGCAGAAGTATTTTGAGGCTGGAAAGATTATTTTTCTTGTGTGTTCAAAAAGCTACTGCTCAAATCCTTCTTATATAGGGATTGAGGAGTGAATAGCCTTTATTATGGCATTTAACGGCACCCCTACAACTCCTGTAACGACAACCATTAACATGGGTGTTAATTCAAAAATTAAAATTGAAATTAATCCCATAAGAGCTGGAATTAAATCCAACAGTCACAAAACAGGAGCTGCAGAAAACTGTGCTTGGCCAGCACAGTTTCCGCAAATTATGCTGTGCAACCGAATGCACCATGCGCATGGTGCATTCGGTCCAAAACGACGTCGTTTTTGTTAAAAAAACGCGCGTACCACTTAAAGAAGAAATCAGGTTCGATTCCCGGCAATAGCATTTTTATATATCCATAAATTCATAACTATATATCCATAAATTCATAACTATATATCCACAAATTCATAACTATATATCCACAGTGAATGAATGAAGTAAAAATCAACAACTATATATCCACAGTGAATGAATGAAGTAAAAATTCACAATGAATGAACTAAATATCCACAATGATTGAACTAAATATCCACAATGAATGAACTAAATATCCATAAATTCATAACTATATATCCAGAAATTCATAACTATATATCCAGAAATTCATAACTATATATCCACAATGAATGAATGAAGTAAATATCTACAATGAATGAACTAAATATCCACAATGAATGAACTAAATATCCATAAATTCATAACTATATATCCAGAAATTCATAACTATATATCCAGAAATTCATAACTATATATCCACAATAATGTTATTGCCGAGAATCGAACCTGATTTTTTTTTTAAGTGGGACGTGCGTTTTTAATCAAAACGACGTCGTTTTGCATCGTATGCACCATGCGCATAACTATTGCACAGTTGCAATGGGACACTTTGCATTGCAAAGTTTGGGCCATCCATTTGGCCACTTGCACACTAACCCCTACGTAAGTTTACGAAATTATCACAAAGTTTCGTGTTCTCCGGTGGAAAACGCGAAATTAGGCTTGGCCCAAGCCTTTTCGATCTCATTTTGGGATTTGATTTGCACCTCCCCTGCGCGCGAGAGAGAGCCTCTATGCTATACAATTCAATAAGCTTAAAAAGAGCTCTTGTATAAATAGTGGGGCAAATCCTCTTCCCAAACCAATGTGGGACAAAAGCTCACTTTTTCCCTTCATTTTCCAATTCAAATGGGTCTACTTTGAGAATCAATATCTCATTCACCCATTATCCGTTTTGAGCGTACAATATATCAATCTCTTCGTCTCACTACGAAGAACCCGAATCCACTTTGACCCGACCCAAATCGAAAGTGGACCCCACTGATAATTGTACTACAAAATAGCCACTTAATATGCCATTTTAAGCTATTTTTTCCAACAATCCCCACATGAATGAAAATTGATTTTCAGGGTATTTTGAAATTGGAAACAAACTGTGTTCAACGGTCGATCCCTACATAGGATAGGTAGGGATCACTATACCCTTTGAACCTTTCCTTGTAAAGATATGTTTACTCTACTGGTTGTACGGTAGAACGCGATGTCTTTGAACCGACTGCCGTTTGTGTAGACGATGACATATCTCACACAGGAACCTCCCAACCATGCTCTGTTCTCATGAGTGTGCCCATTTTGGTCGTGGGTCACCGTCCTGGTTCTGCAAGAGTTTGTGAAGAATTGTGCCCATCAATTCTCCTTTGAAGCGACCCTCACTTCTCTCTCACATAGGTGATTCTTTTCCGAGTATCCCGCATACTCACACATGTCAACCGACATTCGAATCATTAAAGCATCAACATGCTAACCTTGCGCGGGAACCACTGTTTCTAACGAGGAGTGGTACGGAGTCCGAGACCCTCACAGTGACACGCTCCGTTCCATAATTTAGTTGTCCCATTGAACCTAGGTGTCAGCTAGGTTGGGTATCCACTATAGAACTTTTAGTCCAAGGGCTTTAGACCCATTCCTCTTTCCAATTTCTCTATAACCATTTGCTTACCCTCCGGTTAGCGAGATAGCGGCCGCTACGTTATCTTTTGACATCACGTAGTCAATAGAGATAACCCCTGTTGTGAGAAATTGTTTAATGGTACTATGTCTTTGACTTATAAGTCTAGACTTACCATTCCACATTTAACTCTGTACTTAACCAATTTTGGCTTGACTATCGCAATGCACACAAATTGGGGGTACGAGTTCACCACTAGGAACATTCTCGAAATAATGGCATAGCCATTCGGCCTACTCGCTCGCGACACGAGTGTAAGGCTCTCAGCTTAGATCCCGTCGGATCTTAGCTATCACAAATCATTTCGAGAATTTCCACCTAACTAACTGCACTGGCCTACGTAAATACGTAGCCTTTAATGGACTTAGCGTCCTTTGATATCCGTGCTATACTATCCAAGTACGGCAAGATATCCCACGTAGTGCAGTCCAAAGTCACAAGCATACCTTAAGTATCTCATAACCCTCACTATTGCCTTCTAGTGCGCAACACTAGGGTTACTCGAATGTCTACCAAGTTCGTTAACCGCAAAGGCAATATCTGGCCTAGTACAACTCATTTGATACAATTAAACTACCAATAATCTGAATGTGTTCTCCACGAGAAGTACAATCTCCGTGATTATCGGCTAGTTGTACGTTAGTATCTAACGGTGTCCAAGCCACTTTATTATCATCCTTTACAAGGATTCAATCAACTCAATGAGATTGACCTACCACGAGACCATACAGTCTTCACACGATTTTAATCTCGAAGATTAAATATGTCAATCCCATGCATTCATGTCAAATTCGAATTTAACATGTTCAAGGTAGAATTGATCATGTGATCGTTACTGCCCACGTTGAGTTTATCGTATATAAACAATTAGTGATTTCACCGTCTATCGTACGCAATACGTAGACCCACTTGTCACTTTATTTATACTAAACTTGTTAGTCATCATTATATGATCAAACCTACATGCCAAGTACTAAGGCAATTGTCTTGAACCATACAATGATCTTAATTACACACTTTCTTTTCACAGCGTGGAACCACAACCCCTCAGGTCGTTCCAAGTCTACCAAGAAAGCGATACATTCATTTTGATGAACTTCCAAGTCTCGTTAAACAGCTTTGGCAAGTATCAATCTAATGGATTCCATTCTCATCACAAGAGAATATATATCGAAGTAACCGTGGCACTCGCGTTGCATGTAATTTACAATTACAAGCCTGACCATTTTACTTTAATATGACCAACCGGTTTTATCTTCCGACTAGTGATCCACTTAGGATCCAAAGGTTTTACAACCCGGAGGAAGAACGACCAGTTCCAAGTATGATTCTCTAAGATAGAATCTACTTCACTCTCGATAGCCTCTCTCGGGTTGGTCCATTTGTAGAAGTCACCACTTCTACATATGTTCGAGGCTCGTTTTCTAACAACCATGTCAGAAAATCCAATTTATTTTCTAGTGAACAAGTTAGAATATGCGCGTCACATTTTAGCATGTACGTCAGAAAATCTGGACCAAGGGATTTTTCAATCCTAGCTCTCTTGCTACGTCTAGCTTCGAGCTCGGGTTATCTTTCATACCCTTCAACCATAGCTAAGTCGAAAGTTCCTTTCAACGTGCTAGGTCCTTTATTGAACCTTCATAGAAATGCATCTTCTTAAGAACGATGAATTTCTTGATTCAATTTATTGTGCTCTTATGTACATCCAGAGCGTAGGACTCGTGTACTAAGAACCAAAATGCCTTTGGCAAGACACCCCCACATTTCAGGCATTCGTAGGAAAGCATCCTACGTACGCACAATTTGTAAGAATTTCATGCGGGTAACCTTATTTAAAAGGTACTTGTCCAAAGTATTGTCTCACCACACATACTTTGAGGTAGACCCGAACTTATCAACGTCTTGATATTTATGTTCGGCAACATCGTTCGATTGAGGTGAATACCATACCGTACTCTCGAGTACAATACCAACGCTTGAGCCGAAATCACCAATAGGTGTTTCACGTTCACCACATCGATCGTTCATAACCTCGTTAATCCACGATTAATTTGATTTTTCTCTTTTATTCTAATAAAGAATAAACATGTGCTACTCGTTAGCACACCTCGTAGAAGCTAATAGATTAGCTTTTACAAATCTATTCGGTTTTTGACCGAAATGCCACAAACCTGAATCAGTGCTTCCGAAATTGAAGCACGAATCAGTGCTTAGTAATGAAGCACGAAACATGCTATACCAAGCACGAATCATTACTGCCAAACTAACACGCCGATCCCAAAGCAATCTCTATTGCTTTAATTTATAAACTCACAACAACCATTCGTTGCTTGATTTATAATTCCAGTGCTGCTTAGCACTAGAATTATTAGTTAATTACACAATTAACCAAAACTTCCTATCGTGCTAATCACATAGCACTTTTATGACGCTAATTTTAATTAGCCACATACGAAAGATTTAAGCTAAGTAGATTAGCATTAAGACCAATCATAATCTAGCACCTTTATTGCTATTACCAAAGCACCAAATGCTTAAGTTTTCAACACCTAAAGGTGCAGCCACCAAGTGGCCGAAAGTGCCTAATTAGGCACTCTACCTAGTGCTTAATAGCACTGTTACAGTGTTTTAATTTGCACTTCAAAGTGCCAAATTAAATTGCACTTTCCATTAGTGCTACAAAAGCACTATTCACCAAAACACAATTTGTCTCAAATTAAATATACTAGTATAATTTGGAATTTTTTGATCAAGTTAATTATAACACAATTAACGAGAACAAATCAACCAAATTTTCCGACTAGTTGAATCAAACTCATATAACCGTTCTTAAAATATTATATAAAATATTCAACACTTGAGCTGTGACGCTCACGATTATATAGTTATCCCAATTTTTGACAAATTGATCCTACTTTGAAATCTGTATCGTTCAACATGAACTAGAACCGAAGTCCTTTTACGGGATTTCAAACATGTAACACGCTTGTTACATTTCATTCCGGCCGTTAAGCCGTTTTAGCATTTTCCACATAATGCTCCGTGATGCATTACGCATCCATATTGAATTATTTCATACATTTGACATTATTCTAACAAATAATTCGTATGTACCAAAATTCAACTCAATGGAACAATTATATTTTTATTCAAATAAAAATATTACAAGGATACTACAACATTTATTTAATAAATAAATAAATATGAAAATTACATTGGAAACCAATTTCCATTATTCCTATGTAGTAGTTCTTCGAACCCGTGTGCCTTGTTCCATTCTCAATCGTCCACTCCACGAAGGGTGGTCCATAGCGCACATCGGGGGTACCTTCGGTTTTGACCTCACTCGTCCAACCATCCACATGTTTTAAACATAGCGAAGTTATCCTCAACCTTCTCACCAGGATGACGATTCGCTTCATAGTGGCATTTCTCCTTCTTCTTGTAATTTCCTTGAAAGCTAAGCTTCCGCTTGAGTTTCCTTCGGTTACGGTTGAAGTCATTGGTAACACTACCATAGTCCTTAGACCATGTAGTCATTACACCATCATAGGATCCTTCGTGGCTTTTAACCGATCCCTTAGGCAACACAATAGGTACCAATTGTGTGCCATTAGCCACGGGTCTACCGGTTCGCGAACCAAAGTTCTCTGGAGCACCATCGTGTGTTTTTGCAACTCCCATGGAAACAACATTTCCAACGTTCCTGCCATCAACTGGCATCACAAAATGTGCAACATCGTTGCCGTTCCTACCATTAGAATGTGCACCACGAGCAACATTCACGGATCCAACACTTTTGGAATCCATCGACTTGTTCATTATCAAAAAGAAATAAGGTTTTAAGATTGTTGGTGATAATGAACCACAATCGATTTAATATCCCAAAAATAATATTTATATATACACACACAAGTATATAAAATATTATTGGATATTTATCCGAAATATATATATACACACAAATATATATAAAACGGATCCAAAGGTTATATATACATGTATATCTACGAAAAAGATATACCAATATATATCAACCAAAATTGAAACTAATAATCCTCAGATTATAAGTCCAATCCAACTAATATATCAAAAGAGGGAGAACGGATTTTTGCTTAAAAGCATAATCCAAAACAAGAAAGAAGGAGAAGGAAGAAAGAAATGAACGAGTTAGGCGAGTGCCTTTCTTTCCTTAAAACCTTATTTGCCACCTCCCAAAAGTGCTAGGAGCGTTGTGGCCTAGGTTTCTCAGGATAAAACGTACAACGGTTCGACGTTTGAGCACCCAAACGAACGAACCCGGCGAACAAGAGCACGGGCAAAACACAGCTTCAAGAATGGAGTAGAAGCAGAAGTATTTTGAGGCTGGAAAGATTATTTTTCTTGTGTGTTCAAAAAGCTACTGTTCAAATCCTTCTTATATAGGGATTGAGGAGTGAATAGCCTTTATTATGGTATTTAGGGGCACCCCTACAACTCCTGTAACGGCAACCATTAACATGAGTGTTAATTCAAAATTAAATTTGAAATTAATCCCATAACAGCTGGAATTAAATCCAACAGTCACAAAACAGGAGCTGCAGAAAACTGTGCTGGGCCAGCACAATTTCGGTAATTTCCATTTGGCCGAAACTTTGCAATTGCAAAGTTTGGGCCATTCATTTGGCCCAAACAAAGTTTCGTGTTCTCCAGTGGATGTGTCGGAAAATGAATACCGAGGTTTGGCATAACTTAACTCGCAAGGCCTGCCAATTTTCGGACGACATTCGTGCCCGGAGGTGCGCCAGGTGCCGGCGCACACGAGATTAGGCTTGGCCCAAGCCTTTTCGATCTCATTTTGGGATTTGATTTGCACCCCCCCCCCCCCCCCTTGCGCGCAAGAGAGAACCTCTATGCTATACAATTCAATAAGCTTAAAAAGAGCTCATGTATAAATAGTGGGGCAAATCCTCTTCCCAAACCAATGTGGGATAAAAGCTCACTTCTTCCCTTCATTTTCCAATTCAAATGGGTCTACTTTGAGAATCAATATCTCATTCACCCATTATCCGTTTTGAGCGTACAATATATCAATCTCTTCGTCTCACTACGAAGAACCCGAATCCACTTCGACCCGGCCCAAATCGGAAGTGGACCCCACTGATAATTGTACCATAAAATAGCCACTTAATATGCCATTTTTAAACTATTTTTTTCCAACATTTTCTAGTAGGTGGTTATTAGTACGAGTCGAACAAAACACTTTTTCCTTAAAACCTTATTTGTCACCTCTGAAAAGTGCTAGGAGTATTGTAGCCTAGGTTTCCCAGGATAAAACGTACTGCGGTTCAATATTTGAGCACTCAAACAAAAGAACTCAGCGAACAAGAATGTGGGATGAATACAAGAGGTTAAGAAAGAAGGAGAAGCAGAGTTTCGAGAGAAAAAAAATAAGATTTTCGTTGTGTAAAATCTGCTGCATGCTCAACAACAACTTATATAGGAGTTGAAGATTAAATAGCATTTAATTCGTGGCATTCAAATTGATAATAAATTAGCCATTGTAACTCCTGCAACAGCTGAGAATTAATTCTATAATTCAAAATTGGAGAATTAATTCTATAATTCAAAATTGAAATTAATTCCGTAATTGATGAATTAAGACTACGAGCACGAGTCAAGCCTTTTCAAACTCATTTTAGGATTCAATTTGCACCCCTAAACACGAGAAAAAGAGCCTTAATGCTATACAATTCAATGAGTTTTAGAAAAGCTCTTGTATAAATAGTGGTGCAAATCCACTTCTCAAACTAATGTGGGACTAAGGCTACTTTAAAGTCTTTCCCCTTCATTTTTTTTAACTCAAATGGGTCTACTTTGAGAATTAATTTCTCATTCACCCATTATCCATTTTCAACGTACAATATATCAATCTCTTCGTCTCGCTACAAAGAAACCGAATCCACTTTGACCCGGTCCAAATTGAAAGTGAACCCCACTAATAATTATATCACAAAATAAACACTTAAAATGCAATTTTATGCTATGTTATTCCAACAAAGAAATGCAATCGATAATTGAAATGCAATCTCTTCGTCTCGCTACAAAGAAACCGAATCCACTTTGACCCGGTCCAAATTGAAAGTGAACCCCACTAATAATTATATCACAAAATAAACACTTAAAATGCAATTTTATGCTATTTTATTCCAACAATATCTCCTTACTTTTCATTCTTTACTTGTTTTATGTGTGTCGATATTTTTCTCATGGTAATTTCTCACAATATTTGCCGATCACTCTTTAGGTGTAATTTTTATTTGGAATTATCCATGTTATCATCGTTTGATTATGTGCTGAATGGTTAGAGTATAAAAAGTCATCATCAGTTCATCACCCTCTAAAGTGTAAGTTTCATTCTCAACCTATATACTTGTCTTAATATACTTATAATTACAAGAAAATACATAAAATATATCTTGACATTTATCCTTACTGTCTTCATTTGAAGAAGAGAACTTTGAATCGTAAGTAAATACATGGTCGGGGCCACTATCTTTAGTTAGCATCTCTTTATTAACAAATTTTCAATTTTTATTGTAACTTTTCAGATCTTTGACAAAGGCAGATCAGAATTGAGATGCATAATAATACCTGCTTCAATTATTATTATTATTATTATTATTATTATTATTATTATTATTATTATTATTATTATTATTATTATATTTTTTTTAGGTTTAATTTGGGTTACAAGTTGAGTGGCAGATCTAGGAAAAGTTGTGAGGTGAAATACAACTAATCATATATGCGAAATTTCTCAATTTATTTTAAACCAACACATTATGAAGTGTCCAACAAACTAAACGCACCCACCAAATAAAATATAAACAAATGAATATGCTAACATTTCAAATCTAACATTCATGGATGAATCTAATTAAAAACAAAATAAAATAACCAACAAAAAGAAATTCATTATATTATTGAGGCGCACATTTCAATCCACTTACCTGCATCCTAACTCCATTACAACATATATATATTGGTTAACCTAAGATTCCATAATTAATAATGTCCCCATAATCATAAAGCTAGACAGATTAAATATTGAAAAGAAAAGAATGATACAAGAAGATGGCAATCCCAAACGGTAATGCCCCAACATATGTGGACAACTATGACACTACCCATGTGAACAAACCCTTCAATCTGCACCATTACACTTGCCCATGTCTACGATTATCCACAATAAATAAATAAATGGGCAAATTATGATGTGCAACCGTATGCACTATGCATGATGCACACGGATTTAGATTCATAATTTATATATTGTAGATTTATAATTTCTATAATGTAGATTCATAATTTTATAAATATATGTTCATAATTATAGAGCTATATGTTCATAAGTTTCGATGTTCATATTCCCAATTGTTGAACTCTGTATTCACAAATTACATAATTATATGTTCATAATTTGATAACTATATGTTCATAAGTTGATAACTATACAATTTAGAAATTATGAATTTATAGTACAGAAATTATGAATCTACAGTACAAATATTATGAATCTGCACTATAGAAATTATGAATCTACTGTATAGAAATTATGAATCTACATACTGTATTTAAATTATGAATCTACGATTTAGAAATTATAAATCTACAATATAAATTTTATAAATCAACAGTATAAAAATTATGAATTTACAATATAAAAATTATAAATCTCGACTCGTGTGCACCATGCAGGGTGCACATGGTTGCCCAACATAACAACTCAAATAAATGACAATCATCTTGAAGCTAACCTACACTGTACTCGTATTAAATCAATTACTTAGAGCAACCTCAAGATCATCAAGTTCTTATAAGATTTTTTGTTGCCACATATGAAAAAAAAAAAAAAAAAAAAAAAAAAAAAAAAAAAAAAGAGCATTAGTGTGAGACTCACAAAAAAACTTATAAAAGACTTCTCGAAAATCTCTACTGATTCTATGTCACATATTATATAAGAAGTGTAGTTTTAATTTCTGTCAATTTTAATTTTTTATTACGTATCATAAGTATATATATTCTCACATTAAAAATTAAAAAAAAAAGTTTCAATTTTAATTTCCTCGTGTAATTTTAATCATTAAGTTATAAATGAATAATAATTTTGGTATTTTATTATAGAACGAGAGGACCAAAATTACAATGCATGTGACTATAAATTGTACTTATCGAGTAATTTTAAGTTATAGTGAAATATCAATTTTAATTATTCATGGTTCAGCATGAGAGGATCAAAATTGCAACATGATTATACTTTTATAGTCTACTTTTAAGTTATAATTTAGTAGTGATTTTAGTTTCTCATTATTATATTTGGAAGGACAAGGTAAATGGGTGTGTACTATGTAGTCAATTAGTCAATTACTTTTAAGTTATAATTTAGTAGTGATTTAAGAACAGTACATCAATTGTTGTACATAGGACAAGTTAAATGGGTAGTCAATGTTGATAGGACAAGTTAATTGAGTAGTCTAGCAACTGGTTTGAATTTTTTTCATTTTTCTTAGGAAAAATGACACTTTTTTCCCCTTTGTTATATACTTATAGCACTTCTCCCCCTAAATTATTTAAGTGGCAGTTTTTCCCCCTGATATATTAAATGGACATATTTACCCTTAAAATAAATATTTCATTTATTTTTCTTCTTCAACAAATTATAACCACGATTTGAAAAAATAAAATACATTAAGTGTTAAATTTAGAATATTTTTAAAATAAAAAAAATAAAATTTTAAAAGAAAGTTTGAACCAACCGTTCAAATTGGATCCAAAATCGTGAACCGACGGTTCAAAATAAAACTCAAATCGCGATTATATATACTTATATGTGAGAGTCAATATAAATGCGGAAAAAAACATGCACTATTTGCAAATATTATAATTCTAATTTAAGTTATTGCTAGTAGTTGTTCCGATTTGAACCTCCGGTTCACGGTTTAGGATCCATTTTTTTCCAGTTCACGATTTTAATAAACGGAAACCCAAATATTGGGTTATGTTATGAATCATAACCGGAATTTTTTAATTTGATTGCTATAGTGTTTGGTTCAGTTCGAACCGAACCGTGGTCATCCCTACGTATAAGCAATAATTTGGTGAAGAAGAGAAATAAATAAAATATTTGTTTTAAGGGTAGAAATGTCCATTTAATATTATCAGGGGAAAAAACCGCCACTTCTATAATAATTGAGGGGGCAAATGTGAATGCATGAATAACTCAGGGGGAAAAAGTGCTATAAGCATATAACACAGGGGGGAAAAAGTGCCATTTTCCCTTTATCTTATTTTATTTTTCATATTTATTACTCCGTATTTATTATGGAGTAGTTAATTTAACTATTCTTTTTTTAAATTTTTAAATATTTTCTTACAACTTCTAAATATAATTTTTTTTTATATTTAATTCTACTTGTATTTTTTGAATATATAAATATTAAATTTGTAAATAAGTTCATGTTAATTGAAAGTATTTAAGAGAGATGAATTATTTAACTTTTTCTTCTTTTGAACAGAAGTCATTATTCGTTAGGATCTCATCAGCACTCCGAAATTAGGCTTGCATGGGGAATAGTGGTACTATAGTGAGTTACCCTGGGGAATTGAAATCTTATTGTGCATCCATATAAAGGCTCTGTGTGGCAAAGTTAACTGAAAAGTTTTAAACTATGAGCTAAAAGTTGAAAAAAAGTTGAAAGTTGAAAAGTTATAAGTTCGGAATTGAAAAGTGAAGAGCTGTTAAGTTAGCTGTTATAACTAAAAGTGTTTAATAAAATTAGCTTTTTGATAAGTTGATAAATATAAAAAGATTAAAATGACATCTTCATAAAATTTAAATTAGTTTGTTTACATATTAAAATTTAATATTTTATCTTTAAAAAGAAATTAACATTTTGAAATAAAACTATTAACTTCTAAACCTATTTTGGAGTTCTAAAATTATAAAATTATTTTATTTTATTTTGGGATTCGTTTGAACTTTGAATGAAATTAATTTATATCCGTAGGGGTTGAAATCATTTTAATGCAACATAATTGTAATTATGTTGTATTCCTTATATAATTTTTCTTTTTCGTCCGATTAATAAAAAAATATTGAAGAGAATATTTATTAATATTTACTTCTCTATATACAATATTTAAACGCAAAAACATTAATTACAAAATTAATTTCACTTAGACTACATGTTGCCGCCAAATGCCTTGCATGTGATCGAGCAGCATAGCTGTAGCTTCTCAAATGAGGGGTCTCAGGTTTGTACCCAGTGTGGGAGCATTGACTCTTTGTGCTTCAGTAGGTTGAAAAAGTATGTATAAAGAAATACTACATTGTAATAGAGTTAATAGCATTCAAAAAAAGACGATCATGTCCTAAGAACAAAACTATATATGAACCAATTTCAATCTTACATCTGTAAAAATTGAACGGATCAAATCAAAATTTTTAAAAAATATGTAATGTCATTATTATATTTATTGTCAACTTTTTAAAAAAATGCGGTGACTTTATAGTAATTATTGTCAATTTTACCGTGTAACTTTTAACACTATACAATACATTTTTTAACAATATATAAACGAGCAAATACCAATTTTAATCTTACAAGTATTAACAAAATGACAATTTTAATCCACATGTTTAATTCATTTATTTTTGTCCCTAATTATTGAATTTTCAGCTTCAAAGAAGACTCTTTACAATAATATTCGTAACATTGATATTGGAATTTTTATTATTTAGTCTATAAGGCTATAGTTTTTCCTCTTGGGTGCCATCAGCAATGGTGATTCAAAGACGTGAAAGCATAACAGCGGTTTCAGTCAACTTCAAGATGGTGCAGGCATCGGGAAGCACAAAATAAATTATCATTCCTATTCTTTTGTGGTTAATTCTAATGATTTGAGGATTTTAGTGCCTTTTGGTAAGTGGGGTGTTATGATAATTACAGTGGTCATTTATAGTGATCGGGTTTCAGAAATACACCAACAGTGTTGATAACATGCACCAATAGTGTAATAAAACACACCACAGTGAAACACACCAATAATGTATTCCCGAACACTGTATGGTGTATTTATTCATATCTAATGGCGCGTTTTTGGTGATGCGTACCTTATTTGTGTATGCTTTTTGCTTTGCATTTCATAACATGAATGATGTATATTTGTATAACAATTGGTGCGGCCGCACTGACCACACGGGAAGGCGTTGCCGCACCTGAACTTAGCACCAATGAGAATCTACAAATACACCAGAGTAAAGCTAATAATACACAATTACACAAATAAAACACACAACAATGTAATTTTCCCTATTTCGGTGCTCTATGATGAGTTTACCCTTGCAATTCGCTGGGTAGAAGAACGTGCGCGAAAATATTAGAAGAATCTTGATTAATGTGATTCATTGGATCTATCTAATCTAATGGCCTGTAATTGACCATATGACCACACCTAATAACATGTCTGCACTTGATCTCCCCTCCCTCTCTCTCTCTCTCTCTCTCTCTCTCTCTCTCTCTCTCTATATATATATATATATATATATATATATATATATATATATATATATATATATATATATATATATATATATATATATATATATATATATATATAGGTGCAAATGAGAACCTTCGTTAAGATGCGGATACGCGCATCATTGTGCACCGTTGATCTTGTTCAATCTTGTGGTTTATATTGATTTTGACCTGGTAATATACATTACTACGCAACTGCACCATTCCTTAGATCTCGACCGTCCAATCTCACATCTTAACGGTGCATATATAGGAGTTCACAGGTTCATGATGTGAGCTAAGTTGTGCATCTTTAAAATATTAGAAATGTTTATAGTTTCATCTTTGTTTTTATTATCTAATATATATATAATAAAAATTTTATCAATATATCGCACAGATAATTGATATATTGGATATTAACTCTTATTTTATTCAAATTCAAATAAAGATATCGATCCAATATATTTTATGTATTAAATTATATAATATTCGTTGTTATAATTTATATAATTATATATTATATATCGAGTTAAACAATTTTAAAATATTATAACAAATCTATTCTGATAAAAAAGGGGTAAAAATACTATTGAATCTTAAATTAAAATCGTGATCCGTGAAAGAATAATGAATTCCTGAAAATGGCGGGACAGATATACGTGGAATCTATCGGGAGTGAGTCAGTAAAGTTGATTAAGTACGTGTCAGTGGCACGACTAAACAGTATGCCACAATCAAACGGCTGCTCTGCTCTGTTGTCCATTTCTTGGCAGCCCAAGGTTTTACCCTAAATCTGTGGTCAATTCCCACTGCATATATGTTAGCCCCACTTATCTAAAATCCATTTCAATTTCACCCCCTCCTCTTCAATTATTTTGGATTTTGATCACCTATACATTTCACATAAACAAATTTATTTTTATCGATATTGCTTATTTGCCTCCTACTTTAATAACTCTTCTCCCAAATGGTTGAATCCTTAACCCCAATGACCCTTACACACCGACCTGACAAATCATATAAGAGAATGTAAATTACGCTAATTCAGTGACTCAATAGATAAAATCAAATAACGATGCACATAATGAATTTGTCAATTTTGAGCATATTTCTCATATTGCTGTTGTCGAATTTCAAACATTGGTATCTTCGCTCAAATATGACTTACTGAATCAGTGAACTAACTCGTACGTGCACCTATTTTTGTAACTCAATCAAACCAATATATATCTTTAAACTATGATAAAATGTCATTAATTCAATACTTACTTCAACAAAAAGTATGTACCTGTATCGTTTGTTTTATTTTAGAATCAAGCTCCAATAACTTCAATTGTCTTTTTGGCATAATTATCAATTTCTTCCCTATTTTGTTACTTTTGTCACAATTTTTATCGTATTCACTTTCCCATCAAAACTGTTATAATTTTGATAACATTCGTGCCAATTACTGTTTTATTTAAAAACTTTACACTTAACACATTTTTTATTGACCTAAGACTACTACACAAACAATCTACAGACTACTCTAAAAATTACGGAGTACTATTTTTTTTTTTTTTTGAAAGTTACTGGCTCTATTACATTGTAGTATCTGTTCATATACTTTCTCAACCTATTGAAACACAAAGAACCAATAACGCCTCCACTGAGGCTCGAACTTATAATCTTCCAAATGGAAGTCCAACCCGGATACCATTGGACCACATAGTCCTGGTAAAAAATTACTATTTTAATTTTACATAATTTTCATATTAGTTTGTTAAAAATAATTTTTAATTAATTTTATTGAAACATTTAAAAAAAAATTTAAACACAATTTTATTTCTAATAAATGGAAAATTTTTAGCATGGATCATTAATTTGATAAAAATAATATAGAAATATTTAAAATGTCATATAAGTAACTTAGGTATAACGGTATAATTTTAACTTGTTTGAATGGTTAATTTCACCAAATTATTTTACTTTAGAAAAATATAAAATTGCCCTCCAAAAATAAAGTAAATGAAAACTATATGGTCAATAATAAAATTTGAATTCTTTATAGGCTGGATATGAAATATCTATAATTCTACGGGCCTACTGTGCAATTTCCTCAAACTTTATTGCTATAAATTAGCAGCCCGAGTGGAGCATAGGTTTGCCAAACCAAACTGCCCAAGGCGGCTTTTTCAGGATAAGAAACAGAAAATAAAAATTCTTTCTTATCTTCTTTTTCTCTCTCTCTCTCTTTCTCAGTAGCTGTTAAATCAACCAAAAATGGCGGCTTCTTCTAGGCGATCAACCGGACCGATTCTCCGATCACTCTCGCCGGCAGGTAGATTATACTCTTCCTCTAAGAAAACGTCGTCGTTTTCCAGCTCCGCTTCTGCTTTTGCCTCTTCGACATCAGGTTTTGCGGCGAGATCTTCGACTATTTTACGCAGGCCGATGTCTCCGACCCGAGTGAACGTTTATACCGCGAGGAATTCGGCTCCGACTTCGTCCGTACGCTTTTCGCTAGACCGGCCGATTTCTCCGAGCCGATCTATTTCTGTGGTAAATCGGGGCCGCGAGGTGGAGAAGGCTGGGAGTGGAGGCCGGAAGCGGACGTGTATGTGCTCGCCGACTACGCATCCTGGCTCGTTCCGGTGCAGCTTGCACAAGAATATGAACGTTTCCGGCGCCGGACACGCTCCGGCGGCGTCGGCCTACAATTCGCACCGGCTGAACATGAGGCGGTCCGCGATGACCAACTCGCTAGTCCGGATCGGGACTGTGGAAGGCGATCTAGTAAAGCGAGCCTTAGGCGCTCTGATTCGACCTTCGTCGCACCATCAGCGCCGCCGCGCCGGCTTCCAGCCAGGGCCTAGCCGGCTTTCCGTCATGTCAAAAGCATAGGATCCTTCGATATCTATATTCTCGACCTAAGGAGCGGTGGTGGCGTCAGCAACGGCTTTTTGACGTCATATTCAAGTCCACAAAACACTCCAGGACTTGGTGGTGGTCGAGACGGAACGGTTTTTTTGTGTACTCCGGTGGCCGAAACCCTAAGATCCGATGACTTTTTGTACATATGAAATTCAATTATAGAAGATAATTATAAATTATAATTTTGAAACAAAAAAAAAAAGTTTTGCTGTATGCAATTTCAAATTCAAGATTAAAAATGAATTTCCATCTAATTAAAACTAAAAAGTCCCACTCATACAAATCTCTTCAAAATTCTTTCATCTCCTTGTGCGTTTTACTCCTTATTTTAAAATTTAAATGGAATTTTAATGTGTAATCCGTAAATAGCATTTCCCCCCTATGTTCATTTATTATTTATTTTTATTTCTAAAAATTTTATCTTTATTTTGCAGGTAATTTTGCGTTGGACTGAAGGGAAAATATTTGATAAATGAGTGTGCTTGTCATTATCACAGTTCTGGACAACGAGGAATCAAGGATAGCTGATGTGAGTGTGGGCCATAGCAATTATGGACTGAAATTGAAAATAAAAGCGATAAAACCCACTTGATCCTGAAAATCCTTTATTATATAAAGCTATATAGTTTGGAAAATGATTAATGTTATAATCAATGCCACAACATCTTTTATTATTAAAAAAAAACACAACATTTAAAAAATAAAATAGTTATATATTATATAATCATATAAAAAATATAATTTTGAAAAATAAAATAATTACTCCGTATATATTATATAATCGTATAAAAAATGTGTTCAATTAGATTTTAAATTTATACATACAAAATTTGAAATTTGCTTTCCAAATGTAATTATCTTAGTTATTATTCGTATTGTGAAAATTATAGATGAAATATAATTAAAAATAAATCAATATAATTATGTAAATTATATCTCTATAAGTTTATTTGAATATGCACATAATTAGAGATTATATTAATCATACAAAATTTTAATTTTAATTTTAATTATAATTTTGTATTCTATAAAAATAATAAATATTTGACCAATAGAAGTTTACAAATATTATTATATTAAATAATTTAAAATATTTTAGTTTTTTATTTTTTATTTATATTTATAATAATATAATTTTGTTCCGTGCATCGCGCGGGTGAATTATTAGTGGAAATAAAAACGATAAAACCCACTTGATCATGGATGAAATAATTATGCTGCGTTTGGTTCAGATTATTTTAGATTACTTAGATAAGATCATTTTAGATTCAGATCATTTTAGATTACCTGGATAATGGTAACTGAGTCATTTTTTCAGATCATTTTAGATTCAGATCAAAATATTTTCTTAAAAATGAGTCATTTTTTCAAAAAAATATTTATCATAAGTAATTTTCCAGGTTTCTAAACACACCATAAAATTATTTTGTTATTTTAAATTAAATTTAAACCATTTAATGTGGATTAATACGGTTTGTGATATGCTACTATATCTACTTAATTATTTAATATGGTTTGTGATGTGCTACTGTGTCGGTTTATTTAGAATCGACATTGTTTATCATTATTAGGTCGAATTAATTAAAATTAATTTATAATTTGTTAATATTAAATTAAATTTATCATCCTTTATTATATTTAAGAATTTTTGTTATTAATTTTAAAAATTCACATAATATTATGTGTGTATGTGTGTATTTATTTTTTTTAATTTTTTTTTTTGTATTTTAGTTTTTTTTTTTATTGTAACGAGATAAAAGTTTTAATATTGATGGTGACATTGGACTGAGTTGTTATACCATGGATCAGGAAACGTCGTATAAATTGTGTATTTTTAATATTTGAATTGTGAATTTTTAGAATATAAATTGTGTTTCTAAGTCAAAACACATAACAATTGTAGAAGAGAATTTGTGAATATAAAACAAGGTCATCAAAAATCCTAATCTGTTAATATCATGTGACTGTCGTATTTGAAAGGAATTTGGAATACAAAACAAGGTAATCAATTATGTGACTGTCGTATTTGAAAAGGAACTTGGAATACAAAACAAAGTAATCAATTATCCTAATCCTAATATGTTAATATTATGTTACTGTCGTATTTGAAAGGAACAAGAAGTGCCTGCAAAACACTTTTAGCACTGAAAGGAAAAACTCCTTCATCAAACCGAACATGCCTGCATACATATATCTTGTTAGTCTATAAGTCCATACACCTATAGTCCTATACCCCTTAAATGACCCAGGATAGCCAAGAAAGACACAAGGAGAAGATATGTAAGACATTTTATGACGATTATAGGGACGTAGGTAAGGATAGCATAGACAGCCAAAGACACAAAGAAAAGAGTATGACGGAGGGAATTTATGTAACATTAAATGATGACTTGATTTATTTAACATAGTAGATGACATTTTGTTAATTAAATAAACCGCAGTTTCAAATGCATAATCTCAAAACTTAGGGGGAGCAGAAGCACGACTCTAGAGAGCTAAACCTGTTTCAACAATGTGTCTATGCTTTCTTTCAACACGACCATTTTGTTCATGAGTGTATGCACAAGATTGTCTATGAATAATGCCTAGTTGAGCCAATGTGGAATGTAACTTTTTATACTCAGCTCCTAGATCAGACTATATGGATTTAATCTTACGATTGAAGGATCGCTCAACCATAGCATGAAATTTATCAAAAATTGCATACATATAAGATATTTGTGCCATAGGAAAATACCAAGTGTAACGAGAGTAGTCAGCAACAAAAATAACGAAGTAACGATAGCCATTAGTAGAGAACATGGGAGCTGGTCTCCAAATGTATGTATAAACTAAATCAAGAATACACGAAGTAGAAGACTCAACATGTGGTAAAGAAAAATGTGTAGATTTCCCTAGTTGACATGCATTACACAGAACAGAATTACACCGAATAATATTTCTAGACCCACTAATCGAAAGAGACGAAAGAATCTAACTAAGAACACGATGGTGCGGATGACCCAAACGATCATGCCAGACTGACGCGAAGGCCCGAGCTGAAAGAAAGGCAGTAGGAGATGGACTTGGAATGGGAAGCTTGTAAAGCCCCCCATAGCTATTGCCCCATTGAAGAATTTCTTTGGTGTTGATATCCTTTACAACAAAAAATGATTGGTGAAACTCAAAAAATACTTTATTATCTGATCCAAATTTTTGGACTGATAATAAAGATGTAGACAAACTAGGAACATGAAGAATATTAGAAAATTGAAACGACCTAGAAGGGGTATTAAATATAGCATGACCAACACAACTAATAGATAAGCCCATACCGTCACCGAAACGTAATGTGTCATTACCATTATACTCCTCCGAGAAAGGGCAGCTATGTTTGGGGTAGCATGATTGGTTGCACATGTGTCTGGAAACCAAGTATGAAACCCCTGAGGATCTGAAGGAGATTCTTGATATAATATATTAACCTGAGGATCTTTGACATATCGGAGATAACACGTGACCGCAGTATGACCAAGCACCCTACACAATTGACATTTAGGCTGCCAATTACCATTCCTGCCGCCGCCACGTCGTCCACCGCCACCACTATACGACTGACCGGAGTGGCCGTTGTTCTGGACGGAGTTGCGACCGCCTCCACCACGAGACTGGCCGCCTTGCCCTCGCTGCTGTCCTCCACGTTGCGCCGTAAAGACTCCCGGCGAGCCACCGCCTAGACCGCGACTCGGCATAAACTCCTCCGCACCAAGAAGATCGGCGAGCTCCTAGAACGTTATTGGTTGGCAGCGAACATTGAAGGTGGACATGAGTCCCCGAAACTAAGGCTGTAACCCTCTGAGGATGTAAAGATTATGCTCCTCGAGGGAAGTCGGCCGGCCAGCAAGGGTAAGCTCCTCAATCAAAACCCTCGCTTTTCCGATGTAGTCGGCGACGGATGCATCTCCTTATTTAAGAGATTGCAGCTGGCCGAGTAGGTTCAAGTCGCGAGACCGGGACAACAATGCTAGGGAGCCGACGACGACGGTCCAAACTGCCCGGCTGGTGTAATGTCCGATGGCCAATGACATCACCTCATCGGATAATGACAATGTAAGCATGGATAAGAGGGCCTGATCCTGTCGAACCTAAGCTCGATGCACGGGATTCGGTTGTGCCGGCATACCGTCGTCACCGCCAGAAAGAAAAGCCAGCAATCATGGGTTCGTACCATCAATGAACCCCTTCAAATCATGACCATAAAAAAAAAGGAGCAACTTGGGCTCTCCAAAACATGAAGTTCTTGTATGTTAGTTTGATACTGATAAAGTGGTGAGCAGTGGACAAAGAATTCACGATCGATGTGACTGAAGAGATACCAATATTAGAAACAGTCTGTTCCGAAGATTCAACAAATCCGTCAGCCATCCATTTGAAAGAAACCCTAGCTTAACTGATACCAGATGAGACTGATAGAATTGTATTAAGTAATGTAATTATAAATGTACATATTGCAGGTTTATATAAAGAGAGAGTCACAAGGAGACTGGATAGGGAGTCCTAATCTGACTACACAGAGTCCTAATATTAAAAATGAGGATTTTTGTTTTTAATAATATTATTGATTGATTAGATTAATAGTAAAATAACGCCCTGTAATTTTAATCTAAGTTATTAATAACCGAATCTTTTTCATTTTTTTTTTTTTGCAAAAGTTTCTTTATATTCATATTCATTAGATTAATAGTAAAATAACCGGTGGAAATAATTTTAGAACATTATGGCTTCTCGAATTACAGATTCTTTTCCACTTTCCCTTTTTTACTGCTAATCTTATTAATATTAAGTGTTTGGACGAGAAGTTAAAATAGAGGATTTTGTTGTTAATAATAGTATAGAGTATAGATTATTAAGAGTGAGTTCTATTTTTGGTCTTGCTGTTATAGGGGCGTTTCCAATTTTAGTCTACCTTAATTTTTTTGCCACTTTATAACCACTATTATTGAATGTGTTTCACTTTTAGTCCCACCGTTAGTATTTTCATCAAGAGGCCGTGTAATCTAGGGGTATTCTGACCTGTAATTTTATTCTAAATTATAAATAACCGATTTTTTTTGCAACGTTTTTTCTTATATTCATATTCATTAGACTAATAGTACAATAACGCGTAGAAATAATTTTAGAACATTATGCCTTTTCAAATTATGGATTTTTTTTTCTTTTACTGCTAACCTTATTATTATTAAGTGTTTGGGTGGGAAGTTAAAAAGAAGGATTTTTTTTTAATAATAGTATTGATTGGAGTAGTGATGCAATAATATTCTTGAATAGGAATATGAATTTTAATATTGTTGTATTGTATTACGAATATGAATTATAATGTAGAATTGTAGTACGAATAGGAAAGAAGGAAACAATATATTCTATTAGAAATTGTATTACACTACTAGTTTTACACGCGGATCGCGCGAATGAGTTAATGCCCAATGTTTTTAATTGAATAAATATTTGAAAGTATATCAATGCAATATTATATATGAGAAGTTCATACATAAGTAATTTAATGTTGAATTTGTTTATTTAAATATGTAACTCATAATATATGAATACAATGTAATATAGGAGATTCATTATAATTATTACTAAACTTTTTTTTAAATAGTAACCAAGTATTTTTGTTGCAAATGAATCAACGGTACCGGTCCTTTAGGTGTTTTGCTCAGTGTTCATTTAGTTCAACCATTATTGTTGAATAAATTAGAGTGAATTTCATTTTTGGTCCTATTGTTATAGGGTCTTTCCACTTTTAGTCCACCATAATTGTTTTTGCCACATTACACCCACTGTTATTAAAATCATTCCATTTTTAGTCCACGTTAGACTTTCCGTCATCTTGCTGTGATTGAAGGAATATTTCCGTCATTCTCTTTTGTTTCTTCTACTTTACCCTTTGTTCCCCAAAACAGACGATTTTCTACTAAGGAAATCAATAAAAAAAAAAACCTAAAACCTAAATCCCAACCTGTTTGACAATCGAATCAACAACGCATCGATTGTCAAACATTCTTCCACGAAAATCCCAACCAAAATTGATGAAATTGGAAAGCTAAATCAACGAATAGTGACAGGAGAAGCAAGAACGATGGATAACAAAAACCTAGGTAAAAGTCGCATTTTTATGTTTTTGCTTTCATATATTTTGAGTTGTATGTGTATACAATGAATAAAGTAACCTAGGTAAAGCATGTTAATGTCATTCAAGTATTTGTCATTGTCCTTTATCGTCTGCCATTGCTTAGAAATCACAAGTGAATATGAACACCAACTGACATTTATATCAGGTATGACAGTGCATTCATTTCTGTACACTAACTTATATATCTTGTACCTATATGTATTGAAAGATAACTTGTTTTGCAAATAAATAGAAAGGTCTTCTCCCAGCATTTGAAGATGTTCTACCACATGCCTCACATAGATTCTGTGTGAGACATCTTCACGGAAACTTGAAGGTGGCAGGATTTGTTGGCAAGACAATATAATGAAGGATGCATTATGGGCAGCTGCCAAGGCCACCACAGCGAACATGTTCTATGATGCCATGGCAGAAATCAAGGGCTTAGATGTGGAAGCATATCAATGGGTAGCAGAGAAGCACCCTTCTGAATGGTCAATGTCTCATTTCACACCTTACTCTAAATGTGATGCTCTAGTGAATAATATTTCAGAAAGTTTTAATGCCATGTTATTAGATGCTAGAGAAAAGCCACTGATTTCCTATTTAGAAACCATTAGGAAATTAATGATGACAAGAATATTTGATAGTAGACAAAAGGCTGTGAAATGGAAGGGACCTTTCTGCCCTACAATAATGAAAAAACTTGCCTTAATTGAGCATGTTGCTGGTAGCTGTTTAGGGAATCAGAGTGATGAACACTTGTTTGAAGTAAGGTGTATGGCAGGGCATGGGACTTTAGAGCAGCATACTGTTGATTTGTTTAGGAGGACTTGTAGTTGTAGGAAATAGGACTTAACAGGAATACCTTGTAAACATGGAGTGTGTGCCATATGGATTAAGAATGGTAAAAGTGGTGTTGTGCATCATTATGTAGACAACTGTTACTCAATTAATGCTTACTTGAATACCTATGGAGGGATAATAAACCCCATTGTTGGTCCTGCTGAATGACCTAAGTCAAACAAGCAACCACCACTGCCCCCATTGTACACAAGTAGACTAGGCAGACCAAAAAAACTGAGAAAGATGTCTATGCATGAGATGACCAAAAATCAACCACCACTGACCAAAGATGGAACACATATGAACCATAGCTTGATTGTCAAACATTACAAGAAATGCAACAAGGCATACCATAATGCAAGAACATGCCCTATTGATCTTACTGTCAGGCAAAGAAAGGTATTGTATAGGTACCTTATGCAACCTAATTGTTCATTCTTTATTAGATTATACTGGAATTCGTACATTGTCATATTCTTTTCATCTAGTGTAATCCCCAAAAAAGGAAAATGAAGCAGTAAACTGCAACTGGAAATGTCGTGCCCTATGGAATTGATTCTGAGCAGGTTGTGCCCGCTGGACTTGGTTCTCAGCCTGCTGTTCTCCCTGGACTTGGTTGTGAGCGTCCTGTTTCAGCCTGCTACTGGAAATGAAGTTGGTTTGGAGGGTGAGATAAGTGTAGAGTTTTGGACTGAAGCATTAGAGGTAGCTGCTATCTTTGACAATGTTCCTGAAGGTCGAGTGGTTGTTCAGCATGAAGAAATCACAATTACTCAATCATCAATGGAGTTTGACAGCACTCAGCAAGAAAGTGTGCCACAAGTAACTCACAAAGCTTCCAATAGTCCCATCACTTCCAACACTTCCAATAAATTCAAGACTTCAAGTGTTCAACCTGTGAGGAGATATGGCACAAGATCTACTGTCAAGTCAAGATTCACCAACACCATTGACACACCTGTTAACATTGATTAACCTGATTAGAATTGCTACTTTGTTAGATATTTTGTGATCAAAATACACTGATTTTTGTGATCATATTTGTTCATGTTGCTATGTATTTTGGCTATGAAGTAGTGTCTTTTGGCTATGTATTAGAGCTTTCTGGTGTGTAACTTACAGTTTGGTCACAATACAGTTTGGTAAAAATGAAGCAATATGTTTTGGCTATATGTTTTGGTTATATTACTCTTTTGTGCACAATACAGTTTCGTCAGTAGAGTTGTGTGTTGTCATTTGGTCATTATTGTTTTGGCAGTAAGGCACAACAACAAAATAGCCATGGTTGATGTTTATTTGCATATAGACATTCTATTCAATTGCAGTATTCCAACATAACACAAACCAATTTTATTGCAACACAAACCAAACATACAGTATAAAAACCTTATGGGAGCATAGGCACACCTAAACTATTATTCTTTCGTACAGCCAAACAACCCATTAACACTACAATCATACAACAACCATCGTCAATTTACATTTTATAGTCCTATGCTTCTCCTTCATTTCTTCCATTTGTTCTTCATTTCTTCCATTTCTCAACTTGGCTTTTAACCTTGCAATTTCTTCTTCATTTTTGTTAATTTTCCTCAATAGCCCGTGTATTATCCTCTTTGACTTAGGGCAAATTGGGGAATCATACCACTTCACAAACCCACATGATCCATCCTGAAAATTGTCAACATGAAGCTGAAAATTGTGAAGATTAAACTGAAAATTGCGAAATTGGAAACTGAAAATTGACCCATTGCAAAACTTTCAAAATTGTAAAATTATAAAATATGAACCTTGCATCTTGAACATTCCCAGTACCTCCTACCTGGATTTTCATTTGTCCATGATGTCTTCAAAACCATTTCTTGGCCCATTGACATTGTTGAATTGAAATCCATTCACCATACACATAACACTTTCTCATTGTATTCGAAGAACTCGAAGGATTAGAGCTTTCTCCTTTATATCTTTCCATTCAATCAAAGCTCCTAGAGTTTGTAGATTGATATGGATAGAACTGTAGAAGAGCTCCTTCGCAACTCGGCTGGGAAAACTGGGAAAAGGAAAAGGAATGCCGGCAACAACTTAAAGGAGAAGAGAAACAAAAGAGAATGACGGAAATACCCCTTCAAATCACGGCTGGATGACGGAAAATACTAACGTGGACTAAAATTGGAACGATTTTAATAACAATGGGTGTAATGTAGCAAAAAAATTATGATGGACTAAAAGTGAAAAGACCCCTATAACAGTAAGACTAAAAATGGAATTCACTCAATAAATTATTATGGATATAGAAATTCCTAATTTAAGGAATTTAGATGTAGTACAACTTTAAATTTTTTAATTATAATGTAACACAAAGATATTGGACGATTGGTAAATATACAATATTTAGAATGATTTCCTAAAATTACAATATTTCACTTAGCGTTTTTTTAGAATGATTTCCTAAAACACCTCTATATGAAAAAAAAAGTTTATTGTAGAGTCATTTCGACTCCTTGAATAACAAGAGCCAGTTTCGCCAGCTCACTACTTGCCCATTAATGGATGGGCAAGCTTAATTTTTAAATTAGAGCCTTAAGGCTCCTTTTATAGGAGCCTCAAGGCTCCCATGCCACTTTTCTCATCGATATGAAAAAAGTGGCAAAATTAAGGGGAGCCGAACGTTCGGCTCCACATATGTTTTAATTTTTTTTTATTTTATTTCTTTTATTAAATTATTATTAATATTATTCTTTCAAAAAAATTATTATTATTATTTTAAAATAATAATAATAATAATAATAATAATAATAATAATAATAATAATAATTATTATTATTATTATTATTATTATTATTATTATTATTATTATTATTATTATTATGAAATATATGTATACCCAACGTTGATATAATTCACTGGTCAAATCCACTAATATAATCCGATAACGTTAACCACTAACTGCTGATTGTCAAACAAGGACATTGTGAGGTAGTTTCCCTCTTCAATTTGTTTTGTGATTTGAATACTTTCTTTGTCAACAAAACCCTCAAGTAGTTAATATGATTGACTTCATTATATTTTTTTTTAAATTTTTTCGTGGTATTAATAAAATACTTGGTAAATAAATATATAGCATTATTTTGTATTATAACTTTGATATTTAATTAAAAATAGTGCACAAAAAAGATAATAGACAATGGAGTAAATATAATCAATTGATGAATTTGAATGTAAAGAATATTTTTTACATTGGAGAAAAATAAAGACAATATAACTAATGAAATTATTTCTCTTAATTAATTTATTGATAATGAATAATTTTTTTTTTTTAAATAAAGACATTGTAGGGACAATGTAGCGAATATAATCAATTGATGAATTTGAATGTAAAGAATTTTTATATTGGCGAAAAATAAAGACAATATAACTAATGAAATTATTTCTCTTGTTTAATTTACTAATAACTGATTCTTTACACACACACATACACACACACACACACATATATATAAGGTTGAGTTCACATGAAGACCACAATATATAGAGGATTGTGTGGACTCATTATGGACACACAACAAATTAGTATCATGCACACAATTTAATACACAATGGCACACAAGAATACATGTAAACATCAGGTTTCGAACACAAGCTCTAGTAATTAACAAACCTATGCACACTACATACAAACTGTGGCACATGGCTACATTAGGCTAGGCACACGACATACAGACTAATGGTACACAACTACACCAGCGTCCTCATTTGAATTCATTTCACGTCAATCCCTTCCTTAGTCTTGTTTCCTGGTAAACAATTATGTTGAAACTTTAGCTTATTGTTATTGTTATTGTTATTGTTATTGTTATTGTTATTATTATTATTATTATTATTATTATTATTATTATTATTAGCAATTAGCAATATGACTTCAATCTCAATTTGAACAAGAGCCGCCAACTAATGCTCAAGAAGCATTCAATCGTGCATATTCTTCTCTTCAAAGTTGTATTGAGAGATCGTTTGGAGTATTGAATAAGAGATGGAAGATACTTGCTAAAATGTCACAGTTTAGTGAGGAGACCCAAATTGATGTTATTATG
Source organism: Ipomoea nil (assembly GCF_001879475.1). Lineage (NCBI taxonomy): Eukaryota > Viridiplantae > Streptophyta > Magnoliopsida > Solanales > Convolvulaceae > Ipomoea > Ipomoea nil. The sequence continues at coordinate 2,891,351 of NW_017619484.1, forward strand.
GCCACATTTGTGCACTACATAATTATATTCGGAAGAATTCACAAGATGCCATGATGTTTAATGTGCTTGAGGAGCATCCAAATTACATACCGCCCGATGAACTTCAAGATTCAAGTAGTAATATCTCCATCAACGAAAATTTAAGTCACACCTATATGGAGATGAAGGAGATTCGCAACAATATTGCTACTTCATTATGGGATGCTAGATCATGATCATGCTAATAGTTTTATTTTAAAAAGTGTTTACTTTTTTTGGAAGACGAAATGTTAAATTTTAATATGTAAATAAACTAATTTAAATTTTATGAAGATGTCCTTTTTAGTCTTTTTACATTTATCAGCTTATCAAAAAGCTAATTTTACCAAACACTTTCAATTATAACAGCTAGCTTAACAGCTCTTCAATTTTTATGTCCGAGCTTATAGCTTTTCAGCTTTCAGCTCCTTTTCAGCTATCAGCTCCTAGCTTATAGCTTTTCAGCTAGGTTTGCCAAACAGATCCATTGTTTCGTACGATATAACAGTTGGATAGGATAAGTTGAGTTGTTAATATCCTGCTTTTAAATATCCTGCTTTCAAATTTGACAATATTTTAATTAGATTAGGCAACCAAACCATGATGAGATCGATTCAAAAATATCTCCAAGCGCTAATTCAATAATTGGGGCGACGTTCCTGCATGGGCAGCTTAACTGGTCATCGAGGTGAAAGTTGGAAAGAATGATCAGGGATCGAGTCTCACCAGGCAGTGTGGGAGCAACCTTGTGCGCAATGAGCAAAGGTCTAGCCTTTGTGGCTCCCTCCTCTTCCCAGATGCTTTGTCGGGGCGACCTTTTGTCATTTAGAAAAGGTCAAGAAATTAAGGAAGTTTAATTACATGTTTTATATGTATTATATAAGTCAATATAATTATCACAATATCACAAATTCAATTCTTGCCCGTACACTCTCGGTCAAACTCATCACACGTGATCTTTTTTTAATGTGATTTACTTCTTTTGTATGGTTTGTAAATTATTACACATAATATAGATTTATATAATGCACATTCTAATACTGACTATGAGTTTCTCCCATCACTAAATAAATATATACAAAATTAAGGAAGTTCTGTAGTGCTTATTACATATCATATTTATTATGTTCAAATTATTAAAATAGCTAATTCTAAATTCAGTCTGTTACGTTTCTCCACTTTTGATTCTGGAATTCTAAACTGACCATATTTAATTTTTAATCTTTTAAATTTTCAAGAAGATTAAGAAAAATCCCATTATGAAAAAAAAAAAAAAAAGGAAAAGGTTTCACTCTTAAAATTTTTCATCTTTAAATGGAAAACATGTCAAGTAGAAAACATGAGTGAAAAAAAAAAAAAAAAAAAAAAAAAAAACTCACGGGAACTGTTCACCTATAAATTCCCACTGGAAAACTACGTCTACTTTGAGTAATTTTCTAAGTTTAAGTAGTGAAGATCCTAATCACCATGTAATGTGATGACATCCGATCCATTTATCAATTCAAATGGGTGGTTATAAGTTCAAACAAAAAAAGTAGAGGAAGATGAAAAACAAAAGAAAAAAAATCCATTTTAAAAACTGAAATCAAAACTGATTTTAACATGAATATTTTACCTGGTCTAGCGGTTATCAAATTTTAAAATTATTTTAAATAAAATAAATATTTAGTAAAAAAAAACAAGAATTCCGTCTCCGGCAGGGTCCCATCGTCTCTGGCCATGGAGACCAAGGGACCTTCGTCTCCATGGCCGGAGGCGAACCTCTTCGTCTCCAGCGGGTGTTTTTTTTAATATAATAATAATAATAATTTAATAATTAAATATTTATTTTTTTCCTTTAAAAATCAATAAACAACGAAAAATTACCATTTACCCTTGAAATTAACGGTGCAAACGTGAGATACTAACGAGAGGATCACTGGAGGTCAAAATTACGAAATCGTATGACTACGCTGAGACATATTAAAGTTAAGGACGATAGATGGTAAAACCACTAAAATCGAGGGATCTTGGCTGGCATTAACTCTTTATAGAGCAATTATAAAGCTAAAAATGAGTCAAGCACCTTGTGCTCAGGTGACACCTTTATGTCTCCCCTTGAGGGAAGGTCACAGGATCGAACCTCGGTGGTGAGATATTGACTTTTTGGGCTACATTAATTAGAGAAAGTATAGAACCGATACTACATTGTAATAGAGTATATAGTATGCAAAAAAAGTAAAGCTAAGAATGACATTAAATGGAAGAGTTATTGTTTTGTTTTTTGTTTTTTATTTTTGTTTTTTTTTTGTTTGTTTGTTTTATTTATTTATTTATTTATTTTTTTTTTGTGAAACACCCCAACCACAATAATTTTTTTAATCACTATATTATGTCCATATGTTGTTTGAACAATCTATCTTGTTCTTCAAGGCCGGTATTCAAACTCTTTGCAAAGCTTTCCCATTTAGCAAGTAAATTGGATATTCAAAAAATAACAAAGCAAATATAGAATAAATATTATAAACATAGTATATAATAGACGTTTTAAACATGACACACCTATAGTGTTACGTTGATATGTATTAAGCATTGTTTTTATAAACATATAGAAGAAACATTATAAATCTACTATAAAGTGAATGGAAAATAATATATATGATGTACCTAAAGTTTATATGTATATTAAGATTTAAATTTATGACTATATAGAACAAATTTTATGAATATAGTACATGATAAATGTTATAGAGTATTAAACATGATGCACATGCAGTGTAATGTTTATGTACATTAGGCTTTGTTTTTGTGAACATATAAAAGGAACTTTATGAACCTACTACAAAGTGAATGAAAATAGATATGATGTACATGTAGTTTAGTGTTTATGTACATTAAGATTTATATTTATAAACATATAGAATAAATGTTATGAACAATTTATGATAAATGTTATTAAACATGCACTGGTTTATGCCCGATAATGACTTAATATAAATGACATTGTTTTAGACTAGGGTCCAAGATATATTTTGCACAATTCTTTTTTTTCTTTTGTTTGGTATCATGTTAATGAGTCGATTAAAAAACATCGCAATTTCACTTCTTATATATTTTTCTTCCAAAATTTCAAGTAGAGAGATCAAAGTAGTTGGGTTAATGAACTACTCTTACCAGTATCTCTCTAATCTCACTACAACAATAATTCATCTAACTATTACCGCCGGCTTTGGTGTTATGTTTTGCCTAAAAGAGCTTAAGTTAATCATTATTCAAAACCCTTATTTATATTTCTCAATCTTATCCATAGAGCAAGATGTTTATCCAATTAATTAATTATTAGAGCATTTATAGGTCATTTGTTTACTTTGGATAGAGACACCTCCGTTTGTGGTTGGCTCTTGGCACCTTCTGTGGAGAAGATAACGACGCCAGCCATTTAATTGAATATCTAAAATGGCTTGTCATTATTCCAAAGGACATGCGTGTTACCCTACAACCCCTAAATGTTTATTTTTAAAATTTTATTATTAAAATTAAACTTTATTTTTAATGTATCAAAAATTTATTTTTAATATATAATATACTACAATAGCATATAAATTACGGAGTAATATTCAATATATTAAAAAAGAACATTTATATTCAATAAAATTAGAATTGAACTATGTCCCACAATATAATTTGACCTTCCATCCCCACAGCTCCCCCATGCCGATTCGTTTTATATTTGTAAATTCTTCTCCCAAATACTGCCCACTAAACTATTGAGCTAAGCCTATGCGGATTATATTTGTAAACTCTAGCTAAGTTAACGCGTGTATACACAACCAAACACCTTGTGCTCAGATGGCACGTAGTAACCTCTCCCATGTGGGAGGTCATGAAATCGAGCCTCAGTGCTGTGTGCTTCATTAGGTTGAGAAAATATATTTAACTTGATATTACAATATAATAGAGTCAGTAACGTTCACATTAAAAACAATGATCTTGCACAAAAAATGGTACAAATATTTTGATCATGTATACTGATTGAAGAAATAAAAGAAAAAAATGTTTTTGACTCAAATCTATTTTCTTTTTTGAGTTAATGTCACATTGGGTCCTCCGAGTATAGTGGTTTAATTTTGCCACGTTTAGTCCTAAACTTTCAAATTAACCATCTGTGGTCTTTCAACTTTCAAATGATTTTCGTTGTCCAAGTTAACCACCCATGGTCCTTCAACTTTCGAAATTTAACCAGCCATCCCAAAGACCATGGTTGGTTAAAATTTAATAGTTGAAGGACTATGCATGATTAACTTGGACCACAAATGGTAACAATTTGAAAGTCGAAGGACCATAGGTGGTCAATTTGAAAGTTTAGGATTAAACGTGGCAAAATTACTATACTACTGGAAATTCTGAAATTTCCGACCACCTGAAAGTGATCTTGAATCAAGTCGAAAGCCTTGTTCCGACCACTTTTAGTATCCGGAAAAACCCTTGTTGCTATTTCCGACCACTTTTTGCTTTCAACTTGATTTAAGATCACTTTTAGGTGGTCGGAAATTTAATAATTTCCAGTAGTGTTAAAGAAAAAATAAATCATTCATTCAAATCAAATCTTAAAACATGAAGGACGACACACTTTTGCCAACACTTAGACAAACTATGCATAAACTAACTGCTGGAATTTTTAGCATAAAATGACTTTTGAGTTATTATTTTGTGGTACAAATATATGTGGGGTCCACTTTCAATTTAGGTCGGGTCAAAGTTGGTATGCACTCTTCGTAGTGAGACAGAAAATTTGATATAATGTGCGCTCAAAATGAGTAATAGGTGAATGAGAAATTGATTCTAAAAATAAACATATTTGAGAGAAGTTGGAAAATACACATTAATGCTAATTTGTTAGCATTCTCACTCTTGGTATTTTAAATATGAAAGATTAATTAGCTTGTAGTGCTAACACTTAGTGCTAAGCTTGGTAATTAATCAAGCACCAAATGGTGTTGATGAAGTAAAGCACTTTCGTGCTTAGCTTTGTGGTTTTGTGTTGCACTTTCGTGCTACTTTGCTAATCTTGGTTCGTGCTTCAATTTGTGAAGCACGAACTAATGGTGTTTTGTGGCACCGAATCTTTAGTACGAGTTGGTGCTTACTTAAGCATTGATTCGTGCTTTTATTTTGGATATCTCGTTCAGCTCCGAATCGTTAACTTTTTGTATGTACGGACTTCTCGGTCACTCAAATATTTTGAAATGGATCGTCATGGTTGGTACGAATTAATCATATATTAATGTCGTGATCGTTGATATTATTTCGATAATAAGTACGACCGGTTCAAACGTTATTATCATTTTATTAAATTGGATTAATGGTGGTCGTTTATGTGCCATGAATATGTTATTTATTCATATTTCCCCTACAAATAGCTATGATGTTGACAGAAGGTTCGATGCAAGTTTTGAACCATCAAAATCTTTTTGTTTTTCCTTTCCACTCTACTCACAACTCTCTTTTGCTACGAAAGAAAAATTTCTGCCAACATCTTCCGTAAAATATCGAAGTGCTCAGCTTGTGTTCTAGTTCACCGGGCTTTGGGTTTGAGTGCTCGAACGCCAAAGTCGTAGTCCGTTTTATCTTGGAAGGCTGATGCCACAACGCTCCTAGCACCCTCGCGAGGTGTCGAATCGGTTTTAAGGAGAGTGTGTGTACACACGACTCATATTTCTCTTCTTTTTTTCTTTCTCGTTGGGTGAAAACCTCAGGTTAGAAACCCTTTCTTGTTTTATATTTTTTGTTCTTGATTTTGTACCAAGTGGTGTGATTAATCTCGTAAAGATTAAATCCATTGTACTAGATTCGTACTAGTTGTGGTGAGATTATTTTTGATAAAATAAATCTCTATATAATATATATACTTTGTGTGTGTATATATATATATATATATATATATATATATATATATATATATATATATATATATATATATATATATAGTTTTGGTTTTGTACCAAAATTGGTTGGAATTAATTTTCTACAAATTAAATTCCAATTTTCAGATAAATATATATTATATTTATATATATTTTGTGCATCGATTTATTCACCAATATCCAACAATCTTAAAATCAATTAATTTTTGGTGAATAAAGTCGATGAATTTCATGAGTGGTGGAAACGTGAATATTGCTTGTGTTGCACATTCAAATGGTCGGATCGGCAACGTAGTTGCATTTTCCGAAAAAAATATAAAAAAATTGTAATATACGACGTCGGTTATTTAAATAACCGACGTCGTATCATGCATTTGTTTTTTTTTTTTCTTTTAATTTTCGTATACGAACCGACGTCGTATCAAAATTTTTTTTTTTTAAAAAATTTATTATATACGATGTTAGTTATTCCATATCTCGCATTTGTTTTTATTTTTTTTAAATATTCGTATAAGACGACATCAGTTAGTGACTTAATCGATGTCGTATAAAAAAAAATTAAAAAATTATTATATACGACGTCAGTTATTAATATAACTAACGTCGTATCACAAAAAAAAAGTTCATGCTACGACGTCGGTTATGTTAATAACCGACATCGACCGACGTCGTAGTGTATTTTATTCTCACACACACACACACATACACACACACACACACACACACACACACACACACACACACACACACACACACACGACATCGACTTTACCTTTAACCGACGTCGTATAGGTTTTTTGTCAAAACAAAACCTGCGCCTTAGCCGTTATTCCTCATTTTGATCTTTGTATTCGCACAACACCCACCACAGTCGCACCTTCGCACCAACACAACCGTCACCCACACCATTTCAATCTTCTTCTTCGCACAACACCCACCAGCACTGCACTGCCGTGGCGCTGCCACTTCCACTCCACCCCCGTGGCATCGCCACTGTTGTGCTACCGCCGCTGTCGCGTCATTGCAACGGCCACTCCACCTTGGGCAAGTAAAAAGTAATTCTTTTAATATATTTAGAATTATTTTTTAATATTTTTGAATTTTAGGAATTATTAAAATATATATATATATATATATATATATATATATATATATATATATATATATAATTTGAGTTTTATGAGTTATTGTGTATATATATTTCAAATTTTAGGAATTATTGATATATATTTCGTATTTTTTGAATTATTGTGTATAATTTTAATATTTAGGTGATTTTGTATATATATTTTGAATTTTAAGAAATATTGTATATATATTTTGAATTTTGAAATTATTGTGTATATATTTTGTATTTTTAAGAATTATAGTATATATATTTCAAATTTTTTGAATTATTATGCATATATTTTGATTTTAGAAATTATTGTCTATATATTTCACATTTTATGAATTGTTGTATATATATGTTAAATTTTAGGAATTATTGTGAATATATATTGAATTTTATGAATTATTGTGTATATATGTTGAATTTTATAAATCATTGTGTATATATTTTGAATTTTATGAATTATTATGTAAATATTCTGATTTTATAAATTATTGTCTATATATATGCAATGAGTTTCTGTAGCAGCCTCCTCAAAAGTTAAAGGATCACAATCTGCAAAGAGAGCAAATTGAATAATCTCTTCATTAGACAGGTCATTATCATGACCCAAAACATAATCTTGCAAGCGAGCTGGTAAGTGGCGCTCGCGCTGAGATCGGCGAACTGACGACTCTGGCTGTGAAGGAGACTGGACATTATCTGGAATCGGTTGCTCTTCAACAATATTTTCAACAGCAGGAATAACAACTGAACTTTCATCTTTAGCTAACCAATCCCAGACACCATATTCATCAAAAGTGACATCACGACTTATAACAACCTTTTTAGTTTCAGGATTGTATAGTTTATAAGCCTTTGAAGCGTCACTATAACCAATGAATATGCATTTCTCAACTTTATCATCCAACTTCTTTCTCAACTGATCTGGCACATGTGCATATGCCAAACATCCAAAAACCTTGAGATATTTGATAGAGGGTTTTCTCCCACTCCAAGCTTCTTCGGGTGTCATATCACGGACACTCTTAGTTGGACACCTATTCAACACATAGACAGCACAAGCAACAGCTTCTGCCCAAAAAGGCTTAGGCAGATTCTTGGATTTCAACATGCACCTTACCATATCCATGATAGACCTATTCTTCCTCTCAGCCACTCTGTTTTGTTGTGGAGTGTATCTAGCTGTCATCTGGTGTTGGATACCCTTCTTCTTCAGAAAATCATCACAGGCAATATATTCTGTACCTCTTTGAGTTCTCAAAAATTTAATTTCATAACCACTTTGCTTCTCAACAAAAGCCTTAAATTGTTTGAAAACATCACATGCTTCAGACTTTTGCTTCAGAAAGTAACCCATGTTTTCCTACTGAAACAAAGTAATAAAGTACTTACAACCTCCATGTGAGGGAACCTCCAACGAACACAGGTCTGAGTGAATAATCTCCTACTGGTTTGTGGCTCTCCTTGACTTGCCCACAGGGAAGGGATCTCTATGCTTCTTCCCAATCACACAAATCTCACATATACGATCAGGGACATTCACAACAGGTAAATCAGAAACAAGTTCCTTTCTCGCAAGATAGTTTAACCCAGAGAAATGGAAATGCCCAAATCGCATATGCCATAACCAATTATCATCACAAACTTTAGAATTAAAGCAAGCAAGGAGAGTATGCTTAATTTTCAAAGGAAATAGTCGATTTTGGGACATATTTACCTTTGCAATCAAAACTTCTTTAGCATCTGCAATGGTACAACACCCCTGAACAATATGTATCTTATATCTTTTTTCTAACAACTGACCCATACTCAATAAATTTTGGTGTAGTTCAGGAACATAGAACACATCGGATATAAAATTGTGAGTACCATCCTTCAACTGAAGAGAGATTTTACCTTTTCCCAAAATTGGCACCTTTGACTTATTGCCAAATGTCACTTCAGACCGGACTGATTCATCCAGTTCAGAAAACAATTCTTTCTTCCCACACATATGGTTACTACACCCAGTATCCAAGAACCATATGTTCTTATCTGTAGAAAAACTATTAGTGGCAAAAAGTAAGGTTTCAGAACTCTCACCAGACTTTTCAGCAATGTTTGCTTGATTTCTACGATTGTTGTGCTCATTATACCAACAATCTGCAATCTTGTGTCCATACTTGCCACAACTGTAGCAATGAAATGGAAATTTACCTTGTTTGGTATTACCTCCACCTCTTCCTTGGTTGGAGTTACCACGACCTCTTCCACTAGAACCTCCTCTTCCTCTTCCACGACCTCTACCAGATCCTCTACTTCTTTGATTAGTGCCAGTCACATTATGGGTGACTTGGCTCTTCAAAGCTTCTTCTGCTAGTGGTTCCAATTTTGACGCAATTCTGTCAATATGACTTTCTACCATACCTTTCAGCTCTGCAATTGATAAGAGCTCAGTTTTGTGTGACTCTGTGATCGAAGCCACCACATGGTCATACTTCATCGGCATAGTTCGAAGAACTTTTTCAACCACTGCACCATCTTCAATTGTATCTCCGTATAACCTCATCTTATTCACCATATCAATAAGACGAGTGAAATACGCATCTACTGTTTCTGTAGAGGTCATCTCACAATTATCGTACAACCTTCTCAACGACTGCAACTTAGACTTCTGCGCCCGATCAACTCCTTTGTGTGGAACCTTTAAGATGTCCCAAGCTTGTTTTGCTGTTTGAGCACGAGCTAATTGCCCAAAAATGAAATAATGAACACCTTGGTGAATCTGACCCAAGGCCAATTTATCTCGCCGTATAGCGGCTGCATCAGCTCCTTCGGGTAGACCGGGATCAACAAAGCTCCAAAGATTTTGAGCTTGCAAATGTGTGGATATCATAATTTGCCAATAATTGTAATCGAGTTTCCCATCCAATTTGGGACCCGACCATACAATATTGAAATTTGTTGCCATATTTCACTACGGGAAATATTTCGGGGTTGAAAGGTTGACTAGCTCTGATACCAAATGTAAGATATATTAAATATAATATATTTAATATAATATATATTAAATATAATATAATATATCTATAATATATATTAAATATAATATATCTATATATTATATTTATATATATTGAGAAGAGAGAGAGAGAGAGAGAGAGGAAGATTAGAATGAATAATGTTTATTCACTGGGATGATTTAACAAATGAAAATACACCACATATTTATACTAAGAGAAAGCAAATAAATAGGAAGCTAATGCTCCATGTACTACTCCTATAATCTAGGCATGTTCCACATTAACATACATGACTCACCCGTGTTTGTTTTTATTAAGTTCTTTGACTTGGTTTAATTACTAATAATATTAATAATAATATTATTATAACAATATATATATATATATATATATATATATATATATATATATATATATATATATATATATATATATATATATATATATATATATATATATATAGGGTTGAGTTCAAATGAGGACAACAATATATAGAGGACTGTGAGGACAAATAATGGGCACATAACAAATTTATACCAGGCACACAACTTAATACATAATGGCACACAAGAATAAATGTAAACATCAGGTTTCGAACCCAGACTCTATAAATTAACAAATCTAGCGCGCGACATACAAACTGTGGCACACGACTATATTCGGTCATGCACACGACATACCTGCTAATGGCACACACTACATCTGTCCTCACAGTCCTCTATAATATACTTGTCCTCATTTGAATACACACACACACACACACACACACATACATATATATATATATATATATATATATATAGATTTTGAATCCAGTGCACCCCCTAATTAGGTGAGCTAATGAGCACTAATCTCTACCGTTTATTTAGATTTTATTAACGTTACAGATTGGCCTATTGTATTTTAGATCTGTGTGCTTTTGAAAGGGGAAGGGGCTCTATTGTCTTTTGTGCGTTATTTTATTTTTGTTAATTATTTATATTTGCGGAT